>NC_064643.1:705126201-705726201 GCF_023864345.2 Schistocerca serialis cubense | reverse complement strand
TAACAACGGATGAGCGGTCCTGGATAGCACTTACAAGGGAACCTCCCCATCGCACCCCCCTCAGATTTAGTTATAAATTGACGCAGTGGATAGGCCTTGAAAAACTGAACACAGATCAATCGAGAAAACAGGAAGAAGTTGTGTGAAACTATGAAAAATTAAGCAAAATATACAAACTGAGTAGTCCATGTGAAAGATAGGCAACATCAAGGAAAACGTGAGCTGAGGGCGCCGTGGTCCCGTGGTTAGAGTGAGCAAATGCGGAAGGAGAGGTTCTTGGTTCTAGTCCTCCTTCAGGCGAAAATTTTACTTTCTTTATTTTCTCAAAGTTACGATCTGTCCGTTCATTCAATGACGTCTCTGTTCACTGTAATAAGTTTAGTGTCTGTGTTTTGCGACCGCGCCGCAAAACCGTGCGATTAGTAGACGAAAGGACGTGCCTCTCCAATAGGAACCGAAAACATTTGATCGCAAGGTCATAGGTCAACCGATTCCTCCACAGGAAAACACATCTGATATATTCTATACGACACTGGTGACGGCATGTGCGTCACATGACAGGAATATGTTGTCGACCCACCTAACTTGCACACTTGGCGAATGGGTAAAAAGATTCTTCTACCTTGCGCGATTTAGGTTTTCTTGTGGATGTGATAATCACTCCCAAAAAAGTGACGAAAACATAAGAGTTTGTCACATAAACTGCAACAAATGAATGCAAGTTTCACAGTCGCACAGTTTTCCCTGTGTTCTGTCAAAACATATGTTTTTTTACGTTTTCAAATGTTTCCGTGTGTAGACCGTCAAATCCTGCATATGTCCAAGCAAATCTAAATATGTCCTGGAATTTTGGAGACGGAAGTTGATTATGTGTGAGTGCCTGAACCTTAAAAATTTTCTGAAAATAAAAAATTAAACTTTTCACTCGAGAGAAGATTTAAACCAAAGACCACTCATTTCGCAGTTGCTCACTCTAACCACGGGACCATGGCGCTCGCTAGCTGACAGTCTCCTAGATGTTGCCTACCTTGCGCATGGCCTACTCAGTTTGTATATTTTGCTTATTTTTTTCATAGATCCACACAACTTCTTCCTGTTTTCTCGATTGATCTGTGTTCTGTTTTTCAAGGCCAATCCCTGTGCCAAATCTGAGGGGGGTGCGATGGGGAGGATCCCTTGTTAGTTATAGTAGATACAGGCAGATTCCAAACGAAACAAGAATGTCAGGAAGAAAAATAACTGAAAACAAATAAGTCAGTACGATAATGAAATTGACACTGTGGACTATGTAAACGTTATTGTGAAATAACTGCATTTCATCATATTTGATGCCTTCCCCAAATGTGATGGTATCTGGCAGTAGGATAATCATTTAGCTGTGTGCTTAACCTCTAGAGAGTGACGTGTTGGTAGGAAGGGCTGACGCAGCTATGGATCTCTTGGAGAAATTACAACCATATGTGGTAGACATGTGCGAAAAAAACTTTCTAGGTCAAGGACATCTTTTTCACTCCCAGCAGTGGGGAGTGGAGATAGATCAGCGAGTGGGGTGACATGAATATTGTCGACATGAAAAGGTAAATTGTGTCTAATACATAGTTCTTGGTGTTGTAACTTTGTTTGGTATCATTGTGTAAAGAAGCTGCGAAATATAATTCCAGTAGGTCTCTTAATAAAAAGGCAAAGAGAGAAATGGATGGCTTAATTTTCCGTCGTCTCCCTTTTAATAGTAAGCAGTGCGATTTATAACTAACTGCGTACTTCGTCACTACCAATAAACCGCAAGCGGAGTCTATTGCGTCCTGTAAAGTGGATTTGAAGTCACCATTCTTCTCCCATGCGTAACTTACGCAACTGACTCTAGTATTGGCTCATCAAAGAATCACTTAACTGAATGAAAATAATGAAAGTCCTTTGATCAGAAAGAAATCAACCGCTGTATTTTACGAGATTGGAACCTACGACTTTATACAGGACAGATTAAAGTACTAACCACTACACTACAAAGCTACGTTTCGTTATGATATACATATGTGACTGGTTCCCCAGTAGCAACGATGAATTGCCGCTTTCAGAAATTTCCTTCCAAGTAATGTGCGAAACTTCTGTAATGCAAGCCGATCTCCGCGATTATAGTATGTGTACATGTGACGCTGAATCGCATCTGTTGCAGAAGGATCCAGTAGTATTTGGTTAGTTCTGTGTGTGGAACACGTTTGCGTCCTTGTGTGTTAGTGTGTGTGTGTGTGTGTGTGTGTGTGTGTGAGAGAGAGAGAGAGAGAGAGAGAGAGAGATTTTGGTATTTGGTGTGGTTATAACGTGTGATGAAACACGAAATAAAAGGACCAGATCCAGGATTCGGGATCCAAACACCATACACAAGAAGCAATAAAGCTGGGTAAAGTGACCAATTGTTATGACGGTTTGGCAATGGCGATTGGATAGGGCGCGACGTTGAGAACTCTGATTGGACGAAACCAGCTGCACCGCACGAAGCGCCAACTATCGAGTAATTTTAATAGGACTACATACCTTAAACAAGATCATTAGAAGTATCGATATCACATCAGTACTCCCCTATACGAAGCCACTAAAGACACGAAAACTTGCCAATATATATTTGAGCTATAGGCCTATAGCTGCATCGTCAGATTTCGACAACAGCGCAAAGGAGGGGAGGGAAAACTGATCCCAAAAATGTAATTTCTAACAGAACCCAGACAAAAAATCGTGAGATGAATAATGTTGATTAATTCTCTGTTTACTGATTTATAAGTATGACATTATATGTATTTGGGTGTCGCTTTTTATCATGGTTTACACCGAACGACCAAATAAACTGGTATGGGCATGTGTGTTCAAATACAGAGATATGTAAAAAGGCAGAATTTGGCGCTGCGGTCGGCAACGCCAACATGAGACAACAAATATCTGTCGCAATTGTTAGATCGGTTGCTGCTGCTACAACGACAGGTTATCAAGATTTCAGGGATTTTGATCGTGGTGTCATAGTAGGCGCACGAACGATGGCACATAGCGATGAAGTGGGGATTTTCCCGTACGACCATTTCACGAGTGTTCCATGAATATTACGAATACGGTAAAACATCAAAACTCCGACATCGCTGCGGGTGGAAAAAGATCCTGTAAGAATGGGACCAACGACGACGGAAGAGAATCGTTCAACGTGACAGAAGAGCAACCCTTCCGCAAATTGCTGCAGATTTCAATGCTGGGACATCAACAAGTGCCAGCGTGCGAACCATTCAACGAAAAATAATCGACGTGGGCTTCCGGAGACGAAGGCCCCTCTCCTGTACCCATGATGACTGCATGACAGAAAGCTCTACGCCTCGCCTGGGCTCGTCAACACCGACATTTGACTGTTGATGACTGGAAACATGTTGTGTGGTCGGATGAGTCTCACTTGAAATTATGTCGAGCGGACGGAAGTGTACGGGTATGGAGACAACCTCATGAATATATGGACCTTGAATGTCACCAGGGGACTGTTCAAGATGGTTGGGGCTCTGTCATGGTGTGGGGAGAATGCAGCTGGAATGATATGGGACCCCTGGTAAGTCTAGATACGACTCTGACAGGTGACTAGTACGTAAGCATCGTGTCTCATCACCTGCATCCATTCATCTCCTTTGTGCATTCCGACGGACTTCCAGCAGGACAGAGCGACAACTCATACGTCCAGAATTGCTACAGAATGGCTCCAGTAACACTCTTCCGAATTTAAGCACTTTCGCCGACCACCAAACTCCCTCTTATATACACTCCTGGAAATTGAAATAAGAACACCGTGAATTCATCGTCCCAGGAAGTGGAAACTTTATTGACACATTCCTGGGGTCAGATACATCACATGATCACACTGACAGAACCACAGGCACATAGACACAGGCAACAGAGCATGCACAATGTCGGCACTAGTACAGTGTATATCCACCTTTCGCAGCAATGCAGGCTGCTATTCTCCCATGGAGACGATCGTAGAGATGCTGGATGTAGTCCTGCGGAACGGCTTGCCATGCCATTTCCACCTGGCGCCTCAGTTGGACCAGCGTTCGTGCTGGACGTGCAGACCGCGTGAGACGACGCTTCATCCAGTCCCAAACATGCTCAATGGGGGACAGATCCGGAGATCTTGCTGGCCAGGGTAGTTGACTTACACCTTCTAGAGCACGTTGGGTGTCACGGGGTACATGCGGACGTGCATTGTCCTGTTGGAACAGCAAGTTCCCTTGCCGGTCTAGGAATGGTAGAACGATGGGTTCGATGACGGTTTGGATGTACCGTGCACTATTCAGTGTCCCCTCGACGATCACCAGTGGTGTACAGCCAGTGTAGGAGATCGCTCCCCACACCATGATGCCGGGTGTTGGCCCTGTGTGCCTCGGTCGTATGCAGTCCTGATTGTGGCGCTCACCTGCACGGCGCCAAACACGCATACGACCATCATTGGCACCAAGGCAGAAGCGACTCTCATCGCTGAAGACGACACGTCTCCATTCGTCCCTCCATTCACGCCTGTCGCGACACCACTGGAGGCGGGCTGCACGATGTTGGGGCGTGAGCGGAAGATGGCCTAACGGTGTGCGGGACCGTAGCCCAGCTTCATGGAGACGGTTGCGAATGGTCCTCGCCGATACCCCAGGAGCAACAGTGTCCCTAATTTGCTGGGAAGTGGCGGTGCGGTCCCCTACGGCACTGCGTAGGATCCTACGGTCTTGGCGTGCATCCGTGCGTCGCTGCGGTCCGGTCCCAGGTCGACGGGCACGTGCACCTTCCGCCGACCACTGGCGACAACATCGATGTACTGTGGAGACCTCACGCCCCACGTGTTGAGCAATTCGGCGGTACGTCCACCCGGCCTCCCGCATGCCCACTATAAGCCCTCGCTCAAAGTCCGTCAACCGCACATACGGTTCACGTCCACGCTGTCGTGGCATGCTACCAGTGTTAAAGACTGCGATGGAGCTCCGTATGCCACGGCAAACTGGCTGACACTGACGGCGGCGGTGCACAAATGCTGCGCAGCTAGCGCCATTCGACGGCCAACACCGCGGTTCCTGGTGTGTCCGCTATGCCGTGTGTGTGATCATTGCTTGTACAGCCCTCTCGCAGTGTCCGGAGCAAGTATGATGGGTCTGACACAACGGTGTCAATGTGTTTTTTTCCATTTCCAGGAGTGTATATTGCTTTTTCACTTGCGTCACATGATCGAATCCCTACTGAGAACAGAATATTTCAATCTGCCAGTGCACCAGTTGTAATCGGACACCTGGCTGAAATTGTGTTACAAGTTCCTGGCGCTCTCTATCTGTAATGCTGGAACTCAATATGATGTTGGCCTTCACTTAGCCTTAGTGACAGCTTCCACTGTCGCAGGCATACGTTCAATCAGGTGCTGCAAGATTTGTTGTGGAATGGCAGCCCCTTCTCCACGGAGTGCTGAACTGAGAAGAGGTATTGATGTCGGTCGGTGACGCCTGGCACTAAGTCGGCGTTCCAAAATATCCCAAAGGTATTCTATAGGACTGCTTCATTTCTTTCGTCATTTCTTATTACATGACCAGCTATTTGCTCACTACTCGGTGCTAAAGACTTGACGCTTGAATTTGCAATGATACAGGATAGCATTGTCTTAAAGTATAGCTTCTGTCGCTAACTGCCAGAGTGTTTTATATTTTATCCTGGTAACGTATATAAATTTGTTAATTTCAAGTAAAGAAATAAATTTTTTAAGAAGAGTATTCTGTGTCAGTTTAGAAGAGAGTAGCTATTGTTAACGGCTATTTCTTTTAAATTCTCACCAAGACACAATTTTTCACTAGAGCCGAACAATAATTTCATGTTACCCAGAAGCTAAAATGTATTACACAAAAGGTAAAAATTTGCCAATGACTCCTTCAAACAGAATTGGATTAACGAATCTGAATATTAAGCTCGCATTATCTGTGCGTTCTTGTAACAGAACACATTTCGAAACTCTGTTGTCTTTGTAAAATATCACAGACAGGTGTCGATGTAATATGCTAGGTCATCAGTACTCTTTCGTGTAATCTGTGAGATGTCAAGCTGCATAAATTTATGGCGTAGCGAGAGCATTGTACGCAGAACTCTTCCGTAGTGAATGTAACCTACAAATGTATCCTCATTTAACAGCAGGAGAAAAAAAAGTAGGTATCACGGTGTTGCGCGTGCTACCGCATGTCAGTTCATTTAAACGCTCGTGGCTGTGGCGCGCATTGCGTGAAACCAAATTGGAAGCGGGCGTGCAAGGGCAATTTACATCCGAGTGATAATCGTATTTGCCGCTAATTGTTATTCCACTCCATTGCAGTGCACGGATCACAGAGCCCTGCTCGTAATCGTTTTAGGATTCATACGAAGATTTATTTTATTTTTCATCAGAAAAGAAATGGTTTAACTTTGTTATAAATTCACAAAACTGGTGTGGCGCTTTGGGCAATGAATATTGGGAAATCTTTATCGCCCTTTTGAATTTAACTGTATGTCAGGCGATGCGGAATACTGAGTTTTCAGTGCGAAGCTGCAGACTACGCGCTGCAGAAAAATCAGTGGAACTGCAGGTAATGTGCTTAGACTTGTTTCACGTATAGACTTTTCAGCAAGGTACGATGTGCTTGTCGTAAATAACAGTCGGAGAAACTGCGTTTATCAGTGCGGATATTAGTTCTGACGATACCGTCTATGAATGAGAGGTATGAACATACGATCACAATTCAGTGAAACAAAACGTTTGGGAAAAGCGTAGGATAGGTGGGGGCTAAAGCCGCGCATCCTTCAATTTCTCTAATATTGTAGTCAGTGAGAAGTAGATTTTCCCGCGATTTTAGATTGAAGTCATAGAATATATTATTACTCATAACCCAGCGAAATTCCAGCACTGTCTGATTTTCAGTTACAGAGAAAATTGCAATTTATCTGAAACAAAACTTGCGGTTTTTTACGCCACAGCATGGGGTAAATCCCCACACTTAGGGTCTTTGCCCCTTTACAGACACATGTAGATAGAAATGAATGACTGAATAATAAATATACTTGACACAACCCTTCGTAACAAGGTTCTATTGCAGCCAAGCTACCCAAGACATTATTGAACGGAAATATCTCGTTATTTTGAACATACTGCGTAAAAAAATGTTGTAGAAAAATAACATTTTCTTCCCAACGAAAGGAGAATTAGTAGGACAACATTTACTGCGTCAGAGCAAACTAATTGACTAGCAATCAGTGCACTTTGTTAGGTTCTCTCAGTCTTCCTTGTAGTCCCAGGCTCTTCTTTTTCTTCTTCTTCTTCTCCGGATAGTTCTTTGCAAATAGTAAGTACGTATCTACGTCTGAACTACCGTCATGATGTGAAAGGCTCCAAAGCGACTCTGGAGTATAAGGAACTGGCTGTTTGTTTGTTTTCTTCCTTTTTGGCCAAAAATATAATGAAATTTAACTTACGGCCTTTTGTTTGTACGCCATGTCCTTTCTTTGTTTGCCACGTCCTTGCTTCCAAGTGGGTAGTTTTTGCATGCATTCTTCTTCCATTCGTTTTTTATCGTGCGTCGACTTTAGAAGCCGAAATTTCAATGCTTTGCCAAAAAGCTTTGTCTAAATCTTTATTTTAGACAGAGGAATTATATCTTAAGGTGATACAATATCACGCAATGTCAGCTGAATGTCATCGTTTGCAAGGGGCTATGATTGAAGATGTTTCATCAAATTTTTGTAGCTGCGGGGATTTACGCCAAAACACCTGCGTGAGTTCACTCCATGTCACCATTTTCTGACAATAGTGCTGGAACACATAGTTCCAGGGGAAAATGAAGCTTAAATGCACTAGCGTTAACGAGTATTTCGTTGACTCTTCTTTTCAAACCCAACATTATACAATGTTCACGTAAAACTTCAGGTAATGTGGGGCGGCGGGGTGGAATTTATATGTTAATATAAAATGCACCATATGTGGGGCGCTGGGTGGAATATATGTTGTTATTTAAATGTAGAAATGATGAATTCCCCGGCCGATTAGCAACATATGCGGGGCGGTGGGTGGAATATATGTTGTTTGTTCTTCCCAGCCGATTAGCAACATATGTGGGGGGGGCGGGTGGAATTATTGTTGTTAAATATTCCTATTATTTATGCAGTCTTTTGCCGTTCTCAACACTGGCTCACTAACTACAATATTGGCAACCAGAAAGTGATTAGCAAAACGTAGGCCTGTAATTACAATTCCTAGTGCCCACTTCATCTGAGAAATACACTTATAGCTACAGCTTATAGCTCTGAGGAATTAGGAGATTGTCTGGGATTCATAATAAAAAAAACGATTCTGTCTAAAATGTTCACTATATTCTGAAAGTCACAGACCAAAAAGAATCCACACAATCCAACTACCAGAGCAGTTCAGAGTCTAATGCGCTGATGCAACTATAACTGTTCAAACTAAATGTTTAAGTGAATGCTCGCCATAATTTGATGATAATGTTCATTAAACGTCACTCTAAATAATGGTAGAATGTCTGTCCTGCGACGGCACGTGAAAATACGACATACGCAAACTGAACATCGATCATTAAAGTCATCCCAGAATTAACACCTCGCTCGAAAATGATTTCATCGTTACGCGTATCTCGAGTAACTTATTACGGCATCCGAGGCTGTTTATAGCAATGATACCGATGCGACGCGACTCCCGGCACAGGTGGTGTGCTATTCGGCGTCTGGAGAGAACTGGGACCTTTTTTTCCCCCGCAGCGTTCTTATATATAAAGCCGCGGTGCGGACGGCTAAGGGAACGCCTGATCAAAATTGCTCTCCCGATTAGCCGCTAGGCTAGTAATGCACCACTTTAAGTTATTGAATGAATCATTTCTACCTTTGCTGATGGCCGATGAAGCTCTCCATTTAAATGTGCAATCAGCACACAGGTAAGTAATCATAATAAAAGTCTGACGTGGCTGAGTCAAATATTTTGGGCGAGAGAATTAATTTAATTACACTACATGCAGTAGACGAGCTCTGAACTTGCTCTTTGGAGATACGCTATAGCTATAGTTTTATAGTTGTTCTGTTGAAACTTCTCACATCTTTATGATTATAGCGAATCTCCCTTCTACTTAAATTTAAACATCCTAACCTTATTTATTGGCCCACTTAATCTGTCTTGCTTCCTTAATTTCTAAGACAAAAAACAGGAAATCATGAATTTCTACAAAAATTTAATTTGTGAGATCCAGAATACTGTTTCTACTAAATTATTATGCAAAAGGAGTCTAAATGTAAATTTTTAAGTTTCTAGCTCTTTTCTGTTGCGCCAATGACTTTTACAGAAAAACGTCCAAATTTCAAAACTAGTTAAAGTTATTGAACTGAAAATCAACACATATTGATTTAGTGTTACTCCTGACATGCTAGAAACGTTCCAGGTTATTTACTTGATTTTTAAAGTATTGCGAAACATTTATGACGTCAGAGCTAGTTACAGCGGACTAGGCTGGCACACAATTGAAAGACTGATGTGAATTTTATACGGCGTGAGTAGGCTGCTTCCCTACATCACCCTCTACTTAATTTTTTTAATGTAAATGGGAAAGAAAAGAAAATTAATTACAAAAGGGGAAGCAAGAGTACAGCTTAACTCCTTATGAAAAATTAAAATATAAATGTAAACATATAGAAATATTAAAAGAAAACTTATTACCTACTTCAATTACTTAAATTGCTGGCATGTTTACTGCTTAATAAGCAACATTATCATTTAAAATTTAAGCAGAATCAATGAAACACTTTGGCATACATATTGCCTTAGACAAACACATAAAATATGTAAAAGTATGAAAATCTTAAATCCATTAAATACATTTTTACATACACAAATTCAAAGAAAATAACACAGTTATTCATGATACATAAACAGATAATTATATCTTGGCAGTGTTTTCTAAACCTGAAAGAAAATTTCACAAATCATGACAATTCCATTTTTACAGACGTGGTTGTAGCCACTTTGGCTGGCGTTCTACACTTCAGTTCACAAGGGTAAAGGAGGTGAAGTTGCTATGGTGTGCGTCCTTCACGTTCACTCTAAATTACATGGGGAAAGGGGAGGGGACACTATGAGTTGTGGACAAGTCACTCCATGCTTTCACGCAGCTACCAGGCTGCTGTTATCTGGTTTGTCCTGTAGAACAAACAAAAAGAATGCCTCAGACTCTGTTCACTTAATATCTAAGGGTGGGTCACAATGAAATGGGGATATATACATTTTATCTTTCAATATGTTACTGGAACAATGTTAACAGAACCTTTTCAATTTTACTCTCGCGGTTACTTAATTGTCATAGAATCGGTAAACAAATGGTTCAAAACGCCGTTAGTCATGTACTAGATAAAATTTATACTCAAGGCATACAATCATAAATCCTATTTAATCTCAATTTATCATTTCTGGGCCGGAACACTGAACCAATGCTAGGTACATTCTTGATACATTTGTATTTTATTTACTTAGCTGACTCATCTTCGATTACCTTATTCTTAGAGATAGTATGAGTATATTTGATTAACAGTTGTCGTCTCAGCCTCTTTGTACATGTGAGTAACTTGTGGTAACAGTACAGTTCTGAGTGTTCAAAACACACTACGTTTAGTTGACTACTAAATCCACTTATTGGTCCTATGCTGCTGTGTCAGCTGCACCTCTGCAATTATGTACTTACATCATCGAAGTATATTTATGCTTAGCAGTAAATAGTGTTTCACATCTGCCATTATGTTACTCAATTATGTTGCTAGTGTATGTACTTATTTAACACTCACTCTATTAACATTTAAATCATAGGATAGCACATTTATTTCATATCTATAGTGTATTGCAGCTGATCAGTTTGCTCACGTGGCAATCCATTTCCACTCGATCGGACGCTGAAACCTCGGGTAGTCTCTCTGGACCTAGCACTGAATTGCATTAAGTAATTATGGACGCTCGTAGTGCTAAATTCCTTAAACCTATAGGACACCATGAGCTTCTCTGTCTCATCTAACATAAGGGTACCTAAGGTCGCATTCACGCCTCCAACTCATTACCTCAATACGTGTAGGTGTGTCCTGTCACACACTACACCAAATAACGGCCAGCTCCAATCTTATAAATATCTCAAGGACGTGTCCTTCACGTCTCAACCACAAACACAGTTTAATTCTATTACACTGCCATTCCTTGCTACACAAGGTGAGTTCAATCTTACAACTTATCTGTATATTTTTCATAACACAAAGCAATCTCTTAGCTCTACAGCATACAATAGGTTTCACTGCCACTTCAGATCCTGCTTGTACACAAATTTGTATATCTTTTTAAATTACTGTTAGTAGACCATTTCCAGTAAAACAACACTTTGTACTTATAATATTACCAGTATTCTATACATACTTGTTACTCAAAAACATTGGTATCTTAATTACGTCATACTTCTCTGTTGTTTATGTCACAGTTAGGTTTGTCTTCACTAATCGGTGGATAGAATGGTTGCAGAACTCATAGCTTGATAGTCTTACCAGAAGATTTTAGTATTTGAGAGTAAGAGCAGAAATTTTGGTGGATAGGAAAGATGAAGAGTGAGTGATATCTGGAATGGGAAAGAAGATCTCACACAGCTGGGACTGCACAGCTGCCACACTGTGTAGAGGTTACAGAACAACCTCCTCCCTACAGAATTCATTGGTTTCAGAAAATTTTCGTATTGGAAAGAGGGGGTCGAAATTTTTGTAGATAGGAAAGATGAAGAATGAGTGAGACCTGAAAAGGAAAGAAGATCTCACACAGCTGGGACTGCACAGCTTCCACACTGTGTAGAGGTTACAGAACAACCTCCTCCCTACAGAATTCATTCACTACCTATGAACTTCTTAAGGTCGATCACGTTCCTGAGACCTAATATCTTTTTACTCTTAGGTTACTCTAGCCTATATGCTTTGGCATGTAGTTTTCCTATGATCCTGAAAGGTCCTTGGTATACAAAAATGAATTTCTTTGTTTCTGCATTTGTTTTCTTTGTTTTTTCCTTGGTTTTGACAAGGACTATCTGACCTATTTCAAAACTTGTGGGTATCGCTTTTGCGTCATGACGCTTCTTTCTTTCTTTTGTGTTTAGCTTACTTTTTCTTAGTTAGATTAACACCTTCGTCCCAATATCTCCTATTTTTCAGAACTCGTATAGGCAGCTCCCAAGTTTCATCATTAGTTACTACATGTTTATCAATAAAAGGTACCGTAATTACTCCGGTTATCGGCAAGACCAATTTTAACTGGCTTCTTTCAAAGTCAACAACACTCTGATATTTCGACAAGAAATCTATGCCAATTAAAACCTCAATACTTAGATAATTTTCAATTAAGCATTGATGATCAATTAAATTACCAGGAATGTTAAAGGGCAGCAAAGCTTCTTGCTTTGCCGTTTTTGACACCTTGCCAGTAGCACCAATTATTCTTAGTCCTGATACCCTCATTATCGTAAGCTTGTCTTTACTAGGTAATGCATCAAAGAAGGACTGAGATATCGCACTCACCTCACTTCCACTGTCTAAGAGACAACGTACAGTGACACCCAACATATTCACTACTATTACAGGGTGGCTTATTCTAGTTTCTAAAGGTGGTTCCTCAAACTCATCCTATAGTTCCTTTTGGATTTGTCTCCAACTAAAGTGATCGACATCTGTCTTCATTACATTTAGGTCAAAGTGTGTAGGCGTTTCCTGAATTACATTTTCAGCTGCCTTTTCCAGTCGGTCTATTAATTTTAAATCGAAGCACCGCACGACTTCATTACATTTAGTTTGCTGAATATGACTCAAATTACTGTAGTCTGAGCGATTCTGAGTCCCCAGACCGGGTATAACACTAGTTACAGCTAAACCACTTTCACTATTATCGTTGGGTTCCTTCTCAAGTGACCACTGGTCATAGTTACTGGGTTCATCGACCCCCAACAGGCTACCGTCTACATTCTCACCTACCTCCTGTCCTGAATCTATTAGTACAGTATCAACATCCTGCACAGGCACTTTAGATAAGAGCACATCATCCTTATTGTAAATATAAGCACGAATTTCTTCTGCTTCTTCAACTGACAATTCAGTATTTTGTAGCTCTTCCCTACCGTTACACAGCTGCGCCTTCTCTTTCTCTTCCCACTTAGAAAGCATCTCTAACACGGCATCTATCAAATACTGTGAGTGATCTAATATTTCTGCTGTATCCTTAGATGTTTCCTTTATTTCCATTATAGCTAACTGGCACCGCATTGCTTTCCACACTGTTGTTTACCTGCATAATTTTGTTCGAAATAAAATTACTATCATTTGGATGCCATTGTTGGTTCTGATAATTATTTCTCCAATTCCTACCACTCCTAGGATGGCGAACACCTACTGTTCTGATGTTTACATTGCCATTCTGCTCGTTCTTAAAATTACTACTAGTGTTATTAGCATTTCTGTTATTACGTGCTTGCTCCTCATTGGCAGCCACACGCTCTACACGTTCCAAATATTCAATGAAACGATCCAGATTGTCTCTAGGGGCAGATATAATTCTGGTTTGCCAATACCATGGCAGTTTGGCTTCAAGACCTAGTATTATCATTTCAGGTTTTAGCTTTTCGGCCAAATGTGACAAACGTGAGATCCATGACCTAGCAAACTCTTTAATTGATTCCTTGCCTGCATTGAAGCGTTTTCCACTCCTAAATTCTCTCAACACTTCATTTTGCTTATTGCTAGACCAATACTCATTAATGAAAGCTGTTTTAAATTCCGCTAATGTTTTACACTTCAACATAACATCAGCTGACAAATGCATGGCGTCACCTGCTAAATGGTTTCTAATAAACGAGATTTTCTCTCGTTCAGACCAAGTTGGTTGAATCACATCTTCAAAATCGTTCCAGAAATCTAGCGGGTGGATATTTTTATCTGGATCGAACCGCAAGAACTGCCGACACCCGATAAAAGCGGCGTTTGCAGCTACAACTCGTTGCATACTACCATTACCAGAAGTTACTGAAGCTACTTTACTCTCAATGTTGGCAATGTTAGTACTAATATTTTCTACTCTCGTTTCAACATTACCTACTCTTTGCACAATATGAGTAGTATCAGTTTTGATTGCATCTACATCTGCTTCACATATGTTTACTTTTATATTAACATCTTTAAACCTAACTGAGCACAGTTCAGAGTCCGCCTCGATCTTTTCTGTTAACTTGTGCTCCAGCTTCGCATCTCCCATTTGGAAGTCTTTGCGAACCTCAGAAACTTTGGATTTTACTGTCTTATACATTTCAGAAAATTTTCTTAATATCTTCATGATTGTAATCAATTTTATAATTCAAACTATCCAGATCCTCTTTCAACTTATTGCAACCAGCCTTGAAGGTATTGTCCATTACCACCAATCGTTTATTAAAATTAGTTTGGCTGGCCACAATCTCATACTTTAATTCAGCATTACTGCTTTTGACCTGTTCACTTATTTCAGACTTTAATTCAGTTGTCATTCTAGCATTACTAGCAGCTATTGCTTGTAATATTACATTTAAATCCATAGCCCCAGTATCTTTGGGTTGCTCACTAGCTGGCTTTTTATCACACTCAGGTGACGAAAAACTAGCTCCAACACCAGAATCATCAAAACTAAATGCTACTTCTGATTGATCAGTCATATCTAACTTCTCCTTCTTAAACTATACCATTTCTGATGATTGCTTCATTTTTAACTCATCAGAGAATTTATCATCCAATAAATTAACAATTTCTGATTTCTGCTTTACTACAGGGGTCTCTATTATTGAATCATTGCCCCTTTTCACACTACTGTCAGGAGACAATACTTCATATTTCACTTTAACATTCCTATTTTCATGCATATTTACACTTGAACTGTTGTCAGGATTTACAGTTCCCTCAACAGACATAGGTTCTGATTTAAGTTTAACCTCAGTTTCTTCTGGCGGTTCCATCGCCGACAGTTTTTTAGTGCTGGTTAGTAAGAATTTTAACAGCTTTTCACTTAACTTAGTTCCTTCTGCCCGACGTACGACGTTGCCTGCGCGGCGTACCAGGATTACTGATGCGACGCAGCACGTTGAACTGCAGACGGCACTTCGACGGCAGCTGTGTGTTTGCGTGGCCCGCAACTGCAGGCGAGGCTCCGGTTCATCCGGCGGGCGACTGCTGTGAGGCGAAACTGGCTTCTCGCGATGCCGGCAGCGACGCTAGACTCAGTGCCAGCTCCGTCAATCCAGATGCGTTGTTAATCCAGTTGCGTCGTCCACAGGCACACGTAACACTATCACTGTTCTATTACTCAGTTGCGAGTCGCATTTCACTCCCGAATCCGAATATTTAAAAATCACTTTCACTTTTACTCAGTTTCTTCACCGGCCGATGCACCATATGTGGGGCGGCGGGTGGAATTTATATGTTAATATAAAATGTTTTGTTTTTCCCGGCCGATGCACCATATGTGGGGCGACGGGTGGAATATATGTTGTTATTTAAATGTAGAAAAGGTGAATTCCCCGGCCGATCAGCAACATAAGTGGGGCGGTGGGTGGAATATATGTTGTTTGTTCTTCCCGGCCGATTAGCAACATATGTGGGGGGCGGGTGGAATTATTGTTGTTAAATGTTCCTATTATTTATGCAGTCTTTTGCCGTTCCCAACACTGGCTCACTAACTACAATATTGGCAACCAGAAAGTGATTAGCAAAACGTGAAGCCTGTAATTAGAACTCCTAGTGCCCACTTCATCTGAGAAATACCCTTATAGCTACAGCTTATAGCTCTGAGAAATTAGGAGATTGTCTCGGATTTATAAACAAAAACGATTTTCTAAAAATAGTTCCATATATTCTGAAAGTCACAGATAAAAAAAAAAGATTCCACACAATCTAACTAACAGAGCAGTTCAGAGTCTAATGCGCTGATGCAACTATAACTGTCCAAATTAAATGTTTAAGTCAATGCTCGCCATAATTTTATGATAATGCTCATCAAACGCCACGCTAAATAACGGTAGAATGTCTGTCCCGCAGCGGCACGTGAAAATACGACATACGCAAACTGAAGATCGATCATTAACGTCATCCCAGAATTAACACTTCACTCGAAAATGATTTCATTGTTACGCGTATCTCGAGTAACTTATTACGGCATCCGAGGCTGTTTATAGCAATGATACCGATGCGACGCGACTCCCGGCACAGGTGGTGTGCTATTCAGTGTCTGGAGAGAACTGGGGCCTTTTTTTCTCCCGCAGCGCTCTTATATATAAAGCCGCGGTGCCGACAGCTAAGGGAATGCCTGATCAGAATTGCTCTCCCGACTAGCCGCTGGGCTAGTAATGCACCACTTTAAGTTATTGAATTAATCATTGCTTCCTTTGCTGATGGCCGATGAAGCTCTCCATTTAAATGTGCAATCAGCACACAGGTAAGTAATCATAATAAAAGTCTGACGTGGCTGAGTCAAATATTTTGGGCGAGAGAATTAATTTAATTACACTACATGCAGTAGACAAGCTCTGAACTTGCTCTTTGGAGATACGCTATAGCTATAGTTTTATAGTTGTTCTGTTGAAACTTCTCACATCTTCATGATTATAGCGAATCTCCCTTCTACTTAAATTTAAACATCCTAACCTTATTTATTGGCCTACTTAATCTGTCTTGCTTCCTTAATTTCTAAGACAAAAACTAGAAAATCATGAATTTCAACAAAAATTTAATTTGTGAGATCCAGAATACTGTTTCTACTAAATTATTATGCAAAAGGAATCTAAATATAAATTTTTAAGTATCTAGCTCTTTTCTGTTGCGCCAATGAATTTTACAGAAAACAGTCCAAATTTCGAAAATGGTTAATGTTATTGAACTAATAATCAACACATATTGATTAAGTATTACTCCTGACATGCTAGAAACGTTTCAGGTTATTTACTTGATTTTTAAAGTATTGCGCAACATTTATGACGTCTGAGCTAGTTACAGCGGACTAGGCTGGCACACAATGGAAAGACTGATGTGCATTTTATACGGCGGGAGTATGCTGCTTCCCTACAGTAAGCTGCATGTAAGTAATAAAAAAAACAGGCTTACTCCATTTTATGTCCTCTGCAGTGACTTGTCGGGATGAACGACAAAGGAAAAAAATTCTACAATAAGACAAACCTGCCACCTTGTGGTCACTTCCTGAATCAACGACGGTCACGTCAAAAACTGGATGAAGGATTTTATCCCACATGAGGTTTTACGCCCAATTACCCTAATGACATAAAAAGTTAAATAAGCTTTAGTCTTGTATTCTGTGCATCACATCGATACGAGTAGATTACGAAATTTCGCGCTGCCCTAAATATTACGAGGCTCCTACTGGGCAGTTCCGCTGTACTACTTCTAAGCATCATAATATTTATGTCAGAAGTTGTGTTTTCAAGTATTAAGTTTCCTTTTTGACGGTGTAATCCTGTCTCTAATATGTGTTATTTACTAAACACTATCGTCAATACTTCTCATCAATGTTTGTATTTCTTGCATTGTTAGCTGCCTATACGAATGAATTTTATGGCATGCGTCGGTAAATACCGACCCTATGCAACATGGTACAACAATGCATTGCGCAATGCCTAAGGAGAACCTATAAAATTCAGTTGTAAGGGATACGATAAAAAATGTATGTAGAGGAATAGCAGTAGTTTGTTCAGCACGGCGGCACCCATTAAAGTCTTAATCACAATCTTTTACTTTTATCTGTCGAATGTGACGCGCTTTAACACTCACTTTTTTCGGATTATCTGATATAAAACAGGTAAATAAAAGTTCTTTGTAGCCCTGATTATGATGGCACCAAATCGAACAAAAAAGTCAGTAAATATGATAAAATTACTTAGAACCGTTAAGTCGAACAATTATCAATACCTCATCAGTTTCAAACAGTCAGTTAACAAATTTTTTTATATATAAGTTGTTTGGAGACTAAGAGCCAACTGATATAATAGAATATTGTGATAAGAATCTGAAAAAAACGTCGTGGTGTAGGGAACGCAAAACAGCCTGACTTATCACTATGGATTCTACATAAATAATGTGGTTTTAAAATTAAGCCCAATATTTGGCACAAGCTTATACGCAAAACTAGAGCTACAGTGATGTTCTATATTGCCGAGTGCTACCTTACAGTTAGATACAGGATACTCAAATAAAATACAGAAGCATATATGCAAATTCTCACGACAGAAAACAATACACAGTGAAGTAAAACGCAAATTTCATTCATAGCGAAAGGAATAAAGAAAGTGCATATTTTAAAACGAGTTCCCACTGAATTGTGACATTATAATATTGTAGTACAGATGCTGAAGATGACGATTGTTGAAGCTTACGACAAGTTGTAACCAGGATTTACTTCATCCACCACTGATCTGTAGGGGTTACTTCAATACAGTTGAACGTTACATACAATATGACCTGAAAAACGTTTGATTCGGCTCTGCATTAAAATTATTCGAAATACTACACCAATAAAAACTTAGTCTGTCACTACTTCCTATACGGAATTAGAAAACGTAAAGTTTAGAGCACTTTCCCATTACTATCCCAATTACTAATTGATGATAAATAAAAAACAGTGATGTTTAGCTATTTTTTAAAAGGTTACGGTAGGATGGGCATGCATTACCTTAGTTAACACTAATCAGTATCTAGCAAATAAATTAACACTTACGTTCCATTAAGCTTGTCTTGATACTGGTTTGAATACAATCTCAGTTTTACATTAAAAATGCATTATTTGAGTAGTCACATATTGCATATATGTACTACACTGAACCGTTGATACAGTGATCACCCAAAATTTCATGAGCATCTGTGTAATTTCTTGCGATGAGGCATAGACAGCAAACACCTTGTTGCCTGGTCATAGTTTCATTGCGCTTCAACCGCCTTCCATACCTTCTCACGTCAATATCGAGCGAAGAAACCATCCACACTCACCTTCTCCGAAATGCTCGTTCCCAAGTGATGGACTATGATAAACTGCTGTTTCCAGAATTTTTTTCACTCTGCAGTAGAGTATGTAATGAGCTGAAACTAGCTGGCCGATTAAAACTGTGTACGAGTCCGGACTCGAACCTGGAACCCCAGCCTTTCGCGGACAAGTGCTCACCTGACTGAGCCATCCAAGAACGAGTCACGACACTCCCTGACAGCTTTATGAACATCAGTACCTCTTCTGCTACCTCCTAACCTTCCCTGTAGTACCTGAAAACACTTGAGGGACTAGCATTTGTGGAAGGCAAAATTCGCTGTTTCGAATCACGGCCCGGCATTCAGTTTCAATCATACGAGGAAATTTCAGAACAACACACACTCTGGTGGCAAAATTCTTTCTGGGAACCTTCTCCCGGCCTGGAGCTAAGCCATGCCACAGCAGTATAACTTCGGCCAGGGGACCTGCAAAGTTGCAAGTGTAGTTTTTTGGTGTTTGGATGGTAGTACATGAGGCACCACCGGGACTAGAGCTGTGAGGGTGGACTGTGGCTCGTGCTGCGATGGTTCAGTTCACCTCCAGCGGCGGGGCGTCTCGGAGGGCCATATGCGTCCACGCCACAGAGCGTTTCCTGTGACACAAAGCTTTCGAGATCGAACGCTTCGCACATGAAGATATCAGAACACATCCACTGAATCTGACAGGCATCCACCTCTCTATTACGAGCAGTGTAGTTAATCTTTAGTTGATCAACAACACAATACGTGATTAAACAGTACATGACTATAATAATGGCCTAAAATTAAACTATTCTGATGGCAATGTGGGGGCGGTGTAGATCACGCGGGACACGGACACCGCACTATTAGGGTCGTTGAACATCCCTTCAAGATTCCAGAAAACGTTGTGGTCAGTGCTTTACAACCGTGTGGACACTCAGGCAAATCGCCGAAAAATGGACCACTTTCACGACATGCCCCGTTCTTAGCGCGGTGAGGTAAGTTCGGATCGAGCTTACAAGGCGTATGCAGAGCAATAATTATTTACGATAAGCACCCCAAGACCTGCACGGTTTATGGAAATGAGGGCAACATAACCTCAGAGTATGTCTAAAGGAGAATAATCGAGTACGAATCAATGAAACTGTATCCCGCCCACGACAACATACATGCCTCTTATCTATGTTGCCACCTCTCGGAAGTTGTCCTCATTGCACGTTCCCCAGTAACAAATGACGGAAAATCCCATCACATAGTTGACACTGGTGGTCTACAATGCGTCCAAGCTGTTAGCTGACGAATGTCCCACGACCTGCTGCAAGGGAAGTGCAACGACGCAGGAACAGAGACGAATATAGAAATCGGCTGGCCTGTGGCACTGGCGCTCACTTTTGTCCCCAACTGCCAAGAAGACGGGGCTTCCATTCATGATTAGGATGTGGAGATGGATATAGCTCAGCGCAAACAGAGGTCACCATAACGGCGAAATAAAAGAAGTCGCACACCATCGGACGATTGCTTTCTCAGTACGGGAGAAGATGAATATGAACAGGCAGTTGGTGATGGCCACAGTAGAGAGTGCTGGGGTATCCGAGAACGACCGAGTTATACCACTGAATGTCACAGAGCTCGCTTTATAATTGACGATAGCCGACTCACTGACGCCACCGACGGAGGGTGCACCGACAAGGACAATGTGCGCCTAACACGCACTCCCCACAACAAGAAGGACGTGGAAAGGCGTTTCACAACGCATCCAATAATATATTATATGATCACGGATAAAGACGACCTTATCAAAGATATGCTGCATGGGGCAGATACAGATATCGCTCCTCTGCAGGAAGTATATGTCGACGAATTCCTTAAGGAAGGTATCGTCGCAAAAGATGTCACCTACTTACCATCGGCACGCCCAATGACTGTGGCAGTGGTTGAGTTCGGCTTATCAACATCTACGGGCCGTCAGGCATGGACAAACGAAGAAAATGATCAGTTTTCTTTGCGGAAGGATTAGCTCTACTATTTCTAAGATGGGACGCTCATTATATCCTCAACGGCTACTTCAATTATGTTGGCGCCGAAGGATCGGTTCCTACGTTATAAATCGTGCTCGGAACTGTGAACACTGGTACGAGATCTGCACTTGGTAGATTCGTGGTAACACGTCCATGGAGATCAAGCTGGACACACTTATGTAACTAGCAACTTTCCCAAACACATCGATCGCGTCTATGTCAAGAGTCGCCTCCAACGTGACATCCATAACTGTAGCCAGCGGCATTCCCCTACCTCACGGTATATATCTGCATAATTGGCCTCTGAAGCCAGCAGATGTGGTGAAGCCGCGGTCTGTGGAAAATAAACGTGGTGCCCCTTAAAGCTCCAGAGTGTCACCGAATTTTTGATACCGTGTGTGGTGTCACCGCCAGAAACCACACTTGCTAGGTGGTAGCCTTTAAATCGGCCGCGGTCCATTAGTATACGTCGGACCCGCGTGTCGCCACTGTCAGTGATAGCAGACCGAGCGCCTCCACACGGCAGGTCTAGAGAGACGTACTGGCACTCGCCCCAGTTGTACAGCCGACTTAGACAGGAATGGTTCACTGACAAACACGCTCTCATTTGCCGAGACGATAGTTAGCATAGCCTTCAGCTACGTCATTTGCTACGACCTAGCAAGGCGCCATTACCAGTGTATGTTGAAATGGAGATTATATCTGTACAAGAGCGATGTACACCGATTATGGATTAAAGTTAAGTATTACAAGATTTTCGTACTTTATTGCAATTCTCAAGACATTGTCCTGTTCCAGACATCGCGCCAGCCTGCTTGAGCTTAAGCACGTGCCTTTCGGCTTCCTCTCATTGTGACTTCGCTGTCTTGCTAAGTCACAACACCGTGTGCATTGATAGCGTTAGGGCGCCAACACTGACAGTGGAAATAGCAGAATTTAAACTTCTGTTACAAGATAATACGAGAGCGTATCCACCAGGCCCCCTCTCCTGAACGACAGGTGGTGGTGCAAAGAACCAAGGCAAACATCACTGTTGTTATACGTTCTCATCTGGAAGGATCAGCGGTCCCCGCGAGGACACCAAATCGAGTGACGGGTGAACACCCATCAATGTAACACGTAATTAATGAATATAAGAGGCGACGCAGAGCCCTAATACATACCATTGACACAGAGCATTGCAGCATCTGACGACACAAAATGGCAGAACAAATGCCTTAGTTTACCATTGTACCCAGTTTCACACCGAAGAAGAGCACGACAGGACGACCCTACAAGACGTTACTTACACTCTCTTTGGGACGCTCAATCAAGAGGGCGAGGCCGTACTACTAGAGGAAACTAACGAAGACGAAGAGGTGACAAGTCGACGGTACCCGACGGAATACCCGTGAAGTTCTGTTGGACCTTTCAACAGTTGATGCTTCCCTATTGGATTGAAATCTGCCGCGAACTAATGTCTCCCGACATGCCACTTCCGCCTGCCTTAGTAGAGGTGCTGACCATCCCACAACGTAAACCTTCAGGCGGTACACGATTTAGAGACTACCGCTGACTAACACTATTGAAGTGAGGTTAAATTTTAACCAGCGTGATGGCAGCAAAGCTTACAAGAATACTGCACCGCGTGGTGTCACTTCTCCAGATATCCCTACGAAGCGTTATGAACATCCAGATGCCAATCTGTGAATACTGAGACTCAATCGTACTTGCGAAACTATACCGACTACGCGGAGCTTTTATAACCACAGACCTCGATCGATTCTTTGACAGTGTCAACCATACCTACATTACGGAAGTGTTGACGTAAGCGAAGTTTCTGCAGCCCTACATCGCTACGTCGATGCGGTTACTACACGAAGCCACCTCTAAAGTGCCTGTTAATGACCGACTAGTACGACCCCCTACTATTACGACAAGGATGTCAGTTATCCAGTGGTACACCTGCCTACTATCGTGTAGGGCCTTGGCGAACACACAGAAATTCCGCAACACGACGTGGCATGGAGTCGGTTAATGTTAGAAATACTGCTGGAGGGGACTGACACCATGAATTCTGCAGGGCTGTCCTTAAATCGGAGAGTACGACGGGGTGGAGGTCTCTTCTGAACAGCATGTTGCAAGGTATCCTAGATGTGCTCAATAATGCTCATGTCAGGGAGTCGGGTGGCCAGCGGAAGTGTTTAAACACAGAAGTGTGTTCCTGGAGCCACTCTGCAGAAATTATAGATGTGTGGGGTGTTGCATTGTCCTGCTGGAATTGCCCAAGTTCGTTGGAATGACCGATGGACACGAATAGATGCAGGTGGTCAAACAGGATGCATACGCACGTATCGCCTGTGAGGGTCGAATCTAGAGGTATCAGGGGTTCCATATCACTCAAACTCCACACGCCCCACACCATTACAGAGCCTCCACCAGTTTGAACAGTCCCCTGTTGACATGCAAGATCCATGGATTCATAAGGTCGTCTCCATACCAGTACACGGCCATCCGCTTGATACAATTTCAAACGTGTCCTACCACGCAACTTGTTTCCAGGCATCAATCGTCCAATTTCGGTTTTGACATGCCCAGGCGAGGCGTAAATCTTTGAGTCGTGTAATCATCAAGGTTCACGAGTGGGCCTTCGGCTCTGAAAGCCCATATCGATGATGTTTCGTTGAACTGTTTATACGCTGACACTTGTTGATGGCCCAGCATTGAAATCTGCAGCATTTTACGGAAGGGTTGCTCTTCTGTCACGTTGAACGATTCTCTTCAGTCGTCGTTGACCCCGTTCTTGTGGGATCTTTTTCCGCCCGCAGCGATGTCGAAGATTTGATATTTTACCGGGTGCCTGGTATTCACTGTACACTTGTGAAATAATCGCACGGGAAAATACCCATTTCACCTCGACCTCGGAGATGCTGTGTCCCATCGGTCGATGGTTCAAATGGCTCTGAGCACTATGGGACTCAACTGCTGTGGTCATAAGTCCCCTAGAACTTAGAACTACTTAAACCTAACTAACCTAAGGACAGCACACAACACCCAGCCATCACGAGGCAGAGAAAATCCCTGACCCCGCCGGGAATCGAACCCGGGAACCCGGGCGTGGGAAGCGAGAACGCTACCGCACGACCACAAGATGCGGGCCCCATCGGTCGTACGCCTACTATAATACCACGTTCAAACTCACTTGAATCTTGATAATCTTCCATTGCAGCAGCAGTAACTGATCTGTCAGCTGCGCCAGACCCTTGTTGTCTTACATAGGCGTTACCGTCCGCAGCGCCGTATTCTGCCTGTTTACGTGTCTCTGTATTTGGAGACGCATGCATATACCAGTTTCCTCTTCGCTTCAGTGTATATGTGCTTGATAGGACTTACGATACAGTGATACAATTTTCAGTGCTAGGCGCGTGCGGACGATATATTACTCGTGGTGCGAATTGGCAACGACACTTATGCGGCATTGGGTTGGATCAACAGATACCACAGATGCCACTACGGGTACCGATATCAACGCAGATAAATCATTATTTCCAAACATTGATATTGGACTGCCTGCTGACTGCACTGGACCCTTGCAGGGATAGGACAATCGTCTCGGGATCGTGTTCAGAAACGATGTTCGATGAACGTCGGCGATCAACTTCAAGAGATTGCTCCAAGCTGTTTGAAATGGTGTCAGAACGTACGGCCTGCGCGCCTTAGACACTATTTAATGGTGCGCCTACATAAATCTCTACTTATCGTGACGCATTGCCAACTACGCACAGATTCTTCCGATGCCGGAGCCGATGGGTTAACACATACTGACAGGATCCGAATACTTCGTCAGCGCGGGATTTCGCTTTAAGGTATGATACGATTCTCTGACCTAGCTATTGGTAGAGGAGGCCTCTGGCTCGTGCACGTACGTCAGCGTACGGTGGCGCTTTATCTCAGTGCGATGTTGAAAACATGGTGTAGAGAAAAATCGAGCCTCTTTGGACTCTTGATGGACGGGCTGGCGCCAGTTTCTCGAATTCCACCGGTGATAGTGAAGGACATTTTCCTACCATTTAATAATTTCAGAAATTTATGACAGATCAATCAGCCAATAGACTAGCGAGAGCGCGTGACTTCTATCGAATACACGCCGTGCGGTCTCGGGCGCCTTGTCACGGTCCGTGCGGCTCCCCTCCCTCCCCCCCGCCCCCGCCCGACGGAGGTTGGAGTTCTCCTTCTCCATCGGACCTGCATGGGTGTGTCTTGTACTTAGCGCAAGTTAGTTCAATTTAGCTTAAGTAGTGTTTAAGCTTAGGGACTGATGACCTCAGCAGTTTGGTACCATAGGACTTTACCACAAATTTACAAAAAATATCGAATACACACAAGCAGGCGCCCCAACCAACCCTGTGGATGCACGGCAGTCCACAATCCACTTGCTGGTGATATGGCAGATAATTCACTATACTACTCTTCACCCAGGACGACGAACTATATTGTTCCTGGTTGTTGTTGGTAAACAAGTCACAATATCCTGTCTCCACGTCATTGATATGCTGAGCTCTGCATTACGCCATGTGTGTCACTTTATTGACGACGACACCCACCGTCTTATTTTCATCCCCTCCGTGGAAGTGTGGCACCTAGTGATGAAGATAAATGCCTTTCTTCTCCGTCTTGGACAATACGCCATTTACCCTCCGCTTGTTCTTTGTCTAAATCTGCACCTACATCTACACCCATACTCCGCAACCCACCTGACGGTGTGTGGCGGAGGGTACCTTGAGTACCTCTATCGGTTCTCCCTTCTATTCCAGACTCTTATTGTTCGTGGAAAGAAGGATTGTCGGTATACCTCTGTGTGGGCTATAATATCTCTGATTTTTTCCTCATGGGCTCTTCGCGAGATATACATAGGAGGCAGCAATATACTGACTCTTCGGTGAAGATATGTTCTCGAAACTTCAACTAAAGCCCGTACCGAGCTACTGAGCGTCTCTCCTGCAGGGCCTTCCACTGGAGTTTATCTATCATCTCCGTAACACTTTCGCGATTGCTAAATGATCCTGTAATGAAGCGCGCTGCTCTCCGTTGGATCTTCTCTATCTCTTCTATCAACCCTATCTGGTACAGACCCCACACTGCTGAGCAGTATTCAAGCAGTGGGCGAACAAGCGTACTCTAACCTACTTCCTTTGTTTTCGAATTGCATTTCCTTAGGATTCTTCCAATGAATCTCAGTCTGGCATCTGCTTTACCAACTATTAACTTTATATGATCATTCCATTTGAAATCACTCCTAATGCGTACTCCCAGATAATTTATGGAATTAACTGCTTCCAGTTGCTGACCTGCTATTTTGTAGCTAAATGATAAGGGATCTACCTTTCTATGTAATCGCAGCGCATTACACTTTTATACATTGAGATTCAGTTGCCATTCCCTGCACCATGCGTCAATCCGCTGCAGACCCTCCAGCATTTCAGTACAATTTTCCATTGTTACAACCTCTCGATATACCACAGCATCATCCGCAAAGAGCCTCATTAAACTTCCGATGTCATCCACAAGGTCATTTATGTATATTGTGAATAGCAATGGTCCTACGACATCCCCAGCGGCACACCTGAAATCACTCTTACTTCGGAAGACTTCTCTCCATTGAGAATGACATGCTGCGTTCTGTTGTTATCTTGGAACTCTTCAATCCAATCACACAATTGGTCTGATAGTTCATATGCTCTTACTTTGTTCATTAAACGGCCGTGGGGAACTGTATCGAACGCCTTGCGGAAGTCAAAAAACACGGCATCTACCTGGGAACCCGTGTCTATGACCCTCTGAGTCTTGTGAACGAATAGCGCGAGCCGGGTTTCACACGACCGTCTTTTTCGAATCCCATGCTGATTCCTACAGAGGAGATTTCTAGTCTCCAGAAAAGTCATTATACTCGAGCGTAACACGTATTTCAAAATTCTACAACTGATAGAGATATAGGTCTATAGTTCTGAACATCTGTTCGACCTCCCTTCTTGAAAACGGGGATGACCTGTGCCCTTTTCCAATCCTTTGGAACGCTACGCTCTTCTAGAGACCTACGGTACACCGCTGAAAGAAGGGGGGAAGTTCCTTCGCGTACTCTGTGTGAAATCGAACTGGTATCCCATCAGGTCCAGCGCCCTTTCCTCTTTTGAGCGATTTTAATTGTTTCTCTATCCCTCTGGCGTCAATTTCGATATCTACCATTTAGTCAACTGTGCGACAATCTAAAGAAGGAACTACAGTGCAGTCTTGTCCGGACAGAGCGTACTACCCACGAACCAAGATGAATGTGATCACATGGCTACGAGCCGATACGGTCCATTATCAGCTTTCCGATGCCCTGAAGGTTGTGCTGGACTTCTGCCACCACCTGCATGAACGACAGACGGTATCGTGTGCGTCCCTAAATACCAACAATATTTTTCTAATTTGCCGGGGAGTGTGTTACGATATCCTCCACACAGGCGGTATGTCCCAGCTAAGAGAAGCTGAGTTTGAACGCGATGAAGAAGCATACAGTGACCCTGACGAAACGGTTATCTCCTTAATTTCTACGAGACGATGTGCCCGGAAGCTGAAGCGCCCCAGAGGACCACTCTTGTTGGAGAACACATATTATTTCGTTAGTGGGGAGAGTCAGGTGGATGATACCTTAACTAAAAATAATGTGTAATCTGTTTACTTTGAGTTGTTTCTATTTTAAAGTGGTTTTTGGTTCCTTTCCTACTTTCGAGGTTTAAAGACTGAAAAATAAAAAATAATAAAAATCTAACCACGGAGAGGGGCCAACAACACGAGGTACACTGTCCTTTACAGTTTTGTCCTGAAAGAAGCTGTTTCTGCCCGCTTTGCGTTAAACCATTAACGAAATACCACTTGTTTTCACCTCCTTTCCTTAATAATAATAATTTTAAAAAAGTGGTTATGAAACGGCATATTTATTCAAGAAATGTTTTAATTTACGAAGAACATCTTTTATTTTCAAACAATAAAATAAGCTATTAAGGAGTTGAAAGAAAAACGAAAAAATAAAAAATAATTTAAAATAGTCGGCAGAGAACTTGCTCGAAAAGGAAATGAGATTAAAGCGACCACTCGGAAAAAAATCGGTAGAGCAACTGACTGAGAAAGACAAAAGTCCAAGATCGGTATCACAGTGCGGCGACACAGTTTTAATCTGCAAGAAGATTCATTCTGCCCCTTGTTGAAGGTGCGTATGTCAGAATATTTTCCCACTTTACAGCCCGTCTCGTCGCTATAGTGATTCTCCAAGCGCCTGTGGTAAGGCACTGCTGCCTAATGTGCTCGCAACGCCACCAGATGGCAATCACTATCGCGTTGGCCATTAATCATAATGTTTTGGCTGTTCAGAGCATTTAAAGCCTGTCCTTGGCTGTGGTGTGTCAACTTCGTGCCGACTTTTAGTGCAGTGTTTCCAGTGAGTCTTAAGTGTTGCGCTTCTTTTACGAAGTGTTGCGAACGAAATCATAGTGTCACTGGGAGTGGTTTTTATTTCCTCTTGCGAATAAAAAACAGACTGTCGCCGCGTTTTTTAAATGCCTGTCTACTATTTTACCTGTCTGCTTCCTGTGTATTTTATTAGCACCGCCAACCCTTTGTTTTATGTTTTAACTTTCCACAGTTTTCCGCCATTTTACAATTTAAGTCAAGGTTTTATCGCCTGCTTTTACTGTTTATTATCTTCTTCTTATGTTTTAAAAATTCAGTAGGCTGAAGAGCAGCGTACTAAGCTGCTGCCAGCCCGCCCCCTTCGGGGGGAATCGAAAATCAATAAAGGAAAAAAAAAGTTCCAGATTTGTTCGAAAACCGTCTGTTCGTACTATAATCGTTACTTCTACTCACTTATGCGCAGATCATAATGAGGTTGGAATTCCAGTCTTTGCAGCAAGCGTCATCTCTCTTCTGACGTTCCAGAATTTCGCTACAACTTTCTAGTGCTGTGAATCCTCCATACAGGGCGATTCACGAAGATATGGAAATGTATTTATATGCTGTTCTAAAAGTAGAACTAAAGAAAAAAGTTCGGGTAAACATAGGTACGGAAATGTTTAGTTACAGAGTTAGGCTAACAAAAGGTTTCTCCTGAAATTTAACAACTTCACTAAAATGTAGCCATCGCAAAACTGTACAAGGTTAAAGTAAAGCACGATTTCCATTTATTTTCTTGTTATTGATCTCGTGAATCTAGTAAAACATGTACCAAACGTGTGCCTGCAGTAGTTTTCCATAACATCCAGAGAAGCAAACATGTAATTTCGTACAACTTTTAGTTCATGAACTACTTGGCCCAGTTTTTTTTTTTTTTTTTTTTTTAATTCCAGACAAAGTTTTCAACAGAAGTTGTAGAGACTTTAATTTAGGAAAAACGTTGGTTATAACCTTAGCTGAAACTGTATGAATGTGTCAAATAATAATAGCACACGTGATCTCATGTTAAATCGGGAAAACAAAGCACGGTGTTTAGGAAGTTGTACAGTGTACATGCAGTTTCACAATACATTCACAATAAATGTTCAAAAAGAAATATTGTTCATCACGTCTTCCTTGCAACGCCCATTGTTGGAGGAAAGCGGTTTTTTTTCCGATACGAACAAAGTGATTTTTAGAGCGGAATTTTACCTGACAGCTCCATAGATCGGTTCTAAACTGGGCGAGTGAGACCTCTGTTGTACCCATGTGTAATAACAGGGACAGTAAAACATTAACATTAACTACTATCCCAGCAGCGACAACATCGCACTGCTACCGTTGTGCAGCATCACAGTTCAGTCGCCGGTCCAGTACTGGTTTTTCTTCGTGTTTCACTGTCCCTATTAACACACGTGGATAAAACGAAAGTCACACTCGACTAATTAAGATTCGAAATATCGAATTGGCACTTAAAATTCTGGTCTGAAAATTATTTTTCTCATAATGGGAAACAAACTGCCGCTTTCCGTCGATACTGGGCGTGTTACGAAAGACTTCAAGAGCACTCTTTGTTTGGACTGACCCCCAGCTACAATTTGCAGGAACTGAATTGAGAACATCTGCCCCGAAACGGAAGGAGAAACATGCTTGACCAGTCTTAGGAGAGACACCCAGTATATATAAGTACAGGGTGTGTCGTCTAAATCTTGAAGTGTTAATACTGCGGAAATGGAAGTTACCATTGATGTGTGGTTTTCACAGAATGGTTTGGTATTCAGGAGCTCGTATTGTTAGCCAATAAACGGGTTGTAATAATACTTAGAAATGTATTTTTATGTAAACAGAAACTTTTTTTAAATGTAATAAGGCCTCTTGGCAATAACAAACTAAAATTAGGTACATAAGAATGCCAATGGTGTTTGTCGCAGGACTCTAGTGCGAGTCGTGTACGAGATATACCGTCATGGGGAGGGGGGGGGGGTGGGTCAATGGGATTTACCAATTCAGAAAAGCCGACAGGCTCATGGTGCATGGAGAGTGTAGGTGCAGTGCGCTCTTGTACTAAGGCGTATGCGGCAACATATCCCGACAGGCGTCAACAATCTCGGGAATTATTTAACAACCTCTTCAACCATTTACGTGAAAGTGGTTTGTAACTCCTAGACTACATAATGAAAGGAAACTAGTGACGACAAAACAGGGGAAAATTAATGTTCTTGCTGCTGTTGTTGTTGATCCGCAATTTAGCTGCCGCGCAATCGCACGAGGAAGTGGAATAAGTCAGGGAAGGGTCCTACACATTCTCCATCGACATAGGGTAGGGTAGGCAGAATCGGGTCAATATTTGTTAAAATCTAAATAAAGGACATATTATCGCATCAACAAATTTTCATTTTAAATACTTAAGAACTATGTTCTTTTGCCTACATATTCTAATATACAACACTACCAAAATATTGTTCATAGTTTCAGGTGAATCGGGCCATAGATCCGGCGAATAGTCTTAGTACTAACTATGTATGCATCACATTAAAATAGCAGCACCTTTTCCAGAAATAAACCTCTTCTTCCCCACTGCATCAAGACAGGTCTCATGGTACCATTAACTGCCATTGCTTTGAATCCAAGTACTGAATCCAGTCACCAAGTTTCGCCAATATTAGATCGCTGTATTTAATCTTGCAGTGTTCACATTATGTGTCAGTATCGGCGTCTGTATCTTCGTAGCATTCTGATAAGCCCGACGCTGGCGATTCGTGCTGTAGGTGTTGTCTGTTCTTAACCCGGTGTTTCTTCACACGGTCAGGGTGGGATTAAATTTTTCTTTCTTTTCCAGTTTCCTTTTTTTTTTTTTTTTTTTTTTTTTTTTGCTGCATTTATAGTTTCTGCGGACGTAAGAAGTGATGCATTCTTTCTCCTGGCACAAGATTTTGCTGTAGCCTTCTTTGGAAACTTCAACAAGTCGTGCAGTGAAACAGAAGACTTTGGCGTGTCATTGTTTGGCCTGTTATGAACTGGACGAGCGGTAGGAGACACAGGCTGAAGTTCAGTTTCCTTTCGTGTGTTTTCTTACATCGACGATATACTAGCCAGTAAGAAATCGTGTTCAGACCCTGCATTTTCATTCAACGAAAAAACGCCAGTTGAACGAACTCCGTTTTCTGCAATCTCTGGTGTTGTCGCTCTCATCCATGCAGCTTTGAAAATGTTTCCAAATGTGCGCTTGTCGATCTTCCTCGTTCCTCTTGTACTACGAATGAACTTCATACATTCACTGTCGTAATATGATTTTTGTGGCTTAAAAAGGGACCTGTCTGAAGGCTGCAAACGGTGAGTTGTGTGGCTTGGTATGCATATCATACTTGCGTTATTTTCTCCGCAAAACTGGGGCGCTTCTAAGGTTTTGTGAGACGCATTACCACCCACAAGTAAAACGCAGTGCCCAGGAACCCGGCGTGATTGAAAATGTTTCAGCCACTTGCGGAGTGCTTCTTCCTTAATCCACACGGAATCTGTCATTGTTATCAGGGACCCATTTGGAAAACAGTCGCAAAATTCAGGTAAAAATCTTTTACCTTTAATTAAGGGCATAGGAGGGATACAGTTTCCTGCTGCCTTAGCACAAGCTAAGATGGTTACAAGTTCCCCTCTCTCCGCGTAAGTTTGTGCATAAACAGCTTTGCTCCCTTTTTCAGCGAAAACTTTTCTTGTTGACTTGTTGTTTATTTGGTAACCTGATTCATCTGGATTATAATCAGCTGAGGTTTGTCCAGTAAATCAAGGTTCTCCATAGTTTTCCTCAACAAGGAAAAGACGTCCGCCACATCTTCTTTATTCAAATCCAATTTTTTGTTTTTGTCTTCTAGCAACGTATGCTTTATTTTGTTGGATTCTCTGAAGTCGTAGGTATTGGTCGACTGAAAACCTGGAAAGGCAGCAGTGGGCTTCGGTACTAACAGACATGTGTTCGAGGTAAATAAGTTAATCTATCCATGTGAAAGCATAAACGTGTCAAGTTATTGTGGATCAAGGGACACCCAGTTATCTCGTGCAACGAGATGGTGGACCACGGGGCGAAACAAACTGTGATTGACGGCCAGCCTTTCTATACCTTCCATATAGAAGTTTTATTGCTCAAGTAAGGAATAAGGTCCATCAAGAAAGGTCACAAACGAGAGACATCTCACAACAGCACATAGGAAGAGTTTTTGCCGTATTACAGCTGAGTATTCCTCGCAAAACCTGGCACTCCGAAATCAAGCTATCTAGACGTCATACCGTTACTACAACGCTCATCCGGTTTTTTCATGGCTGTAATCCTTCACACCTTTTCGGGATGAAAGTTCAGCCATCTCTGTGCTAAGAAATCATCCCAGCTGAGATTGCAGACCACAACCTAGTATCACCAACAAAACCCCACCGAGGTCGTGAATGTGTTACCAGGAGATTTTAATCCCCATTTAGGCAGGGAAAGAAAATTCGAAGATATGGCGGGAAAATACACGGCTCACGAAAGAGCAAACAACTGTTGGGAGAATCTGACGATCGCCTGCAAGAATTTCGACCTCAAACTCATGTCAACGCAATTCGGGTAACTATACAAGAGACTAAGAACTGGAGAATCCCTAACAACACCCTTGAAGACCGTCGGATAGACTATATAGCGATATCCACGCAGAACATGACAGAAATCATGAATGTGAGGACAAGCAAAGGATTTTTCCCATCCGGTCATCACCTACACAAATCAAAGCGAAATTTATACGCAACCGACAAGACCAGAGAACCACCAGAAATTTTAAAACAGACCCAGATTACCTACAACTAAATAAGAAAGAAATAACAGAAAAATTACGAAAGTCGACAGTTACGACTGAAGAGTATTGACAGAATAAATTAATGGACTGATAAAAAGGAATCACAGATGGTGGAACGTGACATGCGACAAAGCGGTAAAAGAGAGTACAAGTCAGGAAAAAATTTGACAATAATGTAACATCCAAGAAATGGGAAGAATTCAACAGGATACAGAAGACCACATCCAAAAAATCCTTAGAGGAGAAAGAGGTTATGAAAACAAATGGCTTAAAGAGGTAGAAGAGGACTTATACAAAACGAATACACGAAATTTGTACGTAATATTCAGAGGCAGGATATGAACCGCCGAGCTTATGCTTCAAAAAACAAAACATGGAGACAAACCCGAAACAAAAGTGTGAAATGTTAAAGCTGAACTGCGACACACTACTGAACTGTGATAAACCGACGCAGTGTCTACAGTTCGAGAAACCAGAACCTAGCCTCGATTCCAAACCCCCAACACTGGACGAGATTGTGAACATTATAAAATCACTGAGTAATAACAGATCACCTGCAGAAGATGGATTGATTTCGTTAATCAGGAGATTAGACCACTAATATATTACACACCAAATACACAGAAATGTCGAAGACATCTGCGAAACGGAAAACTTACCATAAGAATGGAAGTAAGCTCTAATACATCCTCCCACAAGAAAGGAGACAAAACATACACTAATAATAACAGATGTATTTAACTACTGCCTGTGACATACAAAACTCTATCTAAAGCCCTTTTAAATCGGCTAGAGCTAGGAGAATATAAAGGAAGATTCTAGAATGGAGGATAATACAATGAACAGGTACGCTGTCTGAGAACAGTATTAACAACGAGATAGTCTGGAAACACCATGACAGTATTTGTTGAATTGAAGGAGGCCTACGACTCTATAGATAGAGAAAGATTCTTCAGCACACTAGAAAAAATAAAGTTTAACAACAAGACCAGAATATTAATAAATGGTTCAAATGGCTCTGAGCACTATGGGACTTGACATTTGAGGTCATCAGTCCCCTAGAACATAGACCTACTTTAACCTAACTAACCTAAGGACATCACACACATCCATGCCCGAGGCAGGATTCGAACCTGCGACCGTAGCGGTCGCGCAGTTCTTGTCTGAAGCGCCTAGAACCGCAGAATGTTCATCCAGGGAACATTAACAAACACAGTACTCAAAGTAAATTCGTGGGAGAGATCTCGAAACCATTCCCAATACGGAGTGAGACCGGGAGATGGCCTGTTACCCATTCTATTTAAATCGGTTTTTAAAAATAATAAGGACAGAGGATAAAAGAGTCAACGCAGTAAGGACTAGCCGGCCGCTGTGACGGAGCGGTTCTAGGCGCTTCAGTCCGAAACCGCGCTGCTGCTACGGTCGCAGTTTCGAATCCTGCCTGGGGCATGGATGTGTGTGATGTGCTTAGGTTACTTAGGTTTACGTAATTCTAAGTCTAGGGGACTGATGACTCAGATGTTAAGTCCCATAGTGCTTAGATCCATTTGAACCATTTGAAGTAAGGACTGGGAGACACAGGGTTACAACCGTCAACATAAAATGCCTTTCCTTTGCTGATGACGTGTCCACCTGACGAAAAACAGAGAAGAAGCCAAAGACATTCTAGAGATACTATACGAAATCTCAGACAAATGAAGGCTACAAATGTCATACGAAAAAAAACTGATAAATCGACAAAAAATCCACAGACGGACACCTACAGGCAAAGTGTGGAAATATACTATTAATAGAAATTACAGAAAACAGTATGAACGCCACATCCAGTATAGAGCGGTTCAAAAAACTCAAAAAAAAAATATAGACTTACATGATCCATTACAACAAAAGATGTATTTCCATCAACGCAAAATTGAGGAACTATAGTACAGTAGTCCTACCAGAGGCATTTTATGCCTCTGAAGCACCAGTAACCAAGGGAAGAACTAAAATCAAAGTGATGGAAAAACAAAAGAAGAAAATACTGAGGAAGACCAATGGTCCAGTTCAGAGAGAGGGGATGTGGATAAAGAGTTGGACAAAAGAATTGTAAGTACATACAGAGAAGATTACCAACAACTTACATAGATAGGATGAAAGAAAACAGAGTGTACAATTTTAATATAGTTGCGACTACTATAGTGAAAGAAGCGGAGTATAGGAAACCATGGAGAACCTCAAGAAACTGAAAATCTCTACAAAGACATGGCAGTGAATGACAATACAGGGAAAAGAATCAGAAAACAGAAATATCTGCAAACGCCGAAACAGAAGTAAACAGGAAAGAAGTGGATAGAAGAGAGGAAGTAGAAACCCAGTGAATTTATAAGACGTTTTAGGGAAGCCAAAGGATGGAGGCAGAAAAAATACCATGAAAATTCTGTTTCAACACTCTATTTAAGGAGCAATTAACGATTATAGGGTTGACCAAAAGTCACATAGGCATTATATCTGTGAATAATTTTTCTTATGTATCATTAGTTTTCCTTGATATCTCACAGACTTAAAGAGTGAGGACGGTCAGTGCCCTGTATCTCCCTGGCACATTCTCAAACAAAACGATGGAGAAACCTACAAATTGGCCACCACCTCTTTTTAATTGTGCCCTTGAATAAATAATGAGGGAACGGTACAAGGATACTCTAAAGAATATTATGGTTGGAACACAAAAGGATACCATGAAATTGAAATGCTTAGGACTTGTTGATGATCTCGGCCTTCTCGCGAACAACATTCAATAAACCAAACAACAAATACAGTCATTACAGGAAATAGCCCAGAGTATTAGTTTTAAAATATCTTTACAAAAATAACAGAAGTAATGCTAACGGAACCGCCACTGGCAAACAAGTAAGAATTGGAGAACAGAACCCCACGGCTTCTACGGTCGTACGTTCGAATCCTGCCTCAGGCATGGATGTGTGTGGTGTCCTTAGGTTAGTTAGGTTTAAGTAGTTCTAAGTCTAGGAGAATGATGACCTCAGATGTTAAGTCTAATAGTGCTGAAAGCCATTTGAACCATTTGAGAACAAGACATAAAAGTTGCTGAAAGGTTTAAATACTTCGGAGAAGTCATAACATACAACCTGAATGAAAAACCGTCATGGCAGATTAGAATAAGCAAGTCGGTTAGAACACACCATGTTACGAAAAACATGTATAACAAAAAATGTCTCTCAACAGCCACAAAACTAAAACGCTAAGAAACTGACACACAGCCGCAAATAACGTATACTAACGAAACTATATGTAAGACAACCAACACTGAGGCAATAGACAGATTACTCAAAATACAAAGAAGGACATTCAGAAGACACATAAATAAAACCATTTATAAACGAAAAATTGCAAAAAGAGGGTGTTTGGAGAATAGCTTCAAATGAAATAGTTTATAAGGAAATAGAATCAGTGATCGGTACAATGAAAAAGAAACGGATCTCTTTTCTAGGATATTTGACGTGAACAAAGGAAATACAGAGTGTATGAAAAGTCTTTCCCTGATTACATAAATTGATAACTCAGGCTAGAAGTAAGATACAAAAATGAAACTTGTGTCGAATTGTTTACAACCATCAAAGTTTTTTTTCTGTTTTAGGTTCGCAGTACGTAAGTAGTGGATGAGATGCAGTGCCCAAGAAGCCATGTTCACCAATCAGGAGAAGGCAGTGTGTCCCGTGGTACCATGAGACACGATCACCAACCACAGTGCAGAGACACTTCCAGACAAGAGCATTAAAGCCTGGCCTGAGAAGTTCAAGAACACAGGATCGGTTGCTGACCTTCCGAGGTCTGGTCGACCAAGAACCTCAGCAGACAGGGTGGAAGCTGTAAGGCAGTCTTTTCTGCAAAGTCCGAAGAAATCGGTGCGCAGGGCCTCACGTGAATACCAGACGCCAAAAAGTTCTCTCCATGACATTTAACGCAAACGTTTATTGTTTGGTGCATATAAAGTGCAGATCGTTAAGGCCTTGTTGCCCAATGACGGTACTCGTCGATACGACTTTGCGGTCGAAATACTATCACGTATTGAGGATGATGATGGTTATCTCAGACGAATTGCCTTTTCCGACGAGGCGACCTGTTTTGTCAGTGGAGTAGTGAATCCCCATAATGTGCGCATTTGGGGTTCACAACCCCTTGGCACCAGAGGCAGTCCAAAGGTGAATGTTTGGTGCGCGCCATCGCACGATCGAATTACCGGGCCATTCTTCTTCGCTGAGGCTACCATCACATCTGCAGTGTATCTGGACATGTTGCAACTGTATGCTGTTTCTCAGCTGCTTCAGTTTCACACCGATGTCTTGTTTCAGCAACACGGTGCCCCGCCTCATTGGGGTTTGGACGTCCGTGCCTATCTCGATATGACCTTTCCTGGGATATGGATTGGTCGTGATGGGCCAACTGTTTGGCCTCCACGCTCTCCTGACATGGCCCCATTGGACTTCTTTTTATGGGGTTATGTCAAGGACGAGGTCTATCGAACACGTGTACCAGATCTTGAAACCCTGAGGCAACGGATAACCACAGCCGTTGAATCGATCCCTCCGGTGATGTTGGCTAATGTGTGAACGGAAATTGAATGTCGCCTAGATGTGCTACGTGCTACCAAGGGTACTCATGTGGAAGTTTACTGATGTGTGAAAAAGAAACTTTGATAGTTTGTAAACAGTTAGACACCAGTTAAATATTTGTATCTTACTTCTGGCCTGAGTCATCAATTTATGTAATCAGGCAAAGACTTTTCGGACACCCTCTAGAGTTAGCTCGAGGTTAATTGACAAGGTACGGAATAGCAAGAGCGGTATTGGATGGAGAGCAGAGATAATGGAAGACACGATGAAATTACGGATTACGATGGAGGATTTGAAAGGCAAGACAAATGCGATGAAGATACTTCAGGACAAACCTGTCATACTACCAATAAAAATTAAGAAACAGAGAATGGCAAGAGTGATTTCGAATTACGAGTGAAGGGCGCCATCTGAAAGAATGCGAAAGTATTGAACCACCAAAAAACACAAGAATATAATTCATAATTTTGACTAAAATGGTCCACTGCAGGCCATAAAATAAAATAATTAAAAATTAACAATACCTTGGGGTACATCGACGTCCAAATATTTTGCTCCGTTAGGAATGACTCAAAGCAGTGATGACAGTCATTGTTATTGAAAGATATTACGCTAAATGTTTTGTCCTGCAGCAGTACGACCCCACAGGAACAGTCAAGCGGTGTAGCAACTTACTGTACGGTAAGATATGGTCCCTGATGGTGCTGCTACCTGCGAGGCGGAGAAGAAAACTCGGAGGAGTAACTGAGGTAGCGGAGTGCTGTGCGGGAGAGACAGCCCAATCCCGGAGCCCTGCAAGTCGAGAGGCAGCCACTCCATTTCCGGGTTCCTGAGACAGCGCTTCGATCTCGGCGCGCCCGCCACCACGCCGCTACGCCGCGCCGCGCTGTTTGCCGATGCGGTTCCGCACGGGCGCCCGCCTGGCCCGCGACCCGCATACCCACACCGCGGCGCGCCGAGGGCCCTCCGCCTCTGCGTGCTGCGCCCTCAGACGGAGCCGACGCCTGCTGCCGGCTCCGCCGGAAAAGGAGCATCCGCCAGTAGCGCGCAACGGATAAAACAAACACCCTGTCACCCAGCGACCTACTGACGCGACGAAAATCCAGTATCTGTCACACTGTTCTACAGAGGTAGTGTGGTAGAGATCCATACGTCGCCCTATACAGCGTGTTTCCGCAACGGCGTACATAAGTGTAACAAAAAAATGGTTCAAATGGCTCTGAGCACTATGGGACTCAACTGCTGTGGTCATAAGTCCCCTAGAACTTAAAACTACTTAAACCTAACTAACCTAAGGACAGCACACAACACCCAGCCATCACGAGGCAGAGGAAATCCCTGACCCCGCCGGGAATCGAACCCTGGAACCCGGGCGTGGGAAGCGAGAACGCTACCGCACGACCACGAGATGCGGGCTAAGTGTAACAGGACGTAGAGAATTCTCCACTGAACAATTTGAGACATTCAACCTGGGGTCGGAGAAACCAGCTTAAGCAGATACGGAAGCAAACCTGTCTACCGCTTTCCCTAGAATTACTGTTTTCCAGCTTCTTTACAACTGACGTGCGTACGAGTTTATATGTACTGTGCTGTTTATTTACATGTACATTCTCTGTTTCCTGCAAGGAAAGAATGAGGACGAACCTGATTACGAGGAAGTCTTGATGCAAGTTTTGTTTACTTTACTTGTCCATAAGGTGGCTCTGTTGTATAGTATTACCATTGTCGCATGACAAAAAAATGGTTCAAATGGCTCTGAGCACTATGGGACTCAACTGCTGAGGTCATTAGTCCCCTAGAACTTAGAACTAGTTAAACCTAACTAACCTAAGGACATCACACACATCCATGCCCGAGGCAGGATTCGAACCTGCGACTGTAGCGGTCTCGCGGTTCCAGACTGCAGCTCCAGAACCGCGCGGCCACTTCGGCCGGCCAACAGAACATGCTATGTGTAAGTAGGCTGTTTAGGTTTCTATGTTGGTAACGCCACGTAGCGCTCTAAATGAAAATCACTGACTGTGCTGTGTGAAGGCTGTTGGTTTGTGTTGTTGGAGTATATGCTATTGTAGTGTTGGGCAGTTGGCTGTTAACAGCGCGTAACGTTGCACAATTGGAGGTGAGCCGCCAGCAGTGCTGGATGTGGGGAGAGAGATGGCGGAGTTTTGAGAGCGGTTGATCTGGTCGTATGTCCATCAGAGACAGTAAATTTGTAAGACTGGATGTCATGAACTGATATATAATGACTTTTGAACACTATTAAGGTAAATACATTGTTTGTTATCTATCAAAATCTTTCATTTGCTAACTATGCCTATCAGTAGTTAGTGACTTCAGTAGTTAGAATCTTTTATTTAGCTGGCAGTATAGGCGCTCGCTGTATTGCAGTAGTTCGAGTAATGAAGATTTTTGTGACGTAAGTGATTCATGAAAGGTATAGGTTATTGTTAGTCAGGGCCATTCTTTTGTAGGGACTATTAAAAGTCAGATTGCGTTGCGCTAAAAATATTGTGTCAGTTTAGTGATGATCAGAATAAGTAAAGAGAGAAGTGTCTGAGTACGTTCAGTTGTGCTCAGCTGTTTGAAAATCAAATAACGCGTGGGGTTTACCATCACAGTAATTCATAAATTTTTCTAAGGGGACGTTTCATATGAATCAACGACAGACCCATTTATTACTCAGTGCTGTTCAGAGACGTACATCGCACTGCGATGTAGTAGTACCGGTACAGTATTTCCTGGTCGCTAGATTGGAAGGGGAGGTCGTATTCACGGCCTACGAGGTCACTTGACCTTAATTCCCTTGATTATTTTCTATGGGAAGATCTAAAGTCACTTGTTATAATTATTTATTAATACCTTCAGCTGCTAACGGGCGTTGATATGTATCAACATGGACAGGTGAAAATGTGTGCCCCGACCGGGACTCGAAACCGGGATCTCCTGCTTACATTGTAGACGCTCTATCCATCTGAGACACCGACGGCACAGAGGATAGTGCGACAGCGAGACCCACATCCTCACCATATATGTCCACACACAACATTCGTAGTGTCCCTACCCAACACACTCATTACTTGTGGAAGACATTCTGACCAAGCTCCGTAAGATTTCTGGTAATATGTATGCATCCGCACAGAAGAAGGAGGTCATGGCCGGTATTGCCAGAACTATATACTTGTATGGATATGATGTCTGTTCTTTCGGACATGTCCGAAAGAACAGACACCATATCCATATATGTATAAAGTCACTTGTGTATGAGACTCCAGTGGATACGGAGGTAGAATTAGATGCCATAATTGTAGCTACCTGTGATTAGATTCGAAACACACGAAGGATACTTGTCAGGGTGCGTCAGAAACTTCCTCGCCGATGTCATGCTTCCATTGAGGTTGATGCCGTCAGTTTCAGTACATTGTGAGACACAGTGCAAATGGTAGGTTCATTGTGTCAGTGATGTTATTTGTAATTAACTAATGTAAATAAAAATAACACTGTAATGTGATTTTATCCCTATTATTTGCTTAAGCTCGCTTCTCCGACCCAAGGTTCCCTACCTCAAATTATTCAGTGGAGCATCCCCAATGTGCTGTCCAGTTTTTGCACGCTCTTACGGAAACACCCTGCAGAAATCTTACGATAGCTAGATGCACACATGCAATGCGTCATAGCTTCTCTATGACAGACGTTTTATCGCGTGAACCAGCTAGCTGCTTCAGCCGAGAGGTGTAATGCCGCCTAAGCGACAAAAATTTACGTTAATTATTGTACATTAGATCACACGTTTGGTTACACCAAATGGAATAAAACTTCGTACTGTCAATAGGTAATAACGGTGTTAATTTCAGACTCAGATCTACGATACTTTACTTAAAACACAGAATGAACTAGTACATTTCTGTCCGCAGCTCGTGGTCGTGCGGTGACGTTCTCAATTTCCGAGCACGGGGTCCCGGATTCGATTCCCCGTGGAGTTAGGGATTTTCACCTGCTCCGAGATGACTGCGTATTGTTGTGTCGTCTTCATCATCATCGTTCATCCCCATTATGGTAGGAGGAAAGCAACGGCAAACCACCTCCATTAGGACCTTGCCTAGTACGGCGGTGCTGGTCTCCCGCATCGTTCCCCTACGCTCTGTCAAGAAGAATGGGACTTCACTTCCAGTAAATTCCTGACGAGTTTCTAAATGTCACTTAAAAGTCAATGAAGAAATTTAATATTTATGGTGCTGGTCTACATCTACATCAGTGCTCTGGAGGTCACGATGAGATGCATGGCTGTGGGTATGTTCCATTGTACCAGTTATTAGGATTTCTTCCCGTCCCATTCACGTATGAAACGCTGGACGAATGGTTGTTTGAATGCCTCTGTGCGCGCAGTGATTATTCTAATCTTATCCTAATGATCCCTATGTGAGCGACACCTAGGGGATTGTAGTATATTCCTAGATTCTCATCATTAAAAGCAGGCTATTGAAATTTTGTCAATAAACAGTCTCGGGATAGTTTACGACTATATCCAAGAGTTTTCCAGTTCAATTCCTTCAGTATCTCTGTTACTGTCTCCCACCGATCAAACAAACCTGTGACGATTAGTGCTACCCTTCTCTGTATACGTTCAATATCCTCTGTTAGTCCTTTTTGGTATGGGTCCCGCACACATGAGCAATAGTCTAGAACCGGTCTCGTACATACCTGACACTACTTTTGGGCGGGCTAAGGTACGTGTTGTAGATTATGTGTGCAAATAAGTAGTGGAAACTCGAAACATTTTTTTAAAATATTTCTTGGACCTTCTACTTTAAATAAACATATTGTGGGATTGCTAGCGTTGAAACTGAATCCACAGATGAAACTCCACCGTAACAAAACTTTTTGACAAAAACTGGAAAGATTTCAGGTATTTAAACACATCCCCTTGGCAAGCAAACAAGTGATCTTGGTATGTAACTTTATTTTACAGTGGCACACAGAACACAAATCAAAGCAAAATTTATCGTTCACGGTGGAGTACAGTGTGATTCAAATTGAAACGTCGAGAGAAAAATAGTCCAATATTACACTCGTTAAAATCATATATCGTATATCATAGTGTTATAGGCCCTTTGCTGTTCCTTATCTACATAATCGATTTGGGAGACAATCTGATTAGCCGTCTTCGGTTGTTTGCAGATGACGCTGTCGTTTATCGACTAATAAAGTCTTCAGAAGACCAAAACAAACTGAAAAACGATTTAGGAGAAAAATCGGAATCGTGCAAAAAGTGGCAGTTGACCCCAGATAACGAAAAGTGTGAGGTCATCCACATGAGTGCTGAAAGGAACTCAAACGTCGGTTACACGATAAATCAGTATAGAAGCCCTAAATTCAACTAAATTCCTAGGTAATACAATCACGAACACCCTAAATTGGAAGAAACACATAGAAAATGCTGTGGGGAAGGATAACCAAAGACTACGACTTATTGGCAGGACACTTAGAAAATGTAACGGACCTACTAAGGAGACTGCCTTCACTACACTTGTCCGTTCTCTTTTAGAATACTGCTGCGCGGTGTGGGATCCTTACCAGAAAGGACTGACGGAGTACATCGAAAAAGTTCAAAGAAAGGCAGCACGTTTTGTATTATCGCGAAATATGGGAGAGGGTGTCACGAAAACGATACAGAATTTGGGCAGGAAATCATTACAAGGAAGGCGTTTTTCGTTGCGACGGAATCTTCTCACGAAATTCCAGTCACCATCTTTCTCCTCCGTATGCGAAAATATTTTGTTGAAACCTAACTACATAGGGCGGAACCATCACCTCGATAAAATAAGGGAAATCAGAGGTCGCATGGGATGATATAGGTGTACAATCTTTCCGCACTATACGAGATTGGAATGATAGAGAATTGTGAAGGTGGTTCGATGAACCCTCTGCCAGGCACTTAAATGTGCTTTGCAGAGTATCTATGCAGATGTAGATGTAGATATGATTGGACTGATTTTAGCATTTACCTGCGGGAAAACACATCGTCACAAAACGATCTGACGAAAAACATTCGATATAATTGTTATCTGAATCGTCATCAAATATTTCGTTCTCACTACGAGTCGACTCGTCAAGGACTTTGCATTTACTTAAAAATGAACATGAACAGCCAGAACTGTGGTTGTGACTGTTCACGTTCATTTTTTAATAACAAAAAACAGCTATTCACCAAGAAAAATTTTGTTAAAAATTCCTGACTTTGTATATCATTTGCTCTAGATGATTCCCTTGTTCACTGAACAATTTGAACACAAAATCAACACAAAAGTACAAAAAACGCTCGACACAGAGAGAACCTGAATGTTAGCTAACGCCTACTAAGCAAAGGACGATAAAAAAGATTTCAAAAACAACTAATTTCTTTATTGATACTACCACCATCGGGCAGAACTACGAAACTCGCAGACCTGGCAACTGTTTGCAGGAGTGGTAAATACACGTTTGATACCGTGGAAAATCATGGTTACTGGTGAGACGTAACAATTTCCCACAAGAACCCCAGCGTTATGTCGGCAGCAGCCTAAGAGTTAACGGCGAATCATGCCTCTCAATAACATGAGAAGACTTCTGTAAAACACTTATTTTTAAGTCATTATCTTTATTTCTACTGACATTACGATTTATTCAGTCCGCCTCTGACCTGATATGAGCTGAGTGGTCGGTGAGGCTGACGGCCACGCAGAGGACCCGGCTTGGATTCCCGGTACTGCCAGGTATTTGTCATTGGTGGGAGGACTGCAGAAGAGAACAGAAGCTTTCGAGATGTGGTGCTACAGAAGAATGCTGAAGATTAGACGGGTAGATCACATAACTAATGAGGAAGTATTGAATAGGATTGGGGAGAAGAGAAGTTTGTGGCACAACTAGACCAGAAGAAGAGATCGCTTGGTAGGACATATTCTGAGGCATCAAGGGATCACCAATTTAGTATTTGAGGGCAGCGTGGAGGGTAAAAATCGTAGAGGGAGACCAAGAGATGAATACAATAAGCAGATTCAGAAGGCTGTAGGTTGCAGTAGGTACTGGGAGATGAAGAAGCTTGCACAGGATAGAGTAGCATGGAGAGCTGCATCAAACCAGTCTCAGGGCTGAAGACCACAACAACAACAACGGGAGGACTGCAACTGGCTGTTCTCAGTCTCTTGATGCCAACTGTGAAGCTAGTTGACCGAGAATTAGCGACTCCATATCACGAAAAAAGACCCCATGCTTCCACATACCGCTTCCAAAGAAGTTATCAGAGAATGACATGGCGGTCGATCGGTACCGATAAGCCTGCCATGGCCTGTGGGTGATAAAAAAGATTTATTTTAAATACTGCTGATTTCATTTGTTTTATTGCTTGAGTGCATGAAGTAATAAGTGTTGCTTGTACGTATGTAAAATCATTGGAACGTGTACCTTTACATCTACATGAGTACTCACTACATTTAAGTGCCTGGCAGAGGGTTCCTCGAATAATTATCCATTAATCCGACCTCGCACAGCGCGCGACAAAAACGAACAACTGTATTTTTCCGTGCAAGCTCTGGTTTCCCTTATTTTATTATGGTGATCGTTTTTCCCGTTGTAGGTCGCCGTCAATAAAATATTTTCGGAGGACAAAATTAGTGCTTGAAATTTTGTAAGGAGATTCTGCCGCAACGAAAAACTCCTGTGTTTTAATTATGTCCTCCGCAAATCCTGTATAATTTCAGTGACACTCTCACCTGTATTTCACAATAATGCAAAACGTGCTGCCCTTCCTTGAACTTCCTTGATGTACTGCGTCAATCCTATCTGGTAAGGGTCCCACATTGCGCAGTAGTATTCTAAAAAAGGACGGACAAACGTAGTGTAGACAGTGTATGGTAGATCTGTTGTACCCGTGGTCTAGGGGTAGCGTCTTTGATTCATAACCAAAACGTTTTCGGTCCCGGGTTCGATCCCCGCCACCGCCTAAATTTTGACTTCCGGCATAAGAAGTCAGCTTCATTCTGCCAACGGCCTTGTCAAAGAGGGCGGAGGAGCGGATAGAGGTTCAGGGCACTCTCTTGTCCTAGGGGTGGGAAACTGCCCCTAAAGGCGGAAGAATCAGCAATGATCAACGACATGAGGATGCAGAAGGCAATGGAAACCACTGCATTAAAGACATGTAACATGTAGCCACAGGACATGTGGCCTGTAATTGAAGAAGTGTCATGATGATATCTCCATTGGCAAAAGATTCCGGAATAGGCCCCCATTCGGATCTCCGGGAGGGGACTGCCTAGGGGGAGGTTACCATGAAAACAAGATTGAATAATCAACGAAAGGATAACTTTCTACGAGTCGGGGCGTGGAATGTCAGAAGCTTGAACGTGGTAGGGAAACTAGAAAATCTGAAATGGGAAATGCAAAGGCTCAATCTAGATATAGTAGAGGTCAGTGAACTGAAGTGGAAGGAAGACAAGGATTTCTGCTCAAATGAGTATCGGGTAATATCAACAGCAGCAGAAAATGGTATAACAGGTGTAGGATTCGTTATGAATAGGAAGGTAGGGCAGAGGGTGTGTTACTGTGAACAGTTCAGTGACCGGGTTCTTCTAATCAGAATCGACAGCAGACCATCACCGACAACGATAGTTCAGGTATACATGCCGACGTCGCAAGCTGAAGACGAACAGATAGAGAAAGTGTATGAGGATATTGAAAGGGTAATGCAATATGTAAAGGGGGACGAAAATCTAATTGTCATGGGCGACTGGAATGCAGTTGTAGGGAAAGGAGTAGAAGAAAAGGTTACAGGAGAATATGGGCTTGGGACAAGGAATGAAAGAGGAGAAAGACTAATTGAGTTCTGCAACAAGTTTCAGCTAGTAATAGCGGATACCCTGTTCAAGAATCACAAGAGGAGGAGGTATACTTGGAAAAGGCCGGGAGATACGGGAAGACTGCAATTAGATTACATCATGGTCAGACAGAGATTCCGAGATCAGATACTGGATTGTAAGGCGTACCCAGGAGCAGATACAGACTCAGATCACAATATAGTAGTGATGAAGAGTAGGCTGAAGTTCAAGAAATTAGTCAGGAAAAATCAATACGCACAGAAGTGGGATACGGAAGTACTAAGGAATGACGAGATTCGTTTGAAGTTCTCTAACGCTATAGATACAGCAATAAGGAATAGCGCAGTAGGCAGTGCAGTTGAAGAGGAATGGACATCTCTAAAAAGGGCCATCACAGAAGTTGGGAAGGAAAACATAGGTACAAAGAAGGTAGCTGCGAATAAACCATGGGTAACAGAAGAAATACTTCAGTTGATTGATGAAAGGAGGAAGTACAAACATGTTATGAGAAAATCAGGAATACGGAACTACAAGTCGCTGAGGAATGAAATAAATAGGAAGTCCAGGGAAGCTAAGACTAAATGGCTGCAGGAAGAATGTGAAGACATCGAAAAAGATATGATTGTCGCAAGGACAGACTCAGCATACAGGAAAGTCAAAACAACCTTTGGTGACATTAAAAGCAACGGTGGTAACATTAAGAGTGCAACGGGAATTCCACTGTTAAATGCAGAGGAGAGAGCAGATAGGTGGAAAGAAAACATGATGATTTTTCTGATGTGGTAGAAGATGAAACAGGAGTCAATTTAGAAGAGATATGGGATCCAGTATTAGAATCGGAATTTAAAAGAGCTTTGGAGGACTTACGGTCAAATAAGGCAGAAGGGATAGATAACATTCCATCAGAATTTCTAAAATCATTGGAGGAAGTGGAAACAAAACGACTATTCACGTTGCGTGTAGAATATGTGAGTCTGGCGATATAACATCTGACTTTCGGAAAAGCATCATCCACACAATTCGGAAGACGGCAAGAGCTGACAAGTGCGAGAATTATCGCACAATCAGCTGAACAGCTGATGCATCGAAGCTGCTTACATGAATAATATACAGATGAATGGAAAAGAAAATTGAGAATGCGCTAGGTGACGATCAGTTTGGCTTTAGGAAAAGTAAAGGGACGAGAGAGGCAATTCTGACGTTACGGCTAATAATGGAAGCAAGGCTAAAGAAAAATCAAGACACTTTCATAGGATTTGTAGACCTGGAAAAAGCGCTCGACAATGTAAAATGGTGCAAGCTGTTCGAGATTCTGAAAAAAGTAGGGGTAAGCTATAGGGAGAGACGGGTCATATACAATATGTACAACAACCAAGAGGGAATAATAAGAGTGGGCGATCAAGAACGAAGTGCTTGTATTAAGAAGGGTGTCAGACAAGGCTGTAGCCTTTCGCCCCTACTCTTCAATCTGTACATCGAGGAAGCAATGATGGAAATAAAGAAAGTTTCAGGAGTGGAATTAAAATACAGGGTGAAAGGATATCAATGATACGATTCGCTGATGACATTGCTATCCTGAGTGAAAGTAAAGAAGAATTAAATGATCTGCTGAACGGAATGAACAGTCTAATGAGTACACAGTATGGTTTGAGAGTAAATCGGAGAAAGACCAAGGTAATGAGAAGTAGTAGAAATGAGAACTGCGAGAAACTTAACATCAGGATTGATGGTCACGAAGTCAATGAAGTTAAGGAATTCTGATACCTAGGCAGTAAAATAACCGATGACGGACGGAGCAAGGAGGACATCAAAAGCAGACTCGCTATGGCAAAAAAGGCATTTCTGGCCAAGAGAAGTCTACTAATATCAAATACCGGCCTTAATTTGAGTAAGAAATTTCTGAAGATGTACGTCTGGAGTACAGCATTGTATGGTAGTGAAACATGGACTGTGGGAAAACCGGAACAGAATAGAATCGAAGCATTTGACATGTGGTGCTATAGACGAATGTTGAAAATCAGGTGGACTGATAAGGTAAGGAATGAGGAGGTTCTACGTAGAATCGGAGAGGAAAGGAATATGTGGAAAACACTGATAAGGAGAAGGGACAGAATGATAGGACATCTGCTAAGACATGAGGGAATGACTTCCATGGTACTAGAGGGAGCTGTAGAGGGCAAAAACTGTAGAGGAAGACAGAGATTGGAATACGTCAAGCAAATAATTGAGGACGTAGGTTGCAAGTGCTACTCTGAGATGAAGAGGTTAGCACAGGAAAGGAATTCGTGGCGGGCCGCATCAAACCAGTCAGTAGACTGTAGAAAAAAAAAAAAAAAAAAAAAAAAAAAAGTTGATCTGTTACATTTTAGAGTATTCTGCGAATAAAACGCAGTCTTTGGTTAGCCTTCCCCAAAATATTTTCGATGTATTCCTTCCAATTTAAATTGTTCATAAGTGTAATTCCTATGTATTTAGCAGAACTTACGGCCCTCACACTTTTCGTTATTTAATGTCAATTGCCTATTTTTGCACAATACAGATACCTTTTCGAAATCGTTTTGCAATTTGTTTTGATATCCTTATGACTATGCTACTCGATAAACGAAGGCGTCATCTGCAGACAACGTAAGAGGGCGTTTCTAAATCGTATATATAGATAAGGAACAGCAAAGGGCTTATTACACTAGCTTCGGGAACGCCAGAAATCTCTTCTGTTTTACTCTATGACTTTCCGTCAGTTTCTACTAACTGTGGCCTTTCTGAAAGGAATCAAGAATGTGTTTCATAACAGAGACGATATTTCATAAGCAAGCAATTTCACTACAAGCCGCTTGTGTGATATAATGTCAAGAGGCATGTGGAAATCTAGAAATACGGAATCAATTTGTAATACCTTGTCAATAGAACTCAATCCTTAGTGTGTGTAAGGAACTAGATGTGTTTCACAAGAATAATGTTTTCTAAATCCCTGTTGAACGTGTGTCAGTAGGTCGTTTTCTTCGACATAGTTCATAATGTTAGAACACAATACATGTTCCAAAATCCTGCTTGCATATCAACGTTAATGATATGGGACTGTAATTTCGTGACTTACTCCTACTGCTTTCCTCGAATATTGGTGTGACCTGTGCAAATTTCCAGTTTTTGGGTACGGATCTTTTGTTGAGCGAACGGTTGCATATGATTGTTAAGTATGGAGCTTTTGTATCAGCTTTCTCTGAAAGGAACCTAATTGGTGTACAATCTTCACCTGAAGACTTGCATTTGTTAAGTGATTGAAGCTGCTTCGCTACTCCAAGGATATCTACTTCTATGGTACTCATGTTGGCAGCTGCCCTTGATTCAAATTCTGGAATATTTACTTCGTCTTCTTCGGTGACCGTATCTGAATCAGCTACGTTGCGGATGTTGTGCGTTGTGAAGCAGTAACTTCACGAGAGTTTGTGAATATAGTAACCAGTTCAGTTCTTCAAATAATTGATTATATAACTTTTCCTGGAACTTTTTATTTAATAACTCTGTCTAAAATAGCTTCAGGGTGCAATCGTTTCCAGACGGGAAACTCGCGATTATTCAGATTTACATCTGAAGTTGATTGGCTAATTTGGACTCAGCTAGTCACATGTACAGCATGTGGTGCAAGTTATATCGATAATGAGCTCTTGTCATGGAACGTGTTCAAATGAATTTTGCGGAAACGTTTTTGCAGTGTCTTCGTCGCCACTGGAAAGCCTTGTACAGTAGGAAACAAGGGAGAGGATGTTACGCGTGGCCAGTATCCTCTTTCTGCAACACAAATGCACACGTCGGTTCTGTATTTACATTAACAGGAAACTACTTGCCTTGAATAGGGTCCATCTGTTGTGGTACAAGGTCTTCAATCATAGTCCTCTAGCAGAAAGTATCGGTAATCTTACTCTTACTCTAATGTGCTCCTACTACGTACTGTCATAGCCTCATCTCAATTTGCAATGAATGACAGACGCCAAACTGGAGTGTTAGTGCGTCAGTGACTGAGCTAGTCAGTGAGACCCTCCTGTCTGCCGCAGCGGCATAAATACACTCTTGGAAATGGAAAAATGAACACATTGACACCGGTGTGTCAGACCCACCATACTTGCTCCGGACACTGCGAGACGGCTGTACAAGCAATGATCACACGCACGGCACAGCGGACACACCAGGAACCGCGGTGTTGGCCGTCGAATGGCGCTAGCTGCGCAGCATATGTGCACCGCCGCCGTCAGTATCAGCCAGTTTGCCGTGGCATACGGAGCTCCATCGCAGTCTTTAACACTGGTAGCATGCCGCGACAGCATGGACGTGAACCGTATGTGCAGTTGACGGACTTTGAGCGAGGGCGTATAGTGGGCATGCGGGAGGCCGGATGGACGTACCGCCGAATTGCTCAACACGTGGGGCGTGAGGTCTCCACAGTACATCGATGTTGTCGCCAGTGGTCGGCAGAAGGTGCACGTGCCCGTCGACCTGGGACCGGACCGCAGCGACGCACGGATGCACGCCAAGACCGTAGGATCTTACGCAGTGCCGTAGGGGACCGCACCGCCACTTCCCAGCAAATTAGGGACACTGTTGCTCCTGGGGTATCGGCGAGGACCATTCGCAACCGTCTCCATGAAGCTGGGCTACGGTCCCGCACACCGTCAGGCCGTCTTCCGCTCACGCCCCAACATCGTGCAGCCCGCCTCCAGTGGTGTCGCGACAGGCGTGAATGGAGGGACGAATGGAGACGTGTCGTCTTCAGCGATGAGAGTCGCTTCTGCCTTGGTGCCAATGATGGTCGTATGCGTGTTTGGCGCCGTGCAGGTGAGCGCCACAATCAGGACTGCATACGACCGAGGCACACAGGGCCAACACCCGGCATCATGGTGTGGGGAGCGATCTCCTACACTGGCCGTACACCACTGGTGATCGTCGAGGGGACACTGAATAGTGCACGGTACATCCAAACCGTCATCGAACCCATCGTTCTACCATTCCTAGACCGGCAAGGGAACTTGCTGTTCCAACAGGACAATGCACGTCCGCATGTATCCCGCGCCACCCAACGTGCTCTAGAAGGTGTAAGTCAACTACCCTGGCCAGCAAGATTTCCGGATCTGTCCCCCATTGAGCATGTTTGGGACTGGATGAAGCGTCGTCTCACGCGGTCTGCACGTCCAGCACCAACGCTGGTCCAACTGAGGCGCCAGGTGGAAATGGCATGGCAAGCCGTTCCACAGGACTACATCCAGCATCTCTACGATCGTCTCCATGGGAGAATAGCAGCCTGCATTGCTGCGAAAGGTGGATATACACTGTACTAGTGCCGACATTGTGCATGCTCTGTTGCCTGTGTCTATGTGCCTGTGGTTCTGTCAGTGTGATCATGTGATGTATCTGACCCCAGGAATGTGTCAATAAAGTTTCCCCTTCCTGGGACAATGAATTCACGGTGTTCTTATTTCAATTTCCAGGAGTGTACTTGCGGTCGAGAGGCCATTAGCGGCCTGTTGCTTATCGGTGTGTCTCTGTCCTCTCTCATGGTAGGCCCACTTGATCGAGCGCCTACTATCGATCTTCGCGCTACATCTCTGCCGACCGATATGCAGGCGTCAGATGAAAATGTATTGGACAGTATTACGTAGAGAACTGTTACACAGTTTCCGTTTTTTTTCGGTGCAAACCGAGCATTTATTAGGATTCACTCAAATTCCATGCTGTGTGCTGTGCAAATGTTAACTGTGACCTGACAGCTCAATATGAACTTTAGAAAATATTGTGTGATCACTTCGTTCACAAATATTGGTTCAAATGGCTCGGAGCACTATGGGACTTAACATCTGAGCCCATCAGTCCCCTAGAAATCAGAACTACTTAAACCTAACTAACCTAAGGACATCACACACATCCATGCCCGAGGCAGGATTCGAACCTGCGACCGTAGTGGTCGCGCTGTTCCAGATTGAAGCGCCTAGAACCGCTCGGCCGCTGCAGCCGGCTGTGAGCAATTTGTGAACCATTCATTATGCACACGTACACATTATGTGCAGGTCAGGAAGGAAAGCTTGGACGAGGAGAAGAGGGCAAGTGCCATAACCCGATTTCCCAGAAACCTTTGCTTAATGTATGAGGGGTCAAAATAATCAGACATGAGTCTTGGGTTATCCGTAGATGTTCAACTCAGGGTAAGATTTTGGACGTACTGTGGATGTCTTTTAACGAGCGTTAAGCTTATCGAAAGCAGTGACAGAGTGGTCAGACCTGTGACGTCATACTTGTGCGCCCCATGTTCGAAACACGTTATTGTTTTCATGTTGATTTTGATTTTTCAAAAAAAATGCTTCAAATGGCTCTGAGCACTATGGGACTTAACTTCTACGGTCATCAGTCCCCTAGAACTTAGAATTACTTAAACCTAACTAACCTAAGGACATCACACACATCCATGCCCGAGGCAGGGTTCGAACCTGCGACCGTAGCGGTCACGCGGTTCCATACTGTAGCGCCTTTAACCGCTTGGCCACCCCGGGCGGCTTTGATTTTTCGTTTTCTTTCATTTACCTGCCAATGTCGTTTCGAGATAACTAGGCAATTGTTTCATCTTAAGTCAGACGACCTAAGGGAGATATATTAATTTTAAAGCTACAATTCTATTTCAGAATAACTGGTATAACTTATTATATAAAGTATGTGGTTATTTTCAGGGGCTACAATCTTTTTAATTCTGCATATGTTTATATTTATTCTTCTATCAAGTTGTATTTTAGTTTCTTATATTTGGTTCTTGTGTTTATTATTCAGGAAGGACTGGTGCATTCCTTCGGTGATAGCAATGGAGGAAACAATCGAAACACAGAAAATATGAACACCACGAGCATTGAGCGAAGCTTGGTTTGTCTCAGTGAAACTCTTCGTGTGAATCTCACTCGGGAAGGAGACGTCGTTGGGAGTGTGAGGAGTTCAAACGTTGGCAATAATTTCGCAGCAAACCACGCGTAACGGATCATTTTCTCGAAAACTGGCTCTTCCAATTGATTATGTACCCAGAAACACTACAGGACTATCACGGTATACAATTTCAAATAATTTTCTCTTTCAGTTATAAATACATCTTTTTAGACATTCAACAGACTGACTGCTGCCAGAACTTATTATCTGCTGAAAGGCGTATAGCACTCCGTCTTCAGGCCGCAAGTGGCCTTCCGGACCATCAGGCCGCCGTGTCATCCTCATATGAGGATGCGGATAGGAGGGGTGTGTGTGGTCAGTACACAGCTCTCCCAGTCGCTATGATGGTTTTCTTTGACCGGAGCCGGTACTATTCGGTCGAGTAGCTCCTCAATTGGCATCACGAGGCTGAGTGAACCCCGAAAAATGGCAACAGCGCATGACGGCCCGGATGGTCACTCATCCAAATGCCAGCCACGCCCGACAGCGCTTAACTTCGGTCATCTGACGGGAACCGGTGTATCCACTGCGGTAAGGCCGTTGCTGAAAGGCGTATAGAGTAATTCGAATATTTTGAACGTCGTTTTCTCAAAAATGGTCGACTACGTACGGACAAGCCGAAGTAGTGTTCGCTTTTTTTGATCGATCCTCCACTGAACTAAGTTTCTGGGGAATCGGACTATTATACATGCCACGTTCTCCTTGTAATCAGTGGTTGTACAGTTTGTGCGAAAGTCGTCTTATCAAGTGTGATTATAGAGGACGTAGTGGTTAAATGTGTACTTCAAATAAATCCAAGTGTTTATTCAAAGACTTTCTCTAATCTGGCATTTTCTCAAACCGGAAACTTGAAAACAGTTTCTCACTTTGTCAACACATTTAGTGAGACTAGTTGCTATTACGGCCTTTCTAGTTGAGAAACATTACGCGTCGCGTCAGGGGAGGTGTGTGGTGCAGAAGACCGACAAAAGTGAGTAGACTTGCTTAAACTGGCAACAAGGAGCTTTGCCACAGTGTTGCTAGAGGATTTATCCACTTGCTCAAGACAAAATCATCCACATAAATACCAGGGTTGGAACTTAAATAGTGGCAACTATTTTTTCACAACCGATACAAAAGAGTTACATGTTTGCACCTGTTACTGTCGTTCAAAGTAGTCACTAGCGTTGTGCAGAACCCGTTGCCAGCGATGTGGAAAGCGTAGTATACCGTTAGCAGAGCCTGTTCTGTTCATGGTGCGAATGGAGCGGTCTACTGCCTGTCGAATCTCTGGAACAGTTCTGAAGCGAAGGCCACGAAGTTGTTCCTTCATCTTCAGAATCAAATGAAAGTCACAAGGACTTAACTTCGGGAAGTAAGGTGGATGGTACAGTGCTTCCCAGTCCCATCGAACGAACAGAGCAGCCACAGCCAGGAACGTAATGCTTTAGGAAAACACCATCACAGTCGTACACGAGAATCAACGTAACTTTAGACCGCTCCATTTGCTCCATCAATAGAACAGGCTCTGCTAACGGTATACTACGCCTTCCACATCGCTGGCAACGGCTTCTACATAACGCTGGTGACTACTTTGAAGGAGAGTAATAGGTGCAAACATGTCTGTCTTTTGTATCGGTTGTGAATAAATAGTTGCCACTATTTAAGTTACAGCCCTGATACTTCCCAATCCAACGCATCGTGTATTTCGGTGGGTGTCTCGTTCCACTGCCAGTCAGTGAATTTCCAGTTCCACTCGCAAATGGAGATAGGCGAAACACAGGAGTCTGTATACTTCCGTATGAACCCAGATTGCTCTATTGTTATCATGCCATCATGGCCGTCATAGGCGAGCTCTACGTCGTTGGCCGTAGAGTCGTTCAACAATCAGTCACAGATTCCGGTTCCCTAAACATTTTCAACATCGTTTACTGTAAACAACATCTTCATCAATCCAAAGATGCCCATCTGAGTTTACGCAACCTTTCGGTTCTACACGAGTGTTGGTCAAACGTATCGGCAGCAAATTTTGCAGTATGCGTCTAAAATACTTTGACGTCTTTCTTCAGTATTCTGCACTCGGTCTCCTTGACAGATCAACCACACTTCCCTAAAATGTTCCCAATTCACTCAAGTCGACCATTCGCCTTCTCTACTACCATTTTTATGTGGTCGTTCCATTTCATATCGCTTTGCAACATTAAGTCTAGATACTTAATCAATTTCACTGTGTCAAGCAGCGCACCTCTCTTACTGTATTTTGACATTGCATGATGGTTCTTCCCACTCATCTGATTTATATTACATTCTCCACATTCTCCACATTCAAAGCAACCTTTTATTAGTTTACATCTACATTATACTCCGCAAACGCCGCACCGGTATGTGGCGGAGTGTACATCTGTCGTGTTGCCTGGGAACCAGGGAAATCAGGGAATATCAGGGAATTTCAAACACGTCGGGGAAATCAAGGAAATATCAGGAAAATTTGAAAAACAACGGAAAACATTTTGGTCTCAGTAGATGAAATGGGTTTTATATGAGATGTCATGCATCGTCGCTGGCTACTACCTACTCCCTCATTCCTACTGCTTCTCCCCTCCTACCATTCCCCTCAGCTTCCAGTCAGTGCTGCCAGCACATCTTGCCGCTAGCCTTGCAGCTGCTGACGACAGGTAGGGAGGCGTGACGAGTGGTTTGTTTGGGTCTGATTCTCAGAGAATGCTGACGCAGCGGCCGGAGAAGGCCGTCACGTGTGCATGTGTTGTGTCTACGTGACTGTGTGAATGTGTGTGTTATCTCGATTTCTGACAACAGCTGTGGCTGAAAATTTAATTGTGAGAGTGTGACTGTCTTTTCTACGTCCTGTCTGCAGCTCAGCAATCATCTTCACGGTGAGTTGCTACCTGTCCTCATTATAATTGATTCTAAGAGTAAATGAACAAGTTATCTGTTGCATGGATTGATCACCGTGGTCTCATTTCATCAACATGCTGTCTGTGACTCGTGAATAGCTGGCAACACGAATGGACTTACACGACGGGCCAAAACCGGAGGCCGTTTCTGCGTCTGTCTGTAATGGATTGGGCCTGCCGACCTGAAGCCATTCGGATCCCACTAACGTGCAGGCCCTGCCCGTCGGATCCTGCCTCACCGATCTGACCGCAGGCTGGGCCTGTTCGTGTGTGTGACGTAATGCAGCGGATTTTCAGGATTTATCCGTGGACCCAAGACTGCGGTGCTCCTCAGCAGGTCAGAGGCCATGGGCTACGGATTTCAGGAATTACGACTGTCTCACCACAAGTACAGGGCTATTACAAATGATTGAAGCGATTTCATAAATTCACTGTAGCTCCATTCATTGACATATGGTCACGACACACTACAGATGCGTAGAAAAACTCATAAAGTTTTGTTCGGCTGGAGCCGCGCTTCAAGTTTCTGCCGCCAGAGCGCTCGAGAGCGCAGTGAGACAAAATGGCGACAGGAGCCGAGAAAGCGTATGTCGTGCTTGAAATGCACTTACATCAGTCAGTCATAACAGTGCAACGACACTTCAGGACGAAGTTCAACAAAGATCCACCAACTGCCAACTCCATTCGGCGATGGTATGCGCAGTTTGATGCTTCTGGATGCCTCTGTAAAGGGAAATCAACGGGTCGGCCTGCAGTGAGGGAAGAAACAGTTGAACTCGTGCGGGCAAGTTTCACGCGTAGCCCGCGGAAGTCGACGAATAAAGCAAGCAGGGAGCTAAACGTACCACAGCCGGCGGTTCGGAAACTCTTACGGAAAAGGCTAAAGCAGAAGCCTTACCGTTTACAATTGCGACAAGCCCTGACACCCGATGACAAAGTAAACGCTTTGAATTTTCGGCGCGGTTGCAACAGCTCATGGAAGAGGATGCGTTCAGTGCGAAACTTGTTTTCAGTGATGAAGCAACATTTTTTCTTAATGGTGAAGTCAACAGACACAATGTGCGAATCTGGGCGGTAGAGAATCCTCACGCATTCGTGCAGCAAATTCGCAATTCACCAAATGTTAACGTATTTTGTGCAATCTCACGGTTTAAGGTTTACGGCCCGTTTTTCTTCTGCGAAAAAAATGTTACAGGACACGTGTATCTGGACATGCTGGAAAATTGGCTCATGCCACAACTGGAGACCGACAGCGCCGACTTCATCTTTCAACAGGATGGTGCTCCACCGCACTTCCATCATGATGTTCAGCATTTCTTAAACAGGAGATTGGAAAATCGATGGATCGGTCGTGGTGCAGATCATGATCAGCAATTCATGTCATGGCCTCCACGCTCTCCCGACTTAACCCCACGCGCTTTCTTTCTTTGGGGTTATGTGAAAGATTCAGTGTTTAAACTTCCTCTACCAAGAAACGTGTTAGAACTGCGAGCTCGCATCAACGATGTTTTCGAACTCATTGATGGGGACATGCTGCGCCGAGTGTGGGAGGAACTTGATTATCGGCTTGATGTCTGCCGAATCACTAAAGGGGCACATATCGAACATTTGTGAATGCCTAAAAAAACTTTTTGAGTTTTTGTACGTATGTGCAAAGCATTGTGAAAATATCTCAAATAATAAAGTTATTGTAGAGCTGTGAAATCGCTTCAGTCATTTGTAATAACCCTGTACGTTGTACATTGTGGCGTTTTATAGATATTTTATTTGTTCTAGTACATTTTGACACTTAAAAAGTAGTTTATATGTCAGAAAGAATGAACGATAAGAGGAAGAAAATTGTGTCAGTCGCTGGCGGTTTGTACGCTATGTACTCGTATATCTCTGGAAAGGAAAACCACACAACACCTGTAAAATAATAGATACAACACAGTGGGTAATAACCGACAATAACGAACATAGTAGAACCAACATTTCATTGGCGGTCAGCTACAGTGTTGGTTTACACAATTCTTCGCTGCCCTGTACACTTCTTTCAAGAGGCCAACTATTTTCGGAGGTAAATTTCTGGAAACAGTGAAAGTATATTAAACCTCTCTTGTGACTCCTAGGAAATGCATATTTTTTTCCACCAAATGCGTTTCGTTTTATAGAAGCTAAATGACATCAGTGGTCTTTATGAAACATACATACTGTCTGGCTTGCTTTCTCCATCTAAAAACAGTTCATTACAAAAGACATTAATGTTAGTGTAGCCTGGTTGTCCAGGAAAACAGGATTCGGTTACGATTATGGACTGGGCTGTAATCAGTTACGGTTGGTTCCCTTTTGCTATTACAGAAATTTACTTCAAAACGGTATATCCAGACTCAGCAATAAATAAAGATATCACACTTATTAATGAAGGAATAAACAACTGTGTAATTAATAGTGCTTTCAGTGTGTTACAGTTTAACAAATGAGCATAAAATCCAGACACGGGAAATAATGTTTTAAAAACAAGCCAATGTGATTCCAATTAGAATTTTAAGGGACGTAACCACAGTCACGGCTGAAGGCCTTTATCGCCAAGAACGGCAATTACAAAAAAATTTAACAAACATTCTGTAAAACAGTAATGCAACAGCAAGGTTAATTTAAAAAGACAGGCAACTGATCACCAAACAGTTGAGACAAAATGATGGTAAACTTGGTAGCACAACCATTTAAACCTGCTGTAACGCCAAGAATGCCAATTATATAAAAAAATTTAGAAACATATAATAAAACAGCAAATACAATAATAAAACACAAGAGCCGGTCACAGACGGTGCACCAGGAATCGACCTCTGAGTAGGTCTGGCCAAAAACACTTTCGCGAGCGATGAGATATGCAGCCAAGAGTTGCATTCACTTCACAAGATGGTAACTCAGACTAGTGGCAGTCTAACGAATGACTGATGATAATCCTTCTGAGGCTACCTGACGTCCAATAAACCAAATGCAAAGATATAAAAATACACCAGAACCGGAACCGACGATCTGGACTCCGCCCGCAGAATACTGTGCTTAGAGCGCCTGGGACAAGAAAGGAATGACTACCACCAGAGTAGAAAAATTGCCTACCAACCAACAATCAAGAAGGCTGTCAAAACTAGTCGCCTCACCGGACAGCAACGGCAAGGCGAGGAAACGTACACACCCAGTACATACACTAACCCCTCAGAGCAGGTGACTGGAGTGTTAGCGGCCACAAGGCAGGAAAAACACTGCTGCTTGAAATTAACAAATAGTAACAAACTGAACGCAATAAATAATAACTAGAAGTCGCGGAAAGCTAATCAGATCCGCCTTCCCCAAGCACTCCACTCGCTGCTCTTCACCACGGCAACACTACGAGCCCCAACACAAACCCAAGTCACTTTAGAATCGCAAGATCTCACAATGGTGGAGGTTTCTTTCCTTGAATCCAGATGAACTCAACTTAAAACTTGCAGGATCTGGTTTACGACGAGGTCGTGCACCCTCGTGACCACAGGCCTTCGATCCGGCAGTCCACGTGTGTCGCCAGCTGTTCCGGCGTGTTCCCGCACAGCACGGACCTGGCTCCTCCTGAGTCCCCAACCGAACTGTACACTGACACGACCCAGAAAAACCACGACACACCCCCAAATATAGGGCCACAGTTACTACATATCTATAACTGCTTCTGCTTGCCACTAGAGGACAGGCAACGCTTGCGCAACCAACTGGCGCCAGTCAACACGAGAAGACAAACAATAACAACCATGTCAACTAAACGATACAGTCTGGCGTGCAACAGAGGACAGAAACCTACAAATAGCACCAACGCAAGCTGCAGCATGGCTCAGTTAGTACTTAAAATATTTGCTCACATCAGGAAACGCCAACTGTTTGCAAGGTTGTGTATTGTTTTCCTCGTTTGCACTATGGTTTCTTGTGCCGTAGCTGCAAAACTGGATTGTCAACTTAAATCTTAACTTACCCTGAGAACCCCAAAATTTGTCAGGAAAAAATGCTAAAACTTATCTGGGAATCAGGGGACTATCAGGGAATTTCACTAGAGGAAACCTGTTGCAACCCTGATCTGGTACGACTAACTGATTCCCCCTTCCACAGTCCACTCGCGAATGGCGCATGGGAAGAATTATTGCCTGCAGCCCTCTGTATTAGCTTTAATTTCTCGAGCTTGCTAGTCTGGTCAGGTCGCTAGACATATGCGGGAGGAAATAACATGTTTTCCAACTCTTCCCGGGAAGTGCTCACTCCGCGGGGTGCAACACAACCTCTTGTAGCGTCTGGAAATGGAGTTTGCTGAGTATCCCAGTAACGCTTTCGCGCTGACTAAAAGAGCCCGTGGCGAAACACGCCGCTCATCGTTGGATCTTCTCTATCTCTTCTTTCAGTCCTATGTGGTAAGGATCCTAGACCGATGATCAATGCTCAAGAATCTGTCGGAAAAGAGCCTTGACATCCACTTCCATCTCGGATAAGATACATTTCCCTCACACTCTTTCTGTGACTCTCAGTCTACCATCTGCTGTTACTACTAATTGTTATACCTGGTGACATTATTTAAGACTGCTCTGGATAGTTACTCCTTTATATTTTACGGTGGATACTGTTTCCATCAGTTCGTCATCAATGATGTAGTTTTTCTTCTTCCTCTTCTTCTTCTTGCGTTAAGGCCTCTGTAGGACCACGGGTAGCCCCTTTGTGGACTGCATTTTTCTCTTCTTCTCCCATAACGTCTTTACTCTTTCTCTTCTTCTCTCCCATAACCTCATTATTCTTTCTCTTCTTCTCTCCCGTGTTTCTTCCAAGTTCTTCAGTGTCCATTCCTCCTATTGGCTGCACTGGTGACACTCTAATCTTTTCCTGTATTCTTCTCTGTCATTGATTTCTGGTAAAATGATCGATGTATATTTGTTCCTCCAGTTGTCTTTTCTTTCGACCTTGATCCCCAATTCCCACCAGTCCTTCCGAAGTTCACCAACCCACTTCGTTCCTTTCTTTCCCCTTGTCCTCCATGTTGTTTCCCACACTGTCTTCGTCATTCTGTCCATACTCATCCTAATTACATGTCTAGCAAACCTGGCCCTTTTGAGTCTGATTTCCCCGGATATTGTTCTCATGCTCCGGTACAGTTCTTCTCCAGGTCTTCTCATCCATCTCCGTCCACCTCTTTTGGGACCTACTAGTTTTCTAAATACTTTTCTCTCTTCTCTAGTTGTTCTGCCCCATTTCTTCCTAGTGTCATCGTCTCAGAGGCATATAATACTGCATTCCTCACCGTTGCCTTGTAGTGGCTTATCTTTGTCTCTGTGGATATATTCTTTTTATTATATATCTCTCTCGTCATACAGCGGGCTGACCTCATCTTCTTTATCCTCTCTGTTATTACCTGCTTGCTCCTGTTCCTTCCTGTTGTAAATTCTCCCAGGTATTTAAATTTGTCCACCATTTGCACAGTGCCTTCCGGTATTTCCCAGTCTGCAGCGGTACTTAATGTCTTTGTCTTGTTATAGGAGATCCTCAGTCCCGCCTTTCTGGCTACCTTACTTAAGTTGTCGAGTTGTGTCTTTGCGTCTTCTTCCGTCTCACTTACTATTGCTATGTCGTCTGCAAAGGCTAGGCACTCCATTTGAGCCCTGTTGTCCTTTTTGTCCCCCACATTGGTCTTTGCTATTCCCACTTCCTCGTTTATTGCTCCCCACTGCCTGACCACTTCGCCCAGTGATATACTGAACAACAATGGTGACAGTCAATCTTCCTGTTTAACACTAGTCTTAATCTCAAATTCTTCTGACAGCTCTCAATCTCATCCTTGATTTTGTGTCTGTCAGAATTTCTTTCATGAAGTCTTGTGTACTTCCATCTAGTCCTCTGTTCTTCAGAATCCTAACAAGAGTCTGACTGTCGATGGAGTCATATGACTTTGAGACGTCCACGAAGGTTATTACTGTCTTTCTGTTTTTTAAGGCGCTATGTTATATCAGTTGCTTCAGCATAAATACCTGGTCTATGCATCCTCTTCCCTTGCTGAATCCCGTTTGGTAGTCGCCAACTGTACTTTCTGCCTGTTGTTCTACTCTCTTGAGCAAGAGTTTTGACAGCACCTTGTATCCGACCTCTAGTAGAGATATTCCTCTGTAGTTGTTTGCGTCTCTCTTGTCCCCCTTCCAATGTATTGGTGCTACAATTGCATTCTTCCATCCTTCTGGCAACTTCTTTGTTCTCCAGATCTGGTGGATTATGTTTTTCATGTTGTCTATTGCTGTAATTATACAATACCGGATTTCTTTTCCTATATGTCCGCAATAGCTTACATTTATTTACGTTCAATGACAACTGCCAGTTCCTCTTCAAGTCATTCTGCAAATCTGCACTGTCATGTGGCGTTGCTACATTTTTATAGACAACTGCATCATTTGGAAACAGTCTTGAGGAACATCCGCTGGTTTGTACTAAATCATTTATAATAAATGTAAACAATAACGGTCCTGTCACACTTCCTTAGTGTACTCCAGAAATTTACTTCACATCTGTTGATCTTGTTCCATGAAGAGAGGCATGTTGAGCTCTGTCTGCAAGGAAATTCTGAATCCAGTCGCAAATCTGATCCGATACTCGATAACCTCATATTCCTTTTTATCCACTGAACTCCAGTGTGGGTCGGTGTCAAATGCCGTTCTAACGTCAAGGAACACGGCATGTATCTGAGCACCCTTGTTTACAGTGCTATGGTCTCTTAGAGGAACAGAGCAATCTGCGTTCCGTGAGACCTCTGTTTTCGGAATCCACGTTGATTTTTGTAGAAGAGATTTGCGTTCTCCAAAGGCGTTCTACTTTTTGAATATAAAACCTGTTCCATAATTCTGGTACAGATTGACATCATGATATAGGCCTATAATTACGTGCCTGTGTTTTTTTTGAAAATTGGATGATCTATGCTTTTTTTCTCTCGCTTGTTGAGACATATAGGGTTGTTCTTATCAGAATCATTAGCAAAACAATACCGACAACGATAGTTCAGGTACACATCCCGATGTAGCAAACTAAATATGAAGAGATGGATATAATATGTGAGGATATTGAAGGGAAATAAAGTACATAATGGGAGATGTAAATCTAACAGCGATGACGGACTGGAATACAGTTGTAAGGAAAGAAGTCGAACGAGGGGTTACAAGAGAACATTGGCTTAGGACAAGCAATGAGACAGTGAAATGACCAATTGACTTCTGAAATAAATTTGAGTTAGTGACAGTGAACACTCTGTTCAAGAATAATATGAGGAGGAGATATACTTGAAAAAGGCCCAGTGATAAGGAAAGATTTCTGTTAGATTACATCATGGTCAGACAGAGATTTCGGAATTGTATACTGGACTGTAAGACGAACCAGAATCAGATACAGACTCAGATCAGAATTTAACAGTGATGAAGAGTAAGCTTAAGTTAAAAAGGCTAACAGCAAGAACCAATGCACAAAGAAATGGTATATGGAATTACTAAGGAATGACGAGATAAGCTTGAAGTTCTCTATAACTATAGATATAGCTACAAGGAATTGCTCAGTTGGCAGTACAGTTGAAGACGAACATAAACTCCGAAAAGGGCAATCATAGAAGTTGGAAAGAACAACGTCGGTACAAATGGGGTAACTGTGAAGAAACCATGGATAACAGAAGAAATACTTCAGTTGATAGACGAAAGAAGAAAGTACAAAAATGTTCAGGGAAATGCAGGAATACAGATGTACACGTTGCTGAGGAATGAAGTAAATAGAAATTGCAGAGAAGCTAAGACGAAACGGCAGCATGAAAAATGTGGAGAGATCGAAAAAGAAATGATTGTCGGAAGGAGTGACTCAGCGTATAGAAAAGTCACAACAAACTTCAGTGAAATTAAAATATAGAATGGCAACAGTGAGAGTGCAACGAGAATTCCATTATTAAATGAGAAGAGTGGGTGGATAAGTGGGAAAAGTACGTTGAAGGCCTCTATGAGGGAGAAGATTTGTTTGATGTGATAGAAGAAAAAACAGGAGTCGATTGAGAAGAGATAGGGGATCTAGTATTAGAATAAAAATTTAAGAAAGCTTTGGAGGACTTGGGATCAAATAAGGCAGAAGGGATGGATAACATTACATCAGAATTTCTAAAATCGTTGGGGAAAGTGAGAAGTAAACGACTATACACGTCAATGTGTAGAATGTATGAGTTTGGCGACATACCATTTGATGTTCGAAATAACATCACCCATACAATTCCGAAGACTGTAAGAGGTGAGAAGTGCGAGAATTATCGCACAATCAACTTAACTAGTCATGCATCCACGTTGCTAACCAGAATAATATACAGAAAAATGGAAAATAAAATTGAGGATGTGTTGGATGACAATTTGGCTTTAGGAAAGGTAAAGATAGGCAATTCTGACGTTGCTGTTATTAATGGACGCAAGGCTAAAGAAAAATGAAGACCCGTTCCTAGGATTTTTTAACCTGGAAAAAGCGTTCGACAATGTAAAATGGTGCAAGATGTTCGAAATTCTGAGAAAAATTGCGATATGCGGCGGGGAGAGATGATAATATAAGGTATGTACAAGAGCCTAGAAGGATTAATAACAGTGGACGACCAAAAGTAGGTGCTCTGATTAAAAAGGGTATAAGATATGGATGTAGTCTTTCAGTCCTACTGTTCAACGAGTACAGAGTAGCGATTGAGAGTAAATCGAAGAATGACGAAAGTAATGAGAAGTAGCAGAAATGAGAGCAGGGAGGAACTTAACATCAGACGAAGTAGATAAGGAATTGTACACCCAGGCAGCAAAATAACCAATGACGAACGGAGCAACGAGGACATCAAAAATTGACTAACACTGCCAAAAAGGGCATACCTAGCCGAGACAAGTCTACTAGCGTCAAACGTAGGCCTTAATTTGAAGAAGAAATGTCTGAGAATGTACATTTGGAGCATAGCATTGAATGGTATCGAAACATGGGCTGCGGGGAAATCCGGAACAGAATAGAATGTAACCATTTGAGATGTACTGCTACAGACGAATATTGTAAGTTAGGTGGACTGATATGGAGTGAGGAGGTTCTGCACAGAAACGGAGAGGAAAGGAATATGAGGAAAACTTTGACCTGGAGACAGACAGGATGACAGAACATCTGTTACGACATCAGGGAATGATTTCCATGGTTCTATTGGAACACATCCAGCAAATAATTGAGGAGACATTTTGCAAGTGCTACTCTGAGATGAAGAGGTTGGCACAGGAGAGGAATTTGTGGCGGGCCGCATGAAATCAGTCGGAATACTGATGATTCAAGGGAAAAAGGTACCCTTCACTGGTCCTGCATTCTATACTGTACAATGTTTGTCCTTTATCCTCGCACTTTCACGCAACGACGCCATTTCTCCGTACGATACAGCGCCAACAACAAACAATAGAAGACTGTCTGCTCACCAAATCAATCGGATCGTTTATGTACAGAAAGTGCAAGAGTGGACCTATCACATTTACCTGGGGCGCTCCTGAAGATACATTTGTGCCTGATAGACACTTGTCGCCAATGCCAACATTCTTGGCTCTATTACTGAAAAGAAAGAAGCCATTCACATATCTGAGGACCTACTCCGTACGATAGGACCTTCGTTAAGAACATTCAGTGCAGCACTGCGTCAAACGCTTTCCGGAAATCTAGTAGTATGGAATCTCCCTGTTGCCCTTCATCCATATTTCGTGGATTATCGTGTAAGAAAAGTGTGAGTGAGTTTCGTACGAGCCGTGCTTTCTAAATCGGTGCTGATTTGCTGATCAATGCTCATTTCTCTCAAAAATGTGTATTGTATTAGAACTCAGAAGAAAGCTTAACGACCCGTCGGCAGTGCGATAATTAGAGCTGAAACTCAGGTTTCTAAAGAGTGGAGAAGGAAACTGACCACGCCCTTATCAGATGAACCACATCAGTATTTGCTTGGAGTAATTTAGGGAAATCACTGACTGGGCGGGGATCTGAACCGTCGTCCTCCAGAATGCGAGCCAAGTGTGCCGACCACGGAGCCGCCTCGAGCAGTCCATCTTTGAATATTCCCGAGAATTCTCCAGCAGACCGACGATAAGGACTGTAATTCTAAGGCTCCGTATATCTACCCTTCACTCGAATCACCTGTGATTTATTCGTCGCCTGCCACTTCCCACTGGGTTATGGATTCATTATAAATACAAGCTGTTAAAGGGAACAACGCCTAACAGTACAGCTGTAGAACCGAATTGAGGTTCCATCCAGACGTAGTTCTTCAAAGCCAGTCAAACTTTTTTTGTCTTCGATACGGGAGTATGTGCAGGGTTCAAACAATGGTACGTTTGTTCGACTCTCCTCCGTGAACTGCTTCTTATAGGCGACATTTAAATAGTCAGCTTGTAACCTCCCCCTCACTTATCGACCTTCATGACAGTGAAAAATTAAACCTCGTGCACCAAATGGAAATATGGGAAAAGCAATCGTCACCAAAGATAATCTGTCAGTAAAGAGGGAGGAAAGGGTTACATCTAAATGAAAGGAAAAATGCAAATGAAATTGGTGGAAATTAATTTTGAAAAGGGGTAAAGTTGATAAAGAAAGTCAATGTGAGGTCGTTACGTTAACAATTAATTGGCGTTAATTAGATATTTGAGATTTGGGGAAAATTACGGTCGCCAGTACGATGGACAACTACTATAATAACTGAAAATGAGAGATTAATGCACATATATTTAGCACTAAAAGCGTGGCAACTGGAGGTTGATACATGTTGTGTGGAAACTGAATGTTTGTCAGAAGTAATAAATTTCCCTAAACTGTGACTTAATTTAGCAAAAGAATGAATAAAACCGGATAATTGAAAGTTAATTTAGTGACAGAAATTAATAGTGACCTTTGTTTCTGAAGCACAACGAAATTCAATAAAATATGGTTAGTCTTGGGCTACCTAAACAATCATTTCAAAAGCTACTTGACTCTACGCAATTTAGAAGTAAGAGATTTAACTTTGAACTTGAATTAAATGATTCTGAACAATTAACAATAGTAAAATTTATTATTTACCAAGCTGGGTTGCAGTCACAGGTAAGCTAAAATATGGTAACAAAACTCACACTCTTAATTTGTGCTTGTGTAATCTAAATATTGTAGCCAGCTATGAATACTTTAACTGAGTTTTGAAATTAAAGCAGTGAAATGGAATGATATTACTTTAATGCTGGCGTTTGAATTTCAACGACACTCGGGTTCATTCCGGAAAAGGAAGGGACCCTGCTTGGTAATGCAATTGGGACAATGAGCAACAAAGGTTCATGCTACGTTGCTGTAATTTTGAAACAGTTTGAAAAGCTGAGGTCTGCCATACAGTTCTAAAACTTTACGTGCTTCCAGTCTTCCTTGTTGGCTGATTGAAGGTTTGAAGTCATCGATCGAGGAGGTGGCGACAGTCACTCATTGTCGGCCATCGCAGTTGCAGAAGCTGGATGATGGCGCGCCTTCTTCTCGTCACGGTCACCAGGCGAAACGGGCACCTTATGTGCGCCAGCTAATGCTTCCCGTCCGCGACATCGTGTCAGAAACTATTACAGCAAGTCGAGCGCAATTACATGCTGCCAAACCCCGAAAGCGCGGCAACTCGCGGGAGCGTCACACAACACACCTGCTCCACCGTCCTACTCCAGCTACACTCCGCTCTGCCCGCGCTCCACGCGGCACAGTTAACACTACCTACCAAAGTTCATAAACACTTTGGTTCTCCACACGACCTATCGATGTGTTCGTTCGATAGCATAGTTTTCCCTAGGCCAGACCCAGCGTAAAAGTAGAAATAATATTTACAAGACAAACCAATTATACATCGACATAAATGAATATATATATATATATATATATATATATATATATATATATATATATATATACATATATATATAAGTAGTAAAACTATTACAATATATAAAGACACAGAAATGTCATACCGTCATATAACAAAATAAGTAAAAAATTTATAGTACAATAGACAGAAATAGGAGGATATGCATTTCCGGCGTTACACATGCCCCACATTGTCTGCGTGTAACCTAAACAGACTCAGTAAATGTCCCAAAAAGGAAAAAAACAGCGGAAATGCATATGCTCAAACCATGAAGAAAATTTATCTTTAAGTTAATTAACCATAAACCAATTTTTGGACCATAATAATTGAGTGGAGACACTCCTAACCTTATTCCACTCTGTCATCTTACACTAAAGAATACAGGTTGACAACATATTAAAATTCATAGAAAACACAGAAAATGGTTTAGCAATTCTAAAATCAGCAATATTCCTAACAGTATCAAGAAATGGAATACTATTTACAAAATTAATCAGAGTAAATGGTCATAAAAACAGGTAGATCTAAATACGGAGATTAATAATTAATTACATAGAATACACATTTTTATATAACCTTTTCATAATTAATATTCTCGTCATGAGAGTCCACTTAACGCTAAACAAGAAAATAATATACAACAGATCGACAAAAACATAAATATTGACAGCAGAATTCTTTCACATCAGCTGTCCGGGAAGAAAAACAACTCCGCCTTCCGTACCTGCAAGTACAAAGAATGCCGACGGCGGCACAATAGCCGACAGCGGCACAAGAGCCGACAGCAGCTCCGCCTCGCCAGTATTGTTGCGCCCGCCTGTGCGGGGTATTTGTGTGAGGTATACCAATGACTTTACATGGCCCATTATAAACAAACTTAAATTTAGAGATTTCATTGTCTATCTCGCTCGATTTCTCATGAGCTTTTACAAGTACTAAGTCTCCAATTGCCAACATAGCAAAACGCGCTTTACCGTCATGACGACGTATGCGAGCATCGGCTTTTAGCTTCATTCTTTCTCGCAAACGATCTTTTTCGCACCAATACTAATGTCAATCCGTGGAGGGAATTTGATTATCTCTTCCACTAAACTTTCACTTCTGTCATCTAACAGGATTTCCTCTGGAGAAAATCCCGTAGACTCATGTCTCAAAGTGTTCATAATTCTCTCAAATTCTGCTACATATTTGCGCCATGCCCTATGGTTTTGGTGGCAATAGGTACGGCAAAGTCGGCCTAGCTCGCGCATGTACCTCTCAGCGGGATTTCCAGCCGGACAGTAAGCTGAAATATGGATTACTTCGACACCATTACTTGCCATGCCTTCATTCCACAACTTAGAAGTAAATTGTGTCCCATTGTCTGATAGAATCGCCTTGAGCTTACCAATATGAACAAAATAATCGTTCACAAGCTTCTGATAGACAGCTTTGGCTGTAGCTTTCCTAATCGGGTATAGTTTGATGAACTTGGAAAAAGCTTCTAGCACTACTAAAATGTAGGCAATGTTTCCTGATGACTTGGGCAAAGGACCGTACAAGTCCACGCACAGTAATTCAAAGGTGTCGTTAGGTCTTATACTTTGCATAGGACCACGACTCGTGCAGTTGGTAACCTTCACCTTCTGACATAAATCGCAAATATTCACTCTGTCAGTAACGCGTTTAAACATGTTGTTAAAATGCACTACTTCGCTCAGCTTTTCCGTACATTTCTTTAGTCCACAGTGACCATACGCCAAATGGTAGTAGTCTGTTATTTCTGTGACGTATTTGGTGGGCCCGCATACCCGCCAAATATTACTATCTTCACCCTTACGTATGTACAAGATATGATCGTACATCTTGTAATACTTCCTTAATTTCTCTCCTTCTGGACTCCTTTCGTGAAACCGGGTTTTCACCATATTTAAACAACCGTCCTCGTTCTGATGACGACGTAGATCCTTACAGATGTTCACTATTAATTTACGTCCCTCAACTTCTTTAAAATAGTATAATTAGACCACTCCATCTGAGTCATCTTTTTCTCGTGGTCGTGCGGTAGCGTTCTCGCTTCCCACGCCCGGGTTCCCGGGTTCGATTCCCGGCGGGGTCGGGGATTTTCTCTGCCTCGTGATGGCTGGGTGTTGTGTGCTGTCCTTAGGTTAGTTAGGTTTAAGTAGTTCTAAGTTCTAGGGGACTGATGACCATAGATGTTAAGTCCCATAGTGCTCAGAGCCATTTTAATACATCTTGATTAGACTTGGGCAACTGCGAAAGCGCATCCGCTACGCAATTGTCGGTCCCTTTTACGTAACAGATGTCGTAGTTAAATTGCTGTAAATACAGCGACCACCTAGTGAGTCTTTCTTGAAGTAGTTTACAATCCTTCAGATAAGGGAGCGCCTTATGGTCCATATGAATAATCACCTTACGGTCCCATATGTAACCCTTGAACTTCTTGAATCCCCACACGATAGCGAGACACTCCTTCTCAGAAATCGTATGGTTTCTCTCACTTTTTGATAAAGTCCGACTCGCGAACGCTACCGTCCGGTGTTCCTTATCCTCTCCCTCAGCAACTTCTTCGAACAGTTCTACCCCCACCCCGTAATTCGACGAATCCGTCCTCAGATGGAAGGGTAGCGATAAGTCAGGATGAAATAGTATGTTAGATCTTAACAACTCCTCTTTTAATCTCTCGAAAGCCGCCTGACACCCGTCAGTCCACACAAATGGAACATTTTTGCGTAAGAGGTTATTCAAATTTTCATCATTAAACACCTTTTTACAAATTTACGGTAAAATCCTGTGAGCCCTAGAAAACTTTTTAACTGTTTCCTAGACTTGGGTAGAGGACAGTTCCTTATTGCCTCTAGTTTCTCTGGGTCTTTCGTAATACCAGCAGTGGTAATCACATGCCCCAAAAATTTCAGTTCCTGCTTCACAAATTCGCATTTCTTTAGCTTTAGAGTCATTCCGCCACGGAGCAATGCTCTAAAAACTTCATCTAACAGGTCACAATGGTCATACCAAGTGGCATTGGCCAACAATAGGTCGTCAACATATACAGTCAATCTTGAACTCAAAACCGGGCCTAGCACTTTATCTAGGGCCCTGATGAATACGTACACAGATATATTAAGTCCAAACGGCAGCACTCTATACTGATAACACCTGCCCGCAAACAAGAACGGTGTATGGCCTAGATTCTTCTTCAAGTTCTATTTGCCAGTAACTAGCCGTCAGATCGAGGTTAGTCATGAACTTAACGTCATAAAAACGTTGCAAAATCTCCTCCATACTCTCTGATCTGTCTGTCTCGCGTTGAACGACCCTATTCAACGTGCGTGCGTCTATCACAATACGCACGCTACCATCCCGTTTTGCTACAATGACCAAACCGTTATTGTATGGACTCGTACTTCTTTCAGTCACTCCCCATTCGATGATCTATTCTATTTCCCGTTGCACTGCTTCCCTTTTGGACAGCGGTATAGCATACGGTCTCATGAAGAATGGTTCATGCGGAATTACATGCAACTTCCATTTATATCCTTCCACAAGTCCCGGTTTGTCTGAAAACACACTCTTATTCCTCATCATTACTTCACACAAGCCTTGTGTTTTTTCGTGTGTTACGTTTGACATACCGTCTACAATACTTTCCAATTCACTTTCTACACTATTGTCAATGCCGAGATTCCTCACGTTACAGTAGTTCAAATTCATACCTACGTCGATGGCATCCGGCCAGTTAACAATGTGTATAGGCTGGTATTGCCTATGCACACCGTCTCCTGCCTCGTCAAAACTAACTACTATTGTTTTATCCTGTGACATACATGTCAAAGTTTTGCTTTCGCAATTAATCACTGTATGGTACTTTAATAGCAAATCTAACCCGATAATTACTTCCGTAGTTAAGTCTGGCAAGACGACAAATTCTTGTTCAAATCGTGCGCCACATATCTCGAAGTTGACAAAAATCTGTTTTGTGACCGGTTTACTGGCCTTCCCAGTAGCACCGATAATTTTCACTCCTGTTACTGTCATAACTACGATACCAGGTCTGTTTCAGTAACTGAAATATTTTCCCAGATACAGCACTCAATTCTGCACCGGTGTCAATCAACACGTTTAGTTGTAGGCCGTGCATATTAACAGACACTACTATCTGTCTACACTTGTCCTCGACTGTTTCTTTATTTTCCCACAGTAAATCCTCGTCTATATCCAGGTCATTCCAGAAAAACCATCTGGCTTTGATCGTTAATCCGGCTTATCTGGCGGCTTTTTCAGCCTCTGTTCACATACAGTTTTAATTTCAACACGTTTGTCCTGAAGGTCGATCTGTAGCTTCGCCTCCAATACCGAAACCTTTCCCTGTAACTCGTCAACTAGTGAGTGTTGCTTTGCTATCAATTCACTAATTGTCACCTTCGTTGATTCCTCTTTGGTCAGATTGATCTCATCTGCCAATATACCTGGAGGAATGTGCCCAGTAGTATCTGCAATTACTTCCTCTGGATCTGCGCAACCCACACTGCTACCGTCCGACCGTATAACGTCAGCTCTAACCTCATACACGCTTTTACGTGCTTTTCTACCAATCGTGTCCGGCTATCACTAAAATTTTCGTAATCTTTCTCCTTAACACTCTCGCAATGTTTAAACTGGAGTTTTGCGTCGGATGGATCGGCTACTTCTACCACTATAACTTTCGGTAAAGTCTGCCGTTTAGGGCCATAAATTTCCGTTACTACTTCAACATCCAACTCCTGAGGGACGAAACACGACGGATCTTGCTCGTGTTCCCCATTAACATCAACTATTTCTGGTAAAGTCTGCCGGTTCGGGCCAGAACTTTCTGTCACTTCACAAACACTTTCTTTCTGCGGGACGAGACGCGGCAAATCCTGCCCGCGCTCCCCATAAACACTTCTCCCGCACAGGCACCTGTAATCTCTTAGTTGGTCGTATAAGTGACCGAACTGCCTTAACCAGACCTCATCCCTCTGTGCATCCCCTCGCTCAATGACGGACGTGTTATCCGACATCTAATCATTTCTCAACAATTGCGATTCATTCTTAAACTCAGTCTCCATTTCCGCTGTGGGTGTTACAGCTAACACTTTATAATCGATTTCCGGAACACTACTTAAATTGTTCTCACTGACAGTGAATGTATTTTCTACTGCCGTGTCTACAGCTGATCTACTACTTGTGGGCGCACTCCTTTCTCTTAACACTGGCCCACTCTCCCGCCGTTGATTATTGCATACGGAATTTTCATAACGACGACACCTGGGTTTTCTCCTGTTATTGGGCCTCCAAAATTTCTCGACGCCCGGTCGGCCCCTCATCGGCGCGGCTAATGGTTTCCCTGTTTCGTCCCAGCAGATCTGCTCCCCGGATTCTGCTGAGGCGGCTTATCACACCCTCTGGCATTATTACTATTCTGTGAAGCCCGTATCACGCTAGTATGATACTGGTTCCCGCATTCCTGTTATTATTGTTATTACGGTCCGAACCATTATTGTTATTGCTGCCATGGTTGCGGTATACATTATTCCCATGGTTATCGTTGATGTGGTACCCGTTGTTGTTACCACGGCCTCTACCATTGTCGCGATATTTGTGCCAATTGTCCTCGTCCTCAACTCTATCCAGGAATTCATTGATTGTCTTGTAATTGCTTCCTACGTAGCGTTTTGTATCATCTGGAAGCTTCTTGTAGAGCTCCCAGACTACTTCGGACTCCGTGCGGCGATCACGCAAGTATTCCAACTTGCGGTCCCAGCCCTCACAAAACTCCTTCATCGAGCCACGCGAATTCGCATCGAAAGGCCTCGATACGACAAATTCGCGCCAGACATTTTGGTTTTCCTGCTCTGACCAGTATTCAGCCGGAAACAAATTTTTGAACTCGTCGAAAGTCAGGTTCGTGATGTTGAGGTTTAAGCCCCAACGCTTGGTATCACCAGCCAACACGCCAATAACCGCCTTAATTTTTCTCTCATTAGTCCATGATCTGGGTAAAGCTCTTTCACAGTTTTTAATGAAATCCGTCGCATGTATACCGCCTCTTTTCAAGGGGTCGAACCGCTCCTCTTTCGTCAACAATTCCGAACTATGTGCACAGATTGGCACATCGCTCTGTTTTTCATCAAGTTTCTTTTCTAATTCCGACACTCTCGTAATTACTTAGCAAGTGGTTGTCGCAAGCATTTCCACTTTCCTCTTTTTCTCTTCGCAGGTATTAACCCACTTCCTCACTTTAGAATCTACTTCGGACACTAAACCCTTTAAAGTTTCCACCTTCTGTTGATCCTCTTTTTTCACTAATTGAATTTGTTCTTTCACCTTATTCTCGATGATCGGAGCAACTGCTTCTCCTACACTTATCTCGATTCTGCTAATTTCGGAATAAAAACGAGTATTTATGCTCGCAATTTCCACCTGAACGCCTATCATTTCCTGTTTAAGATTATCGATTTCGGTATTAATCACAACAATATCTTCTTTAATTTTATCAACTTTTGTGTTAACAACTCCAACATTGTTGTTAACAACATTAATAGCTTTGTTCTGATTGTCTAGCTTCCTGTCAATTTTTTCAGACTGAGTTTCTTGCTTGGCAGACAGAGTTGTACTGACAACATGACTCGTGCATGTGAGGTGATTTATATGTATTTGACGATGCTGGTGCTGATTCCGCATTTAACAGTTGACTATGCCACTATGGCTGCAGTGCATTGGGACTTCGTTTTTATGAGACAGATCTGATGATGGGCATTAAAGACCGCAACCCGTAATCTGTTAAACAGAAAAGATTGTGAGCATAGACGTAAATTAAAGGAAACTTATCACATATACGGGTCACTGTTTTTTTCGCGACGATATCGCAGCTTGTGATAATAACGCTCTGTTGCAACTACGAGTTATATCCAGTAGACGACTTGCAAACTCTATTGAATGCTGGTACTCGCGGACCGGTGTCCAACCCGGTGCCACGTGAACAAATAACCAAAAGAAGGAATGGGCCACTTTTTGCTCATTTGCACGTAGTTGATGGGCAGGTAACACAGATTTCATTTAACATTAAGTTAGCCTTGACAGTACAAACTAGTGATTTTTAACAATTTATGAGTCATTTTAACAACATTGTTAACAATCGAGCGAGATAGAATTTTTCACACAGAGCCTGAAGGCCTAATATAAAAAACGAACTAAGATGGAAATACAACAAGTATCTAGAGCAATGCGTCGGAAGGTCTGATTTTATGGAACAGCAAACAACAGCCAATAACGCCCTAAGGGATGATTTAAAGAAATTGCAACTAACAACCAAAAATGCCTGAAGGGCTAGTTAAAGAAATGCAATTAAAAACTCAATAATTAAGTAGTACTTATATGATTAATGTAACTATGCAGATGTTTGCCTAAACGATAAGGACATATCACTTCATGTTGTTATAATACTGCCGTCTTCTGAAGAAGATAGATTTATATCTATTGAAACCTAGGTAAAGATTACTTTATCCTTTGCAACTGGTCGGCTGCTCTTAGTCTGATTTAGTACTTGAAAAGTTAATTTTGAAAAAAGCCTGAAGGGCTACCTTAAACGCACGCTCTTTGACAACAAGGTTTTTGGCTGAATAATTAACACTTTAAACAGAAGTCAAAGGTTTAAGAAAGGAATCACAGTAATACGCAGACTTTAAAACTTCCACAGATAATAATTACAACCGGCAATAAAGTAAGTGAAGATATGGTTCTGAACTTCAAATTAGTGCGAGCTGCTTTACATTTCGCTCACACATGACGTGGCAGGTACACTACACTAGCACTACACAAGCAACGGCCGGCCAAGAAAATGAAGTCAACAGCACTGAATCCCGTAGTCGATTCCGGCCACAATTTACAGCACAGGCAAGGCCCTTACCCTCTTCCTCGTTCGACGAAGACAGCCGCAGCAGATCCCGGTGGCAGGAGACATGCAGGAAGCGAAATACACCAACGGCTTCTCAGTGACGTGATTGCTTCCACGTCGGCGATATTTGCTACGGCGCCATCACCCGGGTAAACAGCCGGTTTTAGATGTGCTCTTCCTGCTGCCTCGCACGGCGCCTGTACTGTCCACCAGACTTCCCCAATGACGTTACTGCCAGGCGTCCCAAAGCAAAATCCTCGCTACTTGCTAGAGCTTACGCCTCGCTCCCCGATCGGCCCGGTAGTTGGCGCCACCGCGCGCTCTGCGCACACCACCGGAAAGATGACCCTTACCGGCGCCGAGAATATCGCTGATCGAGCCACACGGCCCAGCTACTGCATCGTATATGGAGGTGGACTGTGTGCTCAGAGGAGTAATGGGGAAGAAGAATTGCCGGATATTGATAGACAAAGGGTCACTTGCCTAATCTTCCATCTGATATCTGGTGGAACATAGGCAATGAAACCCACCAGAGTATAGATTACTTGGAGTGGTGACTAGTGAAGTCACACTATTGGGATTGGTGGGCATAGGTTTTTGTCTAGGTACTGTTCAATTCAGACATTGTATAGAGATGGTGCCATACGTGAATGAGGACTATGATATGATGCAGCGACTGGATTTCTTGCATCAGCATTGTGCCAAAATCGGTCATAAGAAGCACAGGGTGCCACGTGACGGAAAAATGTTTCAGTTAGGTGAAACCACTGCTGTTGTAGAAAAGTCGCAAAGGAGGTCTATTTACTTTACAAAGTCATTTAAATCACCAACAATCACACTAATACTGGATTCAAGCGACTTTGTACCTAAGGGTACCATGATATCGCTTTCGGTTTATGTTAAAACTAATTTTCCAGTACAGGTATTGTGTGTGATGGAACCACTGCTACTAAATGAAGTATAGGATAGGCAGGTTGATTAGTGAAAGTATGTGTGACAAATAGAAACAAGCAGCACCTTAGGAAATACATTGAGTGTAGGACTGGCACCCTGGTGCCATGCAGTCTCTCTATGTTAGTTTATACGTATGGTTTAAGATTTGCTGACACAAACAGTATATTGAAGCGGGATGCTTATTAGTCCAGTATTCTAAGACCACAAGCCACAGCGACAACATTAATTTACCGCATGGGCACTTTAAGCCGTTAATTGTCCCGGTATATAGATCGAAAGATCGCGCTACTTATCAGATATCGCTGTACTGGTCACGGATGTAAAAGATGGGCGGTGGTCATGCTTTGTGATGGTTAGAGACTTTATGAAATTAATAGTACTTCTGTCAATAGGACAGCATACACGCTGTAGTCTTATTCGTATACAAGTTTACACATCACGGGACGTGTAGTATTAGTTTATTGGTCCTACAGACTCTGTACTTGTGATGTGCTTATAGAAAAAGTGCCCAATATCATCAATGTAAAACATAAAATTTACGACTATCAATCATCTCGCTTCGTCTGCATAACAAAAAATACACATCATCTTAAATAATTCACATACAGAATATTTGGAGAAGAGCAGGAAGCTATGAAGAGAAAAGGAAACTCACTGCTCCGTTGTTATCAGGCTGCGGCGTTATCGGAAATTGCAAATGAATGTTAAATATCATCTTTAGTTCTTGGTGTAAAAAATTAACGCGGTAAACGCAAATTTGCGTTGCTGTTAGTTTTTGTAGACACAGTGAGTATATTTTCGAGTGATTTAAGCATTGTTTATAGGAATTCACTGGCATTACAAGTATTAAGTGTTCTAGGTAGATTGTGGAGCGATCTGAAGCTCTGCGGTTATGAGCTGATTCGCACGCACATTCTACATCTGCATGATCACTCTGCAATTCGCAGTTAAGTACATGCCAAAGTGTTCATCGGACCACCGTCAAACTTTTTCTCTACCATTCCACCCTCGAACAGCACGCGGGGAAAAGGAACACTTAAACTGTTTGTGCGAGGTCGGATTTCTCCTATTTTACTACGGTAATCATTTCTCCATAAGCAGGTGGGCGCCAATAAAATATTTTCGCATTCGGAGGAGAAATTTGATGATTGAAATTTCACGAGGAGATCCTGCCGCAACGAAAACCGCCTTTTATTAATAATTGCCACTCGAATACGCGTATCATGTCTGTGGCACTTTCTTCCCTGCTTCGCGATTACACAAAACAGGCTGACCGAAATGGAAGTTTTCCGACGTCCTCCGTCAATCCTATCTGATGCGGAACCCACACAGTGCAACAGTACATCAGAAAAGGACGGACAAGCGTAGGCAGTCTCTTTAGTAGACCTGTAGCATTTTCTAAGTATTTTGCCAATAAGTCGTAGTCTTTGGTCCTCTTTCCCCACAATATTATCCATGTATTCGTTCCAATGTACGTAACTGTATCCGCTGGAATGTGAGTCTGTCAGCGTTAAAAGGCCCCGTGACTGGCGAATGCATGATACTGGATACCGCTCATACCTGGCTCGCAATAATATGCGTCTGTCAGAAGAAAAGTGGTGAGCTACTCGACTACTGCACGGGACTTACGCGCGACGTTGAAGTAACGCATCTGTAATTATGTGTACATACCCTGTAGGAGCGCCCACACCTCAAAACTAGACTAGCCCGAGCAACTACAGCGTCCTTACACACATACGGTAGTCGTCTTTGTGTCACATCCGTTATTTGGTGAACAGTAAAAGACTGTTATGCTTTTGTTCCCATGTCCCTAATGGTTTCAAAGGCAGCATATAAGAAAGCCCGTTACCCACTTAATGTCTTCTTCATAAGTGTAGAGCAAGCACTGTAGCTACAAATCGAACTTTAAGACACAAAATAAACAACCCATATGCTCCAAGACATGACAGCAACTCATACACAACAAGGTCTCGATTTAGTTGTTAAATAATCAAATCTGTAGGTAGACAGATACCAGTTTGCACTAGATACTCTAATTATTTTTCTTAAGATGTGCAAAGTAGCGTTTCTTGACGGTATTGTGGCAAAAAGACACCTTTCTCCTGCTGATTTAATGTAAAACTTGCGCAGTGGCATAGAAACTGGTTTACACATGGCAGTACGCTGAATGTTCGTCTGCCACAGGCTGGAGCCTGCAAAAGTATTTAGCCAATAATTTTAGCAATCACCTACTTGGTAGAAGTGAATGAAGTGTGTGTGTGTGTGTGTGTGTGTCTGTGTGTGTGTGTGTGTGTGTGTGTGTGTGTGTTTGTGTTGGGATGCCAAAAATGCGGGCTGCCTAATCGACATGTCAGTCGAACATTGTCTAGAGGAGCGCTCACGTATCGAAACCAATCAGGACAAAGCATACATCTGTCAGAGCACACATCCGCATTCTGTGCAATGGGAAGTCAATCGATAATATTGGTACAGAGCATCATCCTCCGCCAGCCATTGTACAGCAGCTTGCTGTGTCTTTGTTCAGATGTAGGACATTGTCCACAATAAGGTGGTTGGAAGCTGCAGCGAAACGTGAACGTAAATAAATCTAATTATTACAGTGTTACCGGAAGCATTAACTATAGTAAAAATACCTAGCATTAATCATCTGCATTGGACACTGATTTGCCGGGGGGAGTAATGGGCAAGCCCCAACTTTACCACCCCGATAAAGGGCAAAATAGCGCTGCTGGGTCGCACAGACGGCCAACCAGTATGGAATGCCCATGTAGCGGTGAGAGCGATGAGAGTGGTAACGATAGAGGGTGTGATTTCGGAATCATTTTGCTGATGTTTGAAGGTATTTTGTTCGACATTTTCGTACTCTTAGAGAGCGTTTTGATAGCATTTTTTTTCTGTAACATGTATTGGGTGAAGTGCTAAGTATTACGTAGTCTCAACTCATCGAGTTCCTGCTTCACATAGTTTTCTCAGAGTCTCATTATCCTACTACGAAATGGTTCAAATGGCTGTGAGCACTATGCGACTTAACTTCTGAGGTCATCAGTCGCCTAGAACTTAGACATATTAAACCTAACTAACCTAAGGACAACACACACATCCATGCCCGAGGCAGGATTCGAACCTGCGACCGTAGCAGTCGCTCGGTTCCAGACTGTAGCGTCCAGAACCGCACGGCCACTCCGGCCGGCTATCCTACTACGCGCTTTTGCCATGGACTGATGTATTAACCAGTCACAAGCTAGCTCTGTCTCAGTGTGCATGAAGATATACGAGGGGCTCTTAATAAATAAATAATGCAAGACTTTTGCATGTTGGTTTTATTCAGGATTCCAATATACCATATTATTCCGCACTCTCTTGGCTACAGTACCCCATTTTCTGACTTAATTTCTGTTGAACGCCATGGCTTCACCTCACCTTACTGGGAGGGCCTGTATGCCTGCCACTCCACTTGTCCACGCCAACGTCACCGCCTGCCGCATCACTAGTAATTCCCGTGTAGTGCATCCTCCACTGGGACAAACAGATGGCCCTCCTTTGCTCTTTGTGGTCTTCTGTTGGCGGCGAGGAAACCTACGGGCACACATCTTTTAGTACCCCAACTGGGGGACGAGTGTGTCACCATTACCAACAGAGACGTCCAGTTGTGCAGCGAATATTTTCATTATGATCCGTCGATAGATTCGAATGAGAGTGTCCGTCCGTTCCAACAACCCAGGAGACACAGCTGTGTGCGGGAGATCGGACAGGCTGTGAGCACTGGGCTGTGAGCACTATGGGACTTAACATCTGAGGTCATCAGTCCTCTAGAACTTAGAACTTCTTAAACCTAACTAACCTGAGGACATCACACACATCCATGCCCGAGGCAGGATTCGAGCCCGCGACCGTAACAGCAGCGCAGTTCCAAACTGAAGCGCCTAGATCCGCTCGGCCACAACGGCCGGCAAATCGGACAGGTTTGCTCAACCTTGTTGTGATGATGACAGATGCTTCGACCGACGACTCGACGTACTTTCCTTCACTGCCAGGTCTCCGTAGGCATTCTGCAAGCAACTATGAATATCTGCGATGCTCCGGTTTTCCTGCGGGAGAAACACAACGACAGCTTTCTGCTTGGAACGCAGCTCCCTTACAGACGCCATTTTGAAGGATACGTATTCCTGTCAAGAAACTTGCATCGTCTCTTAGCAAAACACATATTATACGTGGTAAAAAAAGGAGAAAAGAATACATGAACTGGATGATTGTAATGAGTTGGACAACGATTTGTGAACTTTATGTAATAAAGTGAAAGCATTATGTGTCAAGTTTTTTTCTTGTATAGAATTATGTACTGATTTTTTTTAAAGATAATATCTTTGTCGGCGAGTACTGAAACCGCCACAGACGATACTTATTAATTATCAAACAAAGATGAGAATATGTGACAAGTATAAATAGTAGTGACCGAACATTAATTTCTCTATCGTCTTCTTGGAGTAACGTGAGTAGGAAGAGTCTGTGACGTTATATTGTAGGCTTGCGTAGCATTCTATTGTCAAGATTGAGTGACGTACGCCATTACGTACTCGTTCTAAAGGTGTGTAATAATTCAATCTGTTTAAATGTTTTGAATAGAGTTACTTAGTGAAAAGTTGCATTAAGATTTGTAATAAGCTTGCCTGGTATTTTATCCCATCCATTTAAGACTTTTTGAGCTATTTAAATATTATTCGTGGTGCAGAGCTGTGCTGCGAACGAACGAGCCGCTGCCGCGGCGCATTGAAACTGCATTAAATGAAACCAATCATACCGCAAAGAAGCGGATAGGTAATAGCAAGCTAAAATTATTTCTTTCAGCTTTCGGAATTGCAGGGCAGAGCAGCAGATTTTATTATTTGTTTTACAGGTGGACGCGGGCTGCTGATAATATATTACTAACAGTGCAAAAAGATAATTTACCTTCATAACATAAAAGAAATCTTGTTGTGCGTAGTTCTGGTCTGGCAAACTTTATAGTAAAAACATCTTTTTCTATGATGATAGTCTTATGGTCTCGTGTTAGTCGTAGTACTTATTGGTGTTTTACTGTTAACAAAAATCCACTGCAAAATTTTGATGTTGAACAATCATTGCGTACTGTAACATCAGTATTGGTAACGAAGTAATTTTCATTAACGTTTTCAATAACTGTAAAGTAAGGAAGATATGTTGAACTTTATGGCAAGTTAGAGTAACGAAGAAATGTTCCTTTAATGGAAAGCCGGATCCACAATAATAACAACATAATATATTTTGTTTTGTTGAAAATTAATGATCCAAAGTAAGTCACAGCACAGCATCCCTAAAAAGTATTTCGGTGCTCTTTTCGTAGCAACATATTTTATCTCATATACTAGTTGTTACGCGAGCAACAATAAAACAAAGCAGAGAGCCAGCGAAAAACTATAGGGGCTGAAGCGGAAATATTCCACGATGTCCTACAGCAAACTCTGAATATATTTAACTAAACTGGCTGAGAAAAAAAGTGAGTTGCATTACTTACTGATTGTCGCTGGTAAATAGAAACTACGGGTTCATGCTATACGTTCTTAAACACCAACAAAAAGCGGTATTTACAATATGCCCGCAGTATTCCATACCAGTCGCTCCCTTGTGGAGGTGTAAATTATAATGCAGACTCGAACAATATCACCACATCACCACCTCAGCGACCATGGTGCTAAAACGACTGCCCTGTGACACAACATGTCGTACATATTTAGCGAAAAGTGCATCTATATATGGTACTGCAGGTTTGTGTTTGCTACTAATAAAGCAGAACTTAATTTGCTAAGCTACAGTTCAACTGCTGGCGCAGAACTACAGAAACCAACGAGGGCACTGGCTGAGTGGTAGCCGACCCCACAGAACCACCCACGGATCGCGCTGCATCCCATCTGCCCCTCCTTTAAAGCTCGGAAACCATTGAGGAAGTTTCTGCAACATGCTCTATCAGGAGTGACGCACTGAAGTTCAGGATGGTTGTTAGCCATATCGACCATGCTCGGATGTTATTTCACATTATTCCTCTCTGAGAGCTACACTAAGCTGTGCCTTCAGAGTTTCAGTAAGCACGTGACCTTTTATCTGCCATGCAGTGTGACAACTGGATCCATCTCTATTGCTGAAACATATCTGCGTGCTCACCAAGCCACGCTTCTTCCTTGAGGGCGTGCTTCTCAGTTTCTGGTTCATGGACCTACCTGCCACCATCCAGACTGCCCTGGTCTCACAAACCTGTTTAACACTAGGCAACCCTACTCATTTGGCTGATAAACGGTTTGGGACTTTCAATTCCTCCCCAGCCATGACTGCAATGCGTTGCGCCAGCTATTGTCCCATATCTCTGAAAGGCAGGTGACAGAATGATGGTGCACTGCCCACATCTACTAGTGATGTCACTTCTCACCCACCCCATCCCTTCCCCCCCCCCCCCCGCCCTCACTGCTAGCCATCTCCTGTCCAGGGTGTAGTCCACTGATGTATGTGAGATTCTGAGGTGCTTGGGCTCTGAAATGGCAACATTGACTGCCAGTATCGTCCATCTACATCTTACCCAAATGACATTGGGCACTGATCACTCCCATCCACGCTGTGCCAGCACAGGTGACAAGAGCTGTCCCCACCATCACAGTTTTCGCCGCCCCCCCCCACCTCCCCCCAACGATGAGTGCCGCAAATTTACCTCAGGTTGCTGGTATCAACTACAAGCTGTAGGTCCCCTTGCTCGTGCTCTCCAAACCTCACCAGCCTCTAAAACAACGTGCACCTCGGCGCTGTATCATTTCACACCACCGATTCATTCATAAATGACACAGGTTCCCTTTAACAACAGTTCCATATTTCGCCACAAACTGGCCCCACCTCCTCCCTCCCGATCACTGCCCCCGACAACATAGGCGTAGTTACATATGGGATTCATACCCTGTCACTTAACTTGGGCCTTCATTGTAAACTTGGGCCTTCATTGTGGACCTCCATGGTCGCGGATGTCAATGATCCCATTCTTGGGGGCCGATCGTCTCGGTCATTATCACTTACTGGTCAACACAGCACAGCATCATTTAGTCGGCAGTGCCTCTGACAGGTCCATCTGCTGCGGCTCCCATTCCGCTACATGTTTTGCCAAGAAACAGCTGGCCCATATGCCGAGCACCTTATAAAACTTTTCCTTCTTCCCCGGCCATCCAGCGCCCCTAGAACATTGAGCATGACATTGTGCATTACACTTGCACAATGCCCATCTCTGTGGTTTTCGGCCGTGCCTGCCAACACCGCCCCCCTCCCCCCCCCCTGCCTAAAGGTGCAAAATAGTGCAGAATGAGTTAAGAGTTGCTCGTCGCCAGAGAGCTTAGCCCTTCTGAAAGGCCTTGGACCTCAGCTCTTCATGTCGCCCCTGTGATGCATGGCTCCTGGCGCCTATGTGATGAAATGCATAAGCCCTTAGCCGACACCATTCCCAACCATTATCCTGCGCCACTCCTATGTTATTAGAGCAACGCCATCTTGGGAATAACTATCTTCGGAAGGTAGAATGTGCTAATGCCTACACCCAATTCCCACGTGTTGCAGAAGATTTCGAAAAAACGGCTATAATCATGCTTTTCAATCTGTTCGAAAGCGCACTGATGACGTATGGCATCCATAATGTTGGACAAACCGGACATCCATTTTTAGACAACATTCTCCGAGGTGCAACAGGTTGTTTCGCCTACTGTGGTGATGTAGTCACCTACTCCAGAGACCCGAAGAGACATCGCCGTATTTACGAATTTTTTTTTCTGGCCTAAAGAAAGCTGTGATTATGCCCAACGCCACTTAATGTGTTTTTGAGGCAAGTGAGGTTGAATTCCATGGACATCTAGTCTCTGACTATGGCTTCCACTCACTCCCCAAGAAACTTTTCACATCTGACAACTTCCAAGAGCCTCAGGCGTTTCATTGGCGTGGTCAACCACAAGGACGCACTCAAGAGCGTCTTACTACCGCACTCCATGGCGATATGGCGAAAGTCAATGGACCAAGGCCATGACTGATGGCTTCGGCAAGACAAAACATGAACTCGCCTATTCAGCTGTCTTGGTCAACCTCCACCTCACCGTCTACCTCGCATTCGTTACAGACTCAACCCAAACCACTATCAGAGCCATCCTCATGAGTAACATCTTGAAGCTGCTCGACTTTTATTCTTAAAAGCTTTCTGATCTACAAAGCCACTGGGCTTTATATGACTACAAGCTCCTCGCCGTGTATGAAGCTGTTCGATATTTCTGACCTTCAGTCAAGGGACACATCTTTCACAGGCCATTGTCCCTTACCACCGGATCTTGTAGGAACGATCAAATCACCCCCTGACAGTTTAGGTTAGAAGAGCACATCGTGCACTTCCCTACTGTTACTGCCTTTGAAGTTATTGCAGCATTTTCTAAACTCTAAGAATGCAATGCTTTAACCATTACCCAATAGCGTAACCTGTACCTCAACAGCATGTCTGGACTCCGACTCTGGCCTCAACCTGTAGTTGATCCCTGTATCTGGCACTGACTGTAAAATCTGGTGTGACAAGCTTGTAGATCCATCACAGCCTAACGAGTCCGGCAGTCACTCCAGCTCCTTTCTCCGCCCTGCTTTCCGGAAACGAGCGTTTGACCGCTTTCAAAGTCTTGCACTCCCGTTCAGTTCATCTGTCACCTGCCTCTGGCCGGGCATTCAGTGTGACTGCAGCAATTTTGCTCAAGCCCCTAATCCATGTCAGTATGCCAAGGCTGTGTAGCATGCACACGGTCCTGTCATCACCTTGCCTTCCACATAACATCAGTTCGTGCACATGTCCACATCGTTTGCCCCTTACTTTCCTCCAGTGGCTGTCGATACCCGCTGACAGTTTTCGACCGATTTTCACGCTAGGCGTCATCATTAAGCCACACATCAGAAATGCATACCGCTGGGAAAAATTACGGCTGTAGTTGCTCCTAGCTTTCAGCTGTTCACGGTTCTCAACAGATACCGCTCGGTTCTGGTAACACCTATGGTATGGCTATCTGTGTCATTGAGGCACGCAAGCCACCGAATCACGGCAAGGTCCATGGTTCCTGAGGTGGGGGATGGCGGGGAGGAAGGGGGGAGGGTGATGATTAGTGAATCAGTAACCTTTCCGTAATACGATTTTGCATTTTGCAGGCTACTTCTATGTCGGTACTAATTATTTAGTGAAATAGGGAGGGTTGTCAGAATTACATATTTGGTTCATTTTGCATCATGCCTTTTAACGCTAGAATGAGAAGGGAAAAAAAAGTAAATTTATATCTTCTTTAACCACAGTAACGTTTGCCAAACACACTATAGATAGACTGTTCTATAAGACAGTATAAGGTTGTGGAGTTATTTTTTGAAAGAGTTAAGGAGTTATCTCTTTCAAAAAATAACTCCACAACCTAGAAGACGATCATGGATGACTATTACATATTATTACCATTATGATTATTATTACTATCACTATTATTACTACTTTATTCAGCAAAAATTTCCATTTATTGAATAGGAAACCACAAGAGTACCACACAAACCTATTTCCTATTTGAGCTACATGCATGCTCGTATAACACACATACTTTATTGTCAATACAAGGCGCACTGGTAATGATTGCATAAATAACAACAACCTGCAAAAAGTCTCGTAAAGCCTACACAATTATCTGGAATATCTATCACAAAAAGTCTATTTTCAATAAACCCAAACATGGACGCTACCAGACAGTCGTTCTAGTCAAATCAATCACAGTACACAGTTGAGTTTTCTTCAACAGCTTTCGGTGTGAATGCCATGGAAGAAATGGAACGACAAATATGCGGTAAATAGTCGCATAGACGACGGTACAGGATGCACAAAACCTCAGATGAACCCTGTTCCTTGATTGGATGATTTAGAGCAATACTGGCAAATATATATGAAACTTTATGAACACGTACATGAATAGATAACTCTAGTTAACAAAAAAATTTCATAAGCGAGACCCGATAAACCAAATTAAGATGACCAGCTGGCACGCTATCGGTATCACAAATGTCGTTGTTATCCACATAGTAGTTACCCAGTCAACAAAATACCAGAAGTTAGACTGTCACTAGTTTGCAGTCAAACAATTAACAGAAAGATTATGAACGTCAAAAAATTATAGGCACTAGAAAGAGGCGATTGTGACACTGCGTAGAAGTATCGGAAAAGTAAGAATAGCAAGAAGGCCAGCTATTCTAAAGGCTCTCGAAATAGCCAAAGGAAGTAACAGTATCTCAGTTGATAAATAAAGTATTGCAATTCATCCTCAGCTTCAGCAAAGACAGCATAAGCGTCCGTATATCAGTGTAGCCTTTCCCCATTGTCTTAGAATGATGCTGATACAAATTTTAAATAGAAGATAAAGACCAAGTCCAACTCTAGCTAGATAATCAAGCAGTTCCAATCCATTTATGCTTTATATGTGTCTTTAAATCTCATTTATGATCTTCAGTATTCTCAAGGTAAAAGAGACGTCGGCAGAGCATTTTGTTTGGAAAATATTTTGTCCTTAGCCGATGTGTTTAGTGATTTCTAAATTTATTACTTCTTATACTGGTAATCACATTATACATAACTTAGAACGATTAACTGCCTGTAATTTTCACAGTATTACGATATTCCCTATTCAAAATGATATCTTTCTGGTGAAATGATGATGAAAACTCTTCTGCTAATGGGTTTTTTAACGATCTGATAAATTTTAATCTCAGGCTACTATTGACGACTTTAACGAAGTGCTTTATTGTTATATGAGGACTTAATTGTGCATTACATCTTCGTCAAAATTATTTTGGAGCAACTGTGTCCTCTGTTTAGGAGCTTCGTGACTCTCTTGACGTTGTTGTTGTTGTTGTTTTCTCCGTGCTTCTATGCCCTTCAGATGCATCTTAATCTCCAACAAGAACGGCAACCTGCATCCTTCCGAATCTGCCTACTACATTCAGCTCTTGATCTCCCTCTGTGATTTTTACCCCTTACGCTTCTCTCGAGTACTAAATTGGTGATCCGTAAATGTCTCAGGACGTGTTCTATCTATTGATCGCTTCCTATAGTCAGGTTGTGCATTAAATTCTTTTTTCCCCAATTCTGCTCAGTACCTCCTCATTAGTTATGTGATCTGTCCACCCAATCCTCAGCATTCTTCTGTAGCACTACGTTTCCAAATTTCTATTTTCTTCTTTGGTAAACTGGTAACTATCGATCTTCCACATCCACACATGTTTACACTCAATACAAATACTGTAAAGAAGTCTTCCTGTAACCTATATCTATATTCGATGCTGACAAACTTCTCTGCTTCAGAGACGCTTTTATGGGCATTGCCAGTCTACATTTTACATTCTCTCTACTTCGGCAATCTTGATTTACTTTGTTGCCCAAATAGTGAAACACATCTAAAATTTTGTCTCGTTTCCTAATTACATTTTCTCAGCATCACTTGATTTAATTCGACTCCATTCCTTCATCCTTGTTTTGCTTTTGTTGGTGTTCATTTCATGACCAGCTTACAAGATGCTATCCATACAATTCATATGATATTCTAAATCCTCTGCTGTCTCTGACAGAATTACAATGTCATAGGCAAACTTCAAGACTTTTATTTCTTCGTCCTGAACTTTAATTTATACTCCATATTTTTCTTTGGTTTCCTTTACTGATTGCTCAATTTACAAATTGAATACCATCACGAATACGCTACAACCCTATCTCCCCTATCTTCCTCCCGTCTCAACCACCGTTTCCCTTTCATGCCATTCGACTCTTATAACTGCCGCCTGGTTTCTGTACAACCTGTGAACAGCCTTCGCTCCCTGTATTTTAACCCTGCTACCCTCAGAATTTTAAAGAGAACATTGCAGTCAACACTGTCAGAAGTTTTCTCTAAGTGTACAAAGGCTATAAACGAAGGTTTGCTTTTCCTTAACCTATCTTATATGAGACGTCGCACGTTCAGCACTGCTTCGCGTTTTCCTGTATTTCTCCGGGATCCAAATTGCTTTTCCTCGAGGTGGACTTCTAACAGTTTTTCCATTCTTCTATAAATAAATCGTGTCAGTATTTTACAGTCATGAGTTATTAAACTGGTAGTTCGTTAACATTCACAACTGTCAGCAACTGCTCCCTTTGAAATTGGATTTATTATATTCTTCTTGAAGTCTGAGGTTATTTTGCCTGTCTCATACATCTTGCTCACCGGATGGAAGAGTTTTGTCATAGATGACTCTCCCAAGACTATGAGTAGTTCTAACGGAATGTTGTCTACTCCCGTGGCCTTGTTTCTATTTAGGTCTTGCAGTGCCCTGTCAGATTCTTCTCGCAGTATCATTTCTCCCGCCTCATCCTCATCTACATCTTCTTTCATTTCTACAATATTACCCTCAAGTCTGTCTCGGACAGCGATATACACATACGCAAATGGCAGAAGTGTTGCGTCCACAAGGTATACAAGGGCAGTGCATTTTCGGAGCTGTCTTTTGTGCTCAGATGGTTCATATGGAAGGCTTATCTACGGGATTATGGCCGCACAATGGGAGTTAATATACTTTCAGCGTGGGGCGGGAGTTGGAGTTAGACACATGGTGCATTGCACTTAGGATATCGTTGGTGCATTCAGTATTCCGACAACAACTGTTTCATTTTTGGACATTAACCCTCGCCACGGATAACGCTGTGTCCGACGGCCTTCACTTAAGGACCGGGAGCTGTGGCGTTGCGTAGAGTTATTAGTGCTAACAGACAAGCAACGCCGTGTAGAACAACTGCAGAAATTAATGCGGGACGTATCCGCTAGGACAGTGCTGCGAAATTTGGCGTTAGTGGGCAACGCAGCAGACGACCGACGCTATTCCCTTTGGTATCAGCATGACATTGCCTGCTGTACCCCTCCTGGTCTCATGACCATATCGGTTCGACCCTAGAGGACTAAAATCCGGTGGCTTTGTCAGATGAATCCCGATTTCACCTGGTAAGAGGTGTTGGTAAGGTTCCGTTATTTTACCTTGCCCTTGTCAACTGTTGCCAAATATTTTCTTCGAAATTCTCAGTAAACCCCCGTTCTTTCAACTTATCCAGGTCTCAACACCTTAATTCCGTACTATTTTGCAGTTTCTTCAGTTCCAGTGTACAGTTTATATGCAATAAACAGTAGTCATAGTCCATATTTGTCACTATAAATGTCTTACAACTTAAAATCTGGCTCCGAAATCTTTGACTTACCATCTTATAATCCATCTAAATCTTTCCGGAGTCTCCAGCTTTCTTCCGCATGTATTATTTCCTTTCACGATTCTTAAACCAAATAGTAACAATGATTAAATTATGCACTGTGCAATATTCTACAAGGCGGCTTCCTCTTTAATTCATTTCCCTCAATCCATATTCACCACTTATTTTTCCTTTTCTTATTTTTCTTACTCTTTTTCTACTTTCCTGCTCCTCCTGAGGTACTGATCATTGATACTGAAGACAATATACCCATAGTTATTTACTGATCACGTCCAAGTCTTTGAAACACATTAATAAATATTAAATCAGTGATATTTTTCGCATAATGAATTACTGTAGTAATAGTATCTGCAAAACATAACTAATACTGACTGACGTGTATTAGACGGAAAACAGTTTCCACCCAACAAATACAAGGGATGAAACTTTAATACTGGCAACTATTTATTTACAGCTCGTACAAAATACATACGTGTTTCAATGTTTTACTGACCTTTAGTCACCAGCATTGTGTATAACCCGTTGTCTCTATGCTGTTCATTTTTGGAACACAACCTACGACCAGCTTAGAGACAGAAGTGATGACACTTCCTGCAGGACCTCACCATCATTTTGCAGGATAATGCTCAAGAATGTACAGTGCAAGCTGTTACTGATTTGTTTGACTAGTGGGGCTGCTAAGTGCTATAACATCTACTGCCCTCCACCGACTTAAGCCCTCGTGAGTTCAACTCGATTTCTAAACTGAAGGAAACACTTTACGACATTCGCTACAGAACTGCTACAAATTCGTCAGGCAATAGACCGCGCCGCTCGATCTGACAATACAAGTGGCACTGCTAAGAGTATCCTACGACTTCCATATCGCTGGCAACGGGTTATACGCAATGCTGGTGACTACTTTGAAGGGACAGTAAAATTTTGAAACTCGTATCTGTTTTGTACGAGCTGTAAATAAATAGTTGCCACTATTGAAGGTCCAACCACCGTACAATGCGCCTGTGACTGAACTTTGTGGAATTCCTTCTACAGTTTCTTTTGAGAGGGGAAAGTCTTTACAGTGTAGTAATGTTAAAGTTCGTTCTATGACATTCGGTGTTCTTATTTGTCACACGAGAAGTCTTTCAAATGTTTGCTAAAACTGTGGGTTCCTAAAACGGCTGTGTTTCTATCAAATTAATTTACACCTCTCTGTAACGAAACGCTTTGAGTAGGTCACATGAAATACCAATTACTAGTCTCCTAGAACATTCCTCACTGTACTGCCAACGTGTCGGATGCTCAGGCGCAAGACCCTCGCTGCGGGCTCGGAGGACGAGACCCCCTGGAGAAGACGGGCCGCGTAACGAGGTCTGTCGACGCTTGATTACGCTCCAGCCACGGGAACGGGGTTTAATTAGCTGCGACGTGGCCTTACGTAATTGAGAGGGGCTGCGACGCCCGGCGGGAGGTGGATTTCTGCGCAGGCGTCAACCCACCAAGGCTTCCGTCGCGCTGTCCTATCTTAAGTGACGGCTACTGAGTCAAAATTTTTGAACCCTTCGATTAAATTGCCGATATCAATAAATACAGTAAGAACTGTAGCTTATAGTTTAATTTTGGACAGTCATTATACACTACTGGCCATTAAAATTGCTACACGAAGAAGAAATGCAGATGATAAACGGGTAGTCATTGGACAAATATATTATACTAGAACTGACATGTGATTACATTTTAACGCAATTTGGGTGCATAGGTCCTGAGAAATCAGTACCCACAACGACCACCTCTGGCCGTAACAACAGCCTTTATACGCCTGCGCATTGAGTCAAACAGAACTTGGATGGCATGTAGAGGTACAACTGCCCATGCAGCTTCATCAAGAGTAGTGACTGGCGTAATGTGACGAGCCAGTTGCTGTGACACCATTGACCAGACGCTTTCAGTTGGTGAGAGATCTGGAGATTGTGCTGGCCAGGGCAGCAGTCCAACATTTTATGTATCCAGAAAGGCCCGTAAAGGACCTGCAACATGCGGTCGTGCATTGTCGTGCTGAAATGTAGGGTTTCGCCGGGATCGAATGAAGGGTAGGGCCACGGGCCAAACACGGATGCGACCATCATGATGCTGTAAACAGAACCTGGATTCATCAGAAGAAATGACGTTTTGCCATTCGCGCATCCAGCTTCGTCGTTGGGTTCACAATCGTAGGCGCTCCTGTCTGTGATGCAGCGTCAAGGGTAAACGCAGCCATAGTCACCGAGCTGATAGTCCATGCTGCTGCAAACGTCGTCGAACTGTTCGTGCAGATGGTTGTTGTCTTGCAAACGTCCCCATCTGTTGACTCAGGGATCGACACGTGGCTGCACAATCCGTTACAGTCGTGGGGATAAGATGCCTATCATCTCGACTGCTAGTGATACGAGGCCGTTGGGATCCAGCACGGCGTTCCGTATTACCCTCCTGAGCACACCGATTCCTTATTCTGCTAACAGTTATTGGATCTCGACCAACGCGAGCAGCAATGTCGCGATACGATAAACAGAAATCGCGCTAGGCTGCAATCCGAGTCTTATCAAAGTCGGAAACGTGATGGTACACATTTCTCCTCCTTACCGGCGCCACCTTGTGTGAATGCTCTGAAAAGCTAATGATTTGCATATCACAGCATCTTCTTCCTGTCGGTTATGTTTCGCCTCTGTAGCACGTCGTCTTCGTGGTGTAGCAATTTTAAAGGCCAGTAGTGTATTTATCGTTATGCCCTCTGCTCATACCTAGTTCCAGGTACATACACGCTAAGACAAACACAAGGACGCACAACAAAGGAATTATACGAATGAGACGAAAAACGTTAAGTGTGATGCACACGTACAGACAAAAAAATCATTACAATTTCAGAAAAATAGGCTTACTTCTTCCCGAGTTAGAGCTAAAAATATTGAGTAAGATAAAGCGGTGGTCCACCTCTGGCCCTTAGGCATGCAGCTATTGTGTTCGGAACTGATCAGTATAGTTGGTGCATGACCGCTTGATGCGTATGGTGCCAGATTATCTCAAACGGGCACCTTACATCGTCAAAGTCCCGAAATGGTTGGAGAGCCTTTCCATAAAGCTCCAAACGTTCTCAGTAGAGATGGTCCGACGACCTTGTTGGCCAAAGTAGGATTTGGAGAACACGAAGACAAGGAGTAGAAACTCCCACCATGCGTGGAAATATAAGCCCAGGATGGCTTGCCATGAAGGGCAACAAAACGACGGGTGTAATATCGCAGGCGTAGACGTACAGTGGCGCTGTAAGGGTGCCGCGGACGAGACGACAACTAAAACGGTCCTGCTGTGAAATGAACTGACATCCTAGACCATCACTCCTCGTTGGGCCAAATACGTCTTTAGCCTGGAATCTCATTGACTGGAATAGAAACGTCCTCAGTGATGAGTCCTGCTTCGAAATGAGGACCGATGGCAAGTGCCTGGAGACACAGCGGTGGGATACCAATCTGACTGTAGCCCAACATACGACCCAGCAACCAGTACAGATGGTCTGTGGTGCCACTTCTTTTCATAGCAGCACCCCTTTGATTGTCAGTCGCGACAGGCTTACGGGAAAGCGGTATTTCGACGATATTCTACGTCCTGTTTTGTTGCCCTTCATGGCAAGCCATTCCCGGCTCACATTTTACCAACGTAAGGCCCGGCCGCACATGAAGACGATTTCTACTGCTTGTCTGTGTGGTTTCCAAACACTGCTTTGGCCAGTAATGTAACTGGACGTCTGCCGAGTTCAGAATGTTTTGGTACGGCCCTCCAACCAGCTCGGGATGTTGCTGATGTAACGCGTCAATTGGACAGATTTTGTCACAATATCCCGCAGGACGACATCCAAAAACTCTCTCAATCAATGCCAATTATAATAGCTGAGTGCATAAGTGCCAGAGGTGGACCAGTGCGTTACTGATTTTCTCAGTTTGTAAAGCTCTTTCTCTTGGATAAATCATCGAATTTTTCTAAAAATTGTGATCGTTTGTTTGTTTGTACATGCGCATATCTACTGATATCAGTTCATTCAGATAATTCCTTCGTGGAACATTGTTTTCGTTTTACATATTGATTTATGTATTTGTCTTAGAGTGTATGCAGTCTGGAAATGACATTGCGCGAGAGAATCGTCTCATTTTGCGAGAGGTTCTACTAGTCTTTAGTAGAGAGGAATTTCGTAGTGACTGAGAACTTAATGTACACAGCTGTTTTAGCCAAAACACGAAACAGCACTGGTTAAGGGGGGCAGGACGTCAAACGGGCCGACTTGGAGCAGGAGAGGCACCACAGGACATTTTTATTTCCACTGTCTATACTTTTACAAGTAAATTCATAAAACCACTTCAGCATGACCAGGAAGGATTCAGAATTCACACTAGTAGCAGCGAAAGTTCAAAATCATAAGAAACTAATTTTTTTACATGTGAAACTTAATCATTTTTTCACTTACTATTGGCTGCATTTGTTGCTATAGGTACACTTTTCTTCATAAGTAAGTGGGGCTGTTCGATGAATTTTGCACAGCATACAAACCATACTTACAGGTGTCTGAAGCTCTAGAATTTTCCAAATCTATTAAAAACTGTGGTAAAAATTGAGATAATTAAGTACAAAATTTGATTTTTTTTCTAAACATAAAGTTTAAAACGTAACAGCTGATTCGTTTTTCCTAAATTAAATAGATTCTAGAGTCTCATACACCTGTAAGTATGGTTTGTGTGCTGTGCAAAATTCATCAAAGAAACTCTCTTACTTGTGAAAAAAAGTGTATCTATAGCAACAAATGCAGCCAACAGTAAGTGAACAAATGATAAAATTTCATATCTAAAAAAAATAATTTTGTTATGTTTTTGCACTTCCACTGCTATGAGTGTGAATCCTGAATCCCTCCTGGTCGTGCTGACAAAGTTTTACGAATTTATTTGTAAACGTATAGACCGTAGAAAATAAAATGTCCTGTGGTGCCTCTCCTGCTCCGTTTGACGTCCTAACGCCATTAATATGTTCAACTACTAATCTGATGAGATAAAACTTGATATCAACGTTTGAGTCCCATTACCTTTTCTGCGGAATATAGGATGGTTTCATTAACAGGCCCGGGCTCTTCTTCGATGTCTGAGGAGAAGAAATGTCGAAACGTTCTAAGAGCTATTTTTTGACAAAACGTGTTTTCATTGCTGTCGTAGTCGGTACTCTCTTTCTTATCGCTAGACTTGTTACAAGCGCCGATTCGTAGGAAAAATACTTCAAACATACATTACCAGATGCCATGTGGTAGATTAAGGGTAGACAGGACCTATTTTCTGCTACATCTACAAAAACATTTGGACTGAACTGAATCTATCCCACTTAAATAAAATCAACACCTCTTTGATTTTTAAACAAGCTGCTGAAACATTGTTGTCAGTGCAGACTGCTTTCCGAACACAGTGCTATCGAAAAGTGTCATACATCCACCTAAAATGGCTAACAAAATGTCTTATTTCGAAGCCGAAGAATGGAAAAATGTTAGTATATCCAAAAAAGCAAATACCGTGTCTGATGTATGTCGTGCAACACATCAGCACAAATACCAACCACGTTTATGGTTGCGAAACAAAAATACATGTTGACGATGTTTGCACGTTTTTCTCAAGGACACTGCGAATTAAACATTAGGATTTGCAACATCTGATCCAAAGAATTAAGTTGTGAGAGATGTAGATGAACACTGAAAATTTTATCTTGGATGTAATTTCGTCCTACTGTTCAGAAAATGTAAAGCCTCTGAGAAACGGTATTTATTGACTGTAAGTCTACCAGTTAAAATATTACTGCTGGGTTTATGTACTTGTATTATCACTAATAAAACGCAGTGTCTCGCTGTTAATGTGACGTTAAACCAAAACTTTCGCATTGGTAATTAGAACCAGTCATTTCCCTCTTATGTTAACAAGGCGTTTATTATAAATTATTTACTTCAAAATTTTGTCTCATTATCTTTTGCAGTTTATTATAAATTATTTACTTCAAAATTTTGTCTCATTATTTTTTGCAGTGAGGTGAGTAACACGATTCTGTGATATATGAACACCTACGCAAATCTTTGGATACAAATAAATTATGTACAAAAAGATGTACATTCTTTTTTGATTCGCCTCACCCACGCTGTATCTGCCAAAGAGAACATTTGTAATTTCCACTCTTCATTTGTTTTACAGAGCAACTGCTCTGGCCAATATTCACTTCTTTTATTTATTAGACTTTTTGGTATACTCCATATAGCCATCAGCTTAGATAAGAATCATACGCAGTTGCTATAGATGTCGGTAACTGGTATTTCTTAACCAAAATATTCCTTAGAAACTTTGATGTGAGGTCTCAGACATTGATGAATCCAAAAAATATGTGATCTGGAGTTCACCGCAGTCACAAATAGGAGATGGTGCAATGATTACGCAGCTTAGGTTTTCTGCACAGCTGCAGTGGTAGAACTTCAACTTCTTTACGGCAACGGAAAATTTCTGGGTGCGTGTGAGTTTGTGGTACTGAGGTCTGCTTGGTAGTAGTGGTGTTATTTGCATATATTGTTACCCTCTTCTGGTCTGAGAAGCTCACTCATTCCAAGTCTCCTTGTGAGTCGATAACAGATCATCAGTTCGAATGTCTGTTCTACATCCAACGTTACAGCTTCCCCAACAGGAGACTTAGCGATCTGGCTTGTGGTACGTTCTTGTGCGCTTTAATCCAATACACGGAGACCCTGCAGCCATTCCTTCTCAGTTAGCTTACATATGTTATTTTCTTGTGAACTATCGGGTGGTTATTATTCCCTGGAAGATATTTATTGACAATGAGCGCAGATTTAGAGCGCTAGAAGATGATATTTCCCTCCACCTCTCAGAACCAAGGTTTTCGAGATATCCATATGCTCAGCCACCATTATTCTAGTTTCCTTCAGCAACTTCTATATGAATCCCACTTGGTGTGAGGTGTCAGTTAAGCTGCGTAGCTTACCCTGACACGCGGTATAAGTCTGACCCCTGGTGACCTACTACTGCTACGTGTGGTCCAGTTGAGCACGAAAGTGCGAGCACTGCACCACACGTAGATACATTGGTAAAGAGATTCATTTAACTACAAAAGAAACTAGCGGTGAATATAACACTTTGTTTTATAACCATAAAACATCAAGCAAATTAATTACCCACTGAATTAAGTATGTAAACATGGACAAAAGGATTGTAATAATGAAACATAGCCTTGACACAAATTGAGGATACATGAAAGCATAACATAAAACTATGTCATGGATACTGGCTGTGAACGTTAAACTGTGCAATTAGCCAACCTCACATCCCCCTCAATTCGATGATTGTATAGCCAGCTCATTCTTGCCACTATTAAATGGCGTGGATGTCGAAGACTGCGCCGGCAACAACTGGAAATTGTGAGTGCAATTTAACCTCTGTATTTAATTCTGTATGGAGACATCTTTGTGTTGGATGCCTCGGCTCAGTGAGAGTCCACTCTTCGACGACCCTGCAGCAAGTGTTCTCCCACTTAACTCTTCGAAACTTGGCTCGATCTGCCAGAGTAGCAATCTTGTTGGCCAATTGCAGCAGACCTTGTGAGTTCCGACCAGTAACAAATTTATAAAAAAAACTTAATAAAGTCATTTCTCATGGATATTTCATGCTTAACCCGTGACATTAAGGCAAGAAACTTCTCTGATTCCATGACAGGTTTCAAACCCCAACCAACCAAAATGCACACGCATAGACACACACAGGATAGTGCCTCCATCTACGGAAATAATTATTGTTACCTGCAGTTACGGCGCAGGATTAAACCACCGACTGTACTACAGGGGTATGCACATTCCAATTTGAGGATAAAATGCCACGTAACATGCATAAGGAGCATTTTGTTCCTCTTGGGTCTTTGAACCATCTGTATAGAGTTTCCCCTGTGTGTGGGTATTTGCCTCAGACCTCATGCACGCCATAATGTGAAATATTTGCTGTAACAGGCAAATCACGTCTCATGCCAGATTCAGCGACTGTACAGAAGTAACTGTTCAAACACAACCAGTTGTAACGTGGAGATGGCTAGCAAAATGTGCTAGTATGTGTGCTCATAGCAGACTTGTTCTGTGATATTGTTAGGTTGATTTTCCTCCAGCCAGAGCTGTCATAGTTGCATCCATTTTATAGTGTCCCTCTTATTTTCTGTCCCTGGTTCTTTGTATGCAGCAGTCATCGGCCTAATGTGGTATGATAATGTTGCTTCCGATCATGTTGTGTCTATGTGTGGTGCATATATTGAATAGTATTGGTGGGAGACTTGGTTCTTCCGAGATTTCCTAACTCATCGTCCAAGGTTCCATGCTATTATCACCTTTGTACAGAGTTACCTGTTCTTAATTAGAGACACGAGATTTCGAATGAAGGTAAGACGATTACTCTCTGCTCCTCCTTCTTGGTTAGTAACCAGAGGTCATTTGCGCCACACTTTTTCTCATAATCAGTACAAACCTCTGTTAGGAACTTGTTGTTGCTGAGGCAAATCTGGATAACTGTAATAATTGATGCTACTATATCATAGCTTCAGCTTCCTTTTCAGACTCCCATATGTACAGTCTGCAACAGTTTAAATGGTTCAAATGGCTCTGAGCACTACGGGACTTAACTTCTGTGGTCATCAGTCCCCTAGAACTTCGAACTAATTAAACCCAACTAACCTAAGGACATCACACACATCCATGCCCGAGGCAGCATTCGAACCTGCGACCGTAGCGGTCACACGGTTTCGGACTGTAGCGCCTAGAACCGCTCGGCCACTCCGGCCGGCTCTGCAACAGTTCATTATGTTTGAAGCAACTTTACACGCTACCTTTTATTATTCTTTCCGATACTTTCGAGGAACATGACTGTAGTACGATATTTCCATACGATGAAAAATCATGTGGGAGTTTCCAGGCTTCAGAACAGTATCTCGTAAGTCTTATTAGTAACGAATGTTGCAGGATGCAGGAAGTGAAGCTGTGCCATGAACACGGCAAATTTCGTTTGAGTAAGCTGTTTGGATCTACTTTCGATGTTATTGCACATGCATTTGTACACATATGACGAAGAAGAGACATTGTTCACGGAGCACTAGGTACGGTCCAAGATATGGTTTATTGAAGAAGTTGAAGTAATTTTGCATGAGATTTTACGGAAATATATTCGATACAGGGTAAGCAAGACGTAAAGTGAGTTTGGTAGCTTATATCTGGAAGAAAGTTCGTTGCTCAATCGACGTGGGCAGTCAACCTTAGCACACGTTGTCGGGAAGTTGCTACTGTTTTAAATTTTTAAGTAGGTGATTGAAGCAGGTGCACCATTGTGGAGGAGCGTTAGAGGTGATAGATGAGGTTCTGCACATTTAGCTCACTTCAAGGGATTTGCAGCCAATATTCAGTTTCTTTTTGACATGAAGTTATTTGGTTTCTTGTAATCTCGAAATGAGAGGAATGGTAAGGACCAGGCGCACAGATGAGCGAAAGAATCGTTGTAATAAGTGTGACGTCCGACTGCCAATCACAGAGACCTGAGATGTAGTACTTACAACGAATTTACGTTCTTTATGCTTATTAACTGCGTTAGGTGGAGATCTATTACATGGTACGGAGGAGGAGCAGGAGATTATACATTATTAAGAGACGTGACGCACAAAGAAGTGGTGTCACACAATATGAAGCATCTGAAATTCATGTAAACATGTATAGCCAGTGGAAGAGGTGTCAAAAATAAGGCTGCACAGCACAAGAAAGCTGCAAAAGTATTAAACAATAACCAACAGCCGGCCGGTTAAAGGCGCTTCAGTCTGGAACCGCGTAATCGCTACGGTCGCCGGTTCGAATTCTGCCTCGGGCATGGATGTGTGTAATGTCCTTAGGTTAGTTAGGTTTAAGTAGTTCTAAGTTCTAGGGGACTGATGACCACAGATATTAAGTCCCATAGTGCTCAGAGCCATTTGAACCATTTGATTTCGAATAACCAACAGGTAGTAACTACGTATGGTAAGGTAAGGTAATGTTTTCAAGAAATATATAGTAGTTGGCCGTTTTTAAAATGAAACAAGTTAGTATTAGTTATTATGTATGATGTGAAAGGTTCGCGTTTATTTTTCTTAAGGACGTGCAAATGTTTTTGTTCCAAATTTCTTACAGATGACGTGATGAATAACAAAAGTCATAAGTAATAAACAATGAATTAACAAACAGTCCAGACGCAAAAATATAATCCTTGGTTGTTCTGGTAGTACAGCTGGAAGCATGAGGTGTGTATGAGTATCACACTTATTTGGCAGCAGCTATACAGCTAGTTTTTATTAAAAGTATAGTAGGAATAAATTCGTTGTCCCCCTTGAAGTAACAAGCTAATCCGACAAAACTACAGAAAATATTAGAATGATAGGAGTTCATTTTCATGTTCAATTTATAACAAAAATACTCGTGTTTACAATACTGACTGCTTCAGAATGCATTTTGGGCTTACTGCACTTCATAAAATTACAAGGCTGAATATAAATCACCGCTTGGAAGCAGCATGCTGGTCATTTTAGAGTGCTGTAGCTGGTATTGACGCGCAGATGGTCATATGACCTACCATTTCTGACGGAAGTCATCTCAGTAGTGGGACAGTTCATCCTAAGGAATCGTCGCAGCAAGATGAGTCGGCGTGACGAGGTGACAGGATGGCAGAAACGAGCCGTCGTCGTTTCCACGATCCAGCAGTGAACGAAATTGCCCGTATTTTTTTTTGTACTATTGGGGACTGTCAAACTCGTTTACGAGGTACAGTATATCACCGGCTACCATATAGCTCGGCGTGAGAACAGTGAGCGTTAAAAGATTCCACCAGAGAGGGAACAGAACCTAGTGTTAGGGCGCCCCAACAATAATAATCGGTTCCACACCTTACATGCGAAAGACACTGGGGTTTCCAAAAAAAAAAAGAAGAAATTATGGAATGGTGGTTTCAGGCAGAAAGCACTGTCCATCGAAGGATTAACAAGTATGGTCGGTAAGCTAGTGTTCAATGGTATTTGTGTGATAACTCCTACGACTGACAACTTTGCTATCAAGCGCACATGTCTTTTCGTTTACATTCTCGCAGTCACCTCTCACACGTAAGTCCCCTATTCCATTCCAGGGACTGGGTGACCGGACTGTTTCTCGTTATATACTTGCCCATTTTCGTACAGCTGCTGACGAAGCAAATACAAATAACGCTTAGGGATATCTCTACAGGCAGCGCCGGAAGAAACAAGCGCATCGTGCTCGCATTTGTCGACAAATTCGAGCAGGAGCAAAGGTAGTCCATGAGGGGGACTCTAGCCATCTGTCGCCGAACGGTTATCCTGATGGTGATTCTACAGGTCGTAGTAAGCAAGAAACTCGGTATGAGCGTACCACGCGAGCGCGCTGCCCGATATGTCTCCCGCGGCGAAGCTCGAGGAGTTCGCCTTTAAGTTTGTGTTCTGACCAGCGGGCGGGCCCGCGCGTTCTCGAGGGCCTCTCGGCCGTTCCCCGTCGTTAACGCCGCCCTGGCCGCTCGATGAGGTCATTAAAATCCGTCCAACTGAACGGCGCCACTGCTCCACCGCTGGTCTCCCCAGGGGAGGCGAGGATAGGCGAGGTGAAGTGAGGTGAGGTGAGGACCGTGGCGGGCTGCCCCTGCTGCCTTAGCCACCAATTAATGGCCTGCCCTCGGTAAGCACTTGTTTGGGCAAAACCTGAAGGCTGCATGACGTTCGAGTGCTGAAGCAGGCGAAAAGTGGAGAGAAAGGTATTGCGGGAATATTGGTGAAAGATTTATTCACAGACGATGCATTTACTGCTCAATTCTTCTCCCAGTATCCATGAATCAGCACAGATAATTCTTGTTAACGGTAATAAGAAACCACCACAACTGTACTGATACACATCAATTACGTTACGACCAGTTTCATGAAAAAGTACGTCTTAACAAATCCAGTATTGATAGGGTACAGAGCGAGGTGATGGATGTAGTAAAGACCAGAAGAAAAACAAATATATACCCATCATCATCATCATCATCATCATCATCATCATTTAAGACTGATTATGCCTTTCAGCGTTCAGTCTGGAGCATAGCCCCCCTTATAAAATTCCTCCATGATCCCCTATTCAGTGCCAACATTGGTGCCTCTTCTGATGTTAAACCTATTACTTCAAAATAATTCTTAACCGAATCCAGGTACCTTCTCCTTGGTCTGCCCAGGCTCCTCCTACCCTCTACTGCTGAACCCATGAGTCTCTTGGGTAACCTTGCTTCTCCCATGCGTGTAACATGACCCCACCATCTAAGCCTGTTCGCCCTGACTGCTACATCTATAGAGTTCATTCCCAGTTTTTCTTTGATTTCCTCATTGTGGACAACCTCCTGCCATTGTTCCCATCTACTAGTACCTGCAATCATCCTAGCTACTTTCATATCCGTAACCTCAACCTTATTGATAAGGTAACCTGAATCCACCCAGCTTTCGCTCCCATACAACAAAGTTGGTCGAAAGATTGAACGGTGCACAGATAACTTAGTCTTGGTACTGACTTCCTTCTTGCAGAAGAGAGTAGATCGTAGCTGAGCGCTCACTGCATTAGCCTTGCTACACCTCGCTTCCAGTTCTTTCACTATGTTGCCATCCTGTGAGAATATGCATCCTAAGTACTTGAAACCGTCCACCTGTTCTAACTTTGTTCCTCCTATTAGGCACTCAATCCGTTTATATTTCTTTCCCACTGACATTATTTTCGTTTTGGAGATGCTAATCTTCATACCATAGTCCTTACATTTCTGATCTAGTTGTGAAATATTACTCTGCAAACTTTCAATCGAATCTGCCATCACAACTAAGTCATCCGCATATGCAAGACTGCTTATTTTGTGTTCACATATCTTAATCTCACCCAGCCAGTCTATTGTTTTCAACATACGATCCATAAATAATATGAACAACAGTGGAGACAGGTGGCAGCCTTGTCTTACCCCTGAAACTACTCTGAACCATGAACTCAGTTAACCGTCAACTCTAACTGCTGCCTGACTATCCATGTAAAGACCTTTAATTGCTTGCAAAAGTTTGCCTCCTATTCCATAATCTCGTAGAACAGACAATAACTTCCTCCTAGGAACTCGGTCATATGCCTTTTCTAGATCTATAAAGCATAGATACAATTCCCTGTTCCACTCATAACACTTCTCCATTATTTGTCGTAAGCTAAAGATCTGGTCCTGACAACCTCTAAGAGGCCTAAACCCACACTGATTTTCATCCAATTGCTCCTCAACTAATACTCGCACTTTCCTTTCAACAATACCTGAGAAGATTTTACCCACAACGCTGATTAAAGAGATACCTCTGTAGTTGTTACAATCTTTTCTGTTTCCATGTTTAAAGATTGGTGTGATTACTGCTTTTGTCCAGTCTGATGGAACCTGTCCCGACTCCCAGGCCATTTCAATTATCCTGTGTAGCCATTTAAGACCTGACATTCCACTGTACTTGATGAGATCCGACTTAATTTCATCCACCCCAGCTGCTTTATTGCACTGCAATCTATTGACCAGTTTCTCCACTTCCTCAAACGTGATCCTATTTCCAACATCATTCCTATCCCATTCTACCTCGAAATCTGAAACATTACTGATCGTATTTTCACCTACATTGAGCAACTCTTCAAAATATTCCCTCCATCTGCCCAAGGCATCCACAGGATTCACCAGCAGTTTTCCTGACCTGTCCAAAATACTTGTCATTTCCTTCTTACCTCCCTTTCGAAAACTGCTAATTACACTCCAGAATGGTTTTCCAGCAGCTTGACCCAATGTCTCCAACCTGTTTCCAAAGTCTTCCCAAGATTTCTTCTTGGATGCTGCAATTATCTGTTTGGCTTTATTTCTTTCTTCAACATAACTTTCTCTGTCTACCTGAGTTCTAGTATGTAGCCATTTTTTATACGCCTTCTATTTCCTTTTACAGGCTGCCTTGACTGTGTCATTCCACCAAGCTGTTTGCTTCCTCCTACTTTTACACACTACTGTTCCAAGACATTCTTTAGCCACTTCTAGTACTGTGTCCCTGTACCTTGTCCATTCCTTTTCCAATGACTGTAATTGACTACATTCAACTAACTGGTACCTTCCTGAGATCGCTGTTATGTACTTGTGCCTGATTTCCTTATCCTGAAGTTTCTCCACTCTCATCCTCCTACATATGGACCTGACCTCCTGCACTTTCGGCCTCGCAATCCCAATTTCACTGCAGATTAAATAAAGATCAGTGTCATCAAAGAATCCCCTGAATACACGTGTGTCCCTCACAGCCTTCCTGAATTCCTGATCTGTTATTATATAGTCAATGACAGATCTGGTTCCCCTGCTTTCCCAAGTATACCGGTGAATGTTCTTATGTTTAAAAAAGGAGTTTGTGATTACTAAGCCCATACTGGCACAGAAATCCAAGAGTTGCTGCCCGTTCCTATTGGCCTCCATATCCTCTCCAAATTTACCCATAACCTTTTCATACCCTTCTGTTCATTTTCCAATCCTGGCGTTAAAATCACCCATGAGCAGAACACTGTCCTCGTCCTTTACTCTGACAATTACATCACTGAGTGCCTCATAAAAACTATCCACCTTATCTTGATCAGTCCCTTCACAATGCAAATATACTGACACAATCATAATTTTCTTGCTAGACACTGGCAAATCTATCCACATCAGTCGTTCGTTTACATACCTTATTGCAACTACGCTGGGTTCCATTTCTTTCCTGATGTAAAGCCCTACACCCCATTGTGCTATTCCTGCTTTGACTCCTGACAAGTAGACCTTGTATTCTCTCACTTCTTCTTCTTTCTCACCCCTTACCCGAATGTCACTAACAGCTAAAACGTCCAGCCCCATTTTACTTGCAGCCTCTGCCAGCTCCACCTTCTTCCAAGAGTAGCCCCCTTTGATATTAATAGCTCCCCATCTCATTACCATTTGTATGCCAAGTCGTATCTTAGGAGTACCTGGTTTGTCAGTTAGAGGTGGGACTCCGTCACCTCCAAAGGTCCGAGGCATTTTGCTCTGATTGTTGCCAGCATCATATTTAAAGTACCAGGGAAGCAGGTTGCTAGCCTTACTTGCCCCGAGTCCCATTGGGTTTTACCCCTAACGGCTGAGGGACTAACCGGTGGATTTGGTAGTCTTTGCCGTATGAGCACAAAGGTGACCACGACTCAGAATATGTCCGAGATGCCCAGCCTTATTCCAAAGTAACTGGTATCCCGACTGTCGGGACCACTTACTTGGCCACTCGTACATTGCCCATGGTTCATGAACTAGGACATGACTACAGGAACCCACACCATGAACCACCCAGACCAAAAAATTATTTTTCCTTACTTGTGTTCAGTGTTGGTCACAGCAATAACAATTACAAAAGTTTATTGCAGTCAAGCTTAACAAACGTATATAATAATTAAACACATGCTCTACAGCCATTAAAGAAGTTTTAAAAACGTTCGGTATTGCGCCAAATTTACAATAAGCAGCTGGCCGCCATTATAGAGTCTTTATGTGTACACTTGACAGCACAAAAAGTGGGCCACTGCTGAATACAGCCAACATAATGCAAATGTGTTGCAGGTCCTCTAAATGCCAAAACGCGGTGCGGTACAATTGTTTGACTTTACACAAAGGTTCCCACATGAGACCACTAGAGAAAAAATGGTTCAAATGGCTCTCAGGCACTATGGGACTTATCATCTGTGGTCATCAGTCCCCTAGAACTTGGAACTACTTAAACCTAACTAACCTAAGGACATCACACACATCCATGCCCAAGGCAGGATTTGAACCTGCGACCGTAGCGGTCACACATTTCCAGACTGAAGCGCCTAGAACTGCACGGCCACACCGGCCGGCACCACTAGATAATTGCTCATTATGGCAGTCAGCCCAAATGTAAATAATACTGTGATACAACAAATATTAGGTAAAATACTTTACTAGAGATGAGACAGTCCTCAATGCTTGTAAATTAAACTTCATTGCAATAAGTGACACTTCAGAATTCTTACCACGCCCATCAAATGACTTGTTCGTGATCTGAATTTGAACCCACTGTTAATCAAAGAAAGCATACGTGTCTGATAGAGACGTGACTAGGCATAAAGAGCTATAAAATCTAGAAGTTTTCACCGATATCAGTTTACAACGCCGAATGTCCGAACCTGGAAATAAATGACGATACGTTTAACACTGCACCGGGAACACCATAAACTTTACAATACCACGAGAAGTAACCAGGAAAGGTGTCTAATAAAGTGTAATGCACAAGCGTGAAACGCCATGAAGTACAGTTGTGGTGACGTACGGGCAATAGATTCAATACCTACATCAATTGTTAACTAACCAAAATTAGATGTCAGTTATTAATTATGTTCACCAAATTCGTGATATTGGAACCTGAAACGATGATTCCAATATTTTTTTCCTGGCAGGGATTCGAACCTGGCAAGTTTGGCTACTGTATAATAGCTATAAATAGATGTGAAATATTTTTTTGTTTCTTCACCAGTAGCGCACAGGTAATGCAACAAATAGTTTTCTGCTGCCAGCACCTCCAAAACAACGCATATCGTCGTTGTTGGCGCCACACAAAGAGGTGCTAAGTGTCAAATTACCTTCCACTAGCAGTTAGGCTAGTGGTGTTTGTAGAGACCTGGAGGAGTTTGGTATCGTGGGGAAACAATGAAATGACGGGACAGTATCATCTCCAACGGTTCTAATCCAGAGAAAAACAGGAATGGAAGCTCGAATCCCTGTACAGTGCCAATACTTTAAAAATCTCTGTCACTCTAAATAAGAAGTGAATGTGTAAGACATTACATGACGATTGGTTTGTGAACTAAAAAACTTCCAGCGAAAGGATGCTTACTAGAAACAGAATTTCTGCAATCAGCGACTTCCGCCTCTGACAGCCAAAAGTAATCCACCTCTGTTACCATCAGTAGCGAACGGACATATTTAATATTGATTAGGAACCACGGCATAGTCTTGTTCCTTACTTGACACTACTGGAGGTGAAGAGGATATGTTTGTGGCTGTTAAAATCTGGTACCCCGGCAGGAATCGAACCCTAACGTTACCCATTACAACTAGCCTTAGTCCAACCAACCACCGAATTTAATATGTGTTAGCGTCATGTTTTTGTCACAGTCTGGTACGCAGCGCATGGTACGACAAATATTTCCTTCCACTTCTAATGCTTTCACAGTTCTGCTACTTCCCGGAAGTACTGTTACTTCTTGGAAGATTCACTTGATACATTCGTGGTATTTCAATCAAAGAATCTGAATGAATTCCAGTTTGGTGTGATATCGTCGTATCAAATATATGTTTCATGACACTGGAGATTACTTTCATGGAGCAACTACAAGACTGCTTATTATTTGTGTCAGCCATCTCAAATGCAATGATGAGGCGACGAACAACTCAAAACGACATCTTTAGAAATTTGGTAATTGTAAGATGTCGCGCTACGTTCAGTAACCAGTATATATACAGGTAATAAACATAAAATAGTGCGGAATTGCTACTGAAAATGCAAAAATCTCTCAGTGAAATCGTATCACTGAATACATACTTTGTTAACTGTGTTTCGTTCATCAACTACCCTCACAGCCACAATGTCGTAATTATGCTGTAGTCCGGTAAAGCTACTTGAATATGACCAAAGACTTCATGTTTATTTAAGGTGGCCTTTCGCTGTACGGTAGTATGATGAGACGGCAGCTGTAATAGCGTAGCGCACATTAATAGCGTTTCCCGTTATGTTATTGAACAAAATAAACACTAATATCAGGGAAATTGTCAACAATATAATCCATCTCACAATTGAAAACCGTCCAATGATGGACAGGTAGTTTTTCGAATCCACGCATGTAATGACTTGCCTATATTGCTGAAGCCACCAATACCGAGAGGTAATGATCACATAGTGCTCTGCAGTACTCCAAAAGAAGTCGAACAATCGTAGTGCTGGCTGTCTCCTTAGTAGCCGGCCGTGGTGGCCAAGCGGTTAAAGGCGCTAAAGTCGGGAACCGCGCGGCCGCTACGGTCGCAGGTTCGAATCCTGCCTCGGGCATGGATGTGTGTGATGTCCTTAGGTTAGTTAGGTTTAAGTAGTTCTAAGTTCTAGGGGACTGATGACCTTAGAAGTTAAGTCCCATAGTGCTCAGAGCCATTTTTTTTCTCCTTAGTAGACTTCTTGGGTACTCAAAGGGTTGCGTCGATAACCCAAAATTTGCTTCACGTTCACCACGTCATATTTCCCAGTCACGTTGTTTATATTTGTAGCCTCTAGGACCATCATTAGATCTAAAACACTCAAATTAGTTTTACTTGCCGATCTCTCGAAGCTTGACGAAACTGTCGAAGTAATTATGTGGCGAACCTCTCACATTTTATTGTTTAGAATCATTTGTCACGTTTTCGCAGTAAAGACATAGTTTCAACATCTTTCTGCAATTCGCTTTGCTCTTCTGGGGAATTTACTTGATGACAGCATTGCCTGTTACAAACATAAAGGAAATGTTCTGATTATTTGCTAAATAGTTTCTATATATTAGAAACAGCAGAAGGTCTACATCACTTTACTGCAGAATCACACTCGTCAGTACGTAACGTCCCGTCAGTTATCGCAAAACCCCTTGAGACAGGAAATCACGAATCTATTCGCACAACTGAGACGGTAGTCCATTGGAAAGCAATGTGGTAGGAAGCTGCTTATGAGGAATGATATCAAATGCGTTTTTGGAACTAGTAAACACTGAATCAATTTGAGAGCACCTCTACGCAGTACATCGAGTGAATGAACAGCCAGCTGCGTAACACGAGAGTGCGCTTTCCTAATCCATGCTGGTTTGTAAACAGGTAATACACTCCTGGAAATGGAAAAAAGAACACATTGACACCGGTGTGTCAGACCCACCATACTTGCTCCGGACACTGCGAGAGGGCTGTACAAGCAATGATCACACGCACGGCACAGCGGACACACCAGGAACCGCGGTGTTGGCCGTCGAATGGCGCTAGCTGCGCAGCATTTGTGCACCGCCGCCGTCAGTGTCAGTCAGTTTGCCGTGGCTCTAGAAGGTGTAAGTCAACTACCCTGGCCAGCAAGATCACCGGATCTGTCCCCCATTGAGCATGTTTGGGACTGGATGAAGCGTCGTCTCACGCGGTCTGCACGTCCAGCACGAACGCTGGTCCAACTGAGGCGCCACGTGGAAATGGCATGGCAAGCCGTTCCACAGGACTACATCCAGCATCTCTACGATCGTCTCCCTGGGAGAATAGCAGCCTGCATTGCTGCGAAAGGTGGATATACACTGTACTAGTGCCGACATTGTGCATGCTCTGTTGCCTGTGTCTATGTGCCTGTGGTTCTGTCAGTGTGATCATGTGATGTATCTGACCCCAGGAATGTGTCAATAAAATTTCCCCTTCCTGGGACAATGAATTCACGGTGTTCTTATTTCAATTTCCAGGAGTGTATATTTCTGGGTATTTCAAAACGCTAGAACAAAGTATTTGTTCACACATCCTACTACATGTTGATGTTATCGAAAACCATCTGATGACGATTGTGTATAGTCACACGGCTGTACTGCGGAGTGTTTAGAGGACCAGCTACACAGCTATGCTGTGTTGGTTGCATACGGTCAGGTGATGCCTACACATTGGAAATGCGGGGTGACAACCTTTCTTTACTGTCGAGTGTACATGGCCTAGAAAAATGAAGCCATTGCGAATTTAATTGGCCATACATGATGCCTAAAAAATTTAATAAACTTTCATAAGAGATGGAAACTGATCACACATATACAAAAATAAAAATATAAAAGCAAGCATCTCCAGACTACACATAGAACATGCGCAAAATGCAAAGAACTGTCTGAATTCTGAATAAATATTTGTAAATTCACAACACCTGATTATAATATAACTCTCCTATTGTTTACAAAATACTAAAAAAGTCTAAATAATAATAACAGGATCTTCAGTGGGACGAATTTTTGCTCAAAACATAGACTTATTCGTATCCGCGAGCTTCCTGTTGAACAAAACAGTGCTTATGATTCTTTTACTTCCACAGAATGCCAAGCTATCTTCAGTATATTAACTGAATATATATTAACTGAATTTGTTCTGTCACAAAGAAATTGGCCAAGGGTAATTTAACTGCTGGACTTCATGTCGACCGATCAGGGGGATGAACTTCACTAAATGCTTCCTAGCATCTTTCTCCCAAAGGGTAAACAAGGTCAAAACCGCAGGAAGTGAAATACCGTGTTGGTACCCACAGTGCGTATAAGTTCAACCAACTAAGTTGAATCCATACTTACAGTTATTCACGACATGGAGTGTACTCCTCAAATTCGGTAAAGATTTAACGCGTACAAGTTCTGACACTGTGGTTCTCTGAAGAGAAACTGTTTATCATCATATTATTATTATCATTCGTTCATAATTAGGTTACTAAGCAACGCAGTGGAGACACCCATATGTTCACACATGAAGACCGAAACATTCAGAGAATAACTGAGAATATAAGTCATCGTTTTATAGGAAACTTTGAGTCGCAAAAACTGGTTCGTGACTCACAGCGAAAAGAAGCACGGGAATTAATAGGGGTCACAATGCCTCGTGTTAACTGTACCCGGATAAAGAACAAAATCGGCACTATCTGAATCTGTGTTAGAGATAGCTAATTTGCCACTCGTGAGAACCTCTTAATGCTTCTGGTAAGTGACTTCAAAAATTATAGGCAGATCCTGAAGCGAAAATCGGAATTAACTCCCATGCGCAATGACTTTCCAAATGCTCACACAAGCGGCACATCTTACTCGCCACAACCTAGATGACTGACAAACGCCTGCACGAAAATCAACCTGCCTTTCCTCTGTGGAAAGCAGTTGAACAAGCGCTTGTCTTACACAGTGTAACCTCCCCACAGAAATATTCAATTAAATGATGAACCAAGTGTAAACTCTCCACGGAAATAATAATAAAAAATGAACTTTTGTGTATTGTAACCTCTCAACAAAATTGGCTCCCATTTATAATCTCTGTGCTGAAATGCATTCACATTTAATGTTCCCGCAAAATTCTTTTCTCATTCAATGTTAGGTTCGAAACAGAAAAATTACTAAATACCAAAATAATAAAAAAAATCAGTAACCTGGAAAATTTTATGACGACAGCAGCGCTGCGCCTCGGCCCTGTATTCTGAATAAAAAAAGCAAAATTTCTTACCTCAATAAAAACTGCGAATATATCTGTTCTTATATAAAAAAATTTCGGCACAACTCCGTGCAATGCTGGCCTATGCTTTGTGATTCATGAAAGGAAAGATAATACATTGAATAAAATCCTTAAATTGAAATGAATGCTTTTTTTAAAAAAAATTACTTTATATTATAAAAATTATTATTGGGGCTTTTTTTTTTTAAAGAGATTGGATGACAGTTAACATACATTACTAGATATGCGCAAGGCTGCTTCTTTACCTTCTACAATAATACTCATCCTCCAGAGTCCCGACCAGAGCAGACTGCCGACACGCACCGACTACCGCCGACTACTGCCGACTCACGCAGACTACTGTCGACTACTGAAGACTAATGCCGACTAGCGACAAGCCACAACTAACTACATACTGCTCTCTGGTCAGAGACTCTCCTATGCCTTGCCTATTGCAGGCAGCGCATATAGCGCATACCTCTTACATAACCCTCCACTGGGGGGGGGCAAAAATTTGGCAGCGATGGTGAGTCAATTGGACTTGCCATGAGCAACAAATTTTTCTTAATTAACTAAGTTTACCCATGAGCAACAAATTTTTCTTAATTAACTAAGTTTACAATCACAGAATATATACATATATATAAGTGCAGAACATGAAATAAAATATAGTGCACATGCACTGAGTACAGAACATATCAAGCAACGACAAAATGTATACACAATGAGTACAAAACATATTAACAAATGCCAAAAAGTGCACACGCACTGTAGTACAGAACATATGAGAAAATCACAAAATTTATAGGCAATGAGTACAAAACATATTAACAAATGCCAAAAGTGCACACGCACTGTAGTACAGAACATATCAGAAAATCACAAAATGTATAGGCAATGAGTACAAATCATATTAACAAATGACATAAAGTGCACACGCACTGTAGTTCAGAATATATCAGCAAATCACAACATGTATACGCAATGGATGCAAATCATTTTAACAAATGACATAAGTGCACACGCACTGTAGTTTTTCTTTTTTACTATTTTATAAGAACTAGGATAGGAAAGGGAAGGATTGCATCATGGTTGTAGCACATTAGGTTGCACGCAGCTGCACTGAAAGTCCATATCTTTCTACAGACGCACAACACCAAGTGAGACAATCTGAAGTTCTTTTCCCTGAAGTATTAATCAGTGTAGCCAAGACACTGAAATGTCGTAGTAATATTCCATGTTATCATTTTGGTAGTACATTAGGTACACCAAACAGTGGGACCATAATAACATCTCCATCGCTCAAGGTGGTGGACAGCATGTCGTGTCAACACCACGTTCTTGTAAGGTACACCAACGTAGAATTAGAGCAAAAAGCAAATATAGTGCTCCATGAGCATGAGGATAGACAGGACAAACGGATATTACAGTAATTTCTGATAATTAGATTAGAAGGTGAAGGACATTAAGTCTTATGCCAGTCATCATTGATAATTACTAGTCTATCAACTGATTTGATTAATTGGAGGCACTCATCGCCCAGTTACTGAACATTTCTGTACCATGTATGAAGTATTACAGAATAATGTTCATACGTTATCTATTTACAGAGAACATTGGCACTCATTGACCAGTTACAAACCATCAGAAGTCATCATTCAAAACAGGAGCTCATGAGTGTAGCATCAAGCTACCAGTATTCATATATGTAGCATAAAAGTGACATAATACAAATTTAAAATACAAGAAACAGCGGCATGGCGTTGGCCAGCAAGTATTGAGTATTACAAAACATTTTTCATCATTCAAGTGACATATGACACATTTAAAAATAATTATTGGCACTCAGTGGCCAGTTACAAACCATCAGAAGTCATCATTCAAAACAGGAGTTAAAGAGTGTAGAGCATGCATGCATTATTACAAAATATCATTCACTATTACTTAGAACTCATCGTTCAAGTGACATAAGACATAATTAAAATGTAACACTCTGTAACTATTACTCAAAGTCTGTGATTAGAAATCATCATTCAGTATTACTCATAACTCTTTCAAATTGGTAGCATTATTTGGGACTGGTAATACATTTTTTTTGGTGCTAGCAATGCATTGCGCTGGGATCGATGATTAATTGCTGGGGCATAATAATATTTGCATTTGACTTATTGCTGCAAATGAAGATGTGTAATGTCATTCGTCATGAGTCAGCTATAGCAAGGTTATGAAACAAATAGAGTATATGTGATCACATTCATGAATCACACAGGTTTAATGACCAACTGCTTATAGCACATTAATTTCATGAATAGCTTCTCCTGGAAAATTACAAAATGGATTATTAAACAGAAAGAAGAAAAACATATTATGCTGAAAAGTAGTGAACTTCGAATTAACAGGTAATGAAATGTATAATAAATATATATGTTCTCTAGCTGTCCTTTCCAAAACCTTCAGTCATCATACCATGCGACATAAGACATACTGTCAAAACGAACTGCAACAAATACCTAAATAACTACATAGCATTTCTTAACTAACAGTAAATATATAAACTTCATCTTTATTTTCATCTCCAAAGAAAAACATCATTATCATTACTATCATCACCTGCAAAGAAAAACTTCATTACCCATATCACCATAATTCTATTATTATCATCACCCGCAAAGAAAAGCTTCATTATCCATATTAGAATATTCTGCATATTCATCATCATTCATTATCATCTGCAAAAAGACACTTCATCATACAACTACTCATAGTATAAAGTTCCTTATTTCTAGCATATTTCATCACTAAAACTAAGATGTGTAGTTCTGTCTGTCAGCCAGCATCAATCGTCTCGTATTCTGAAAGAAAAAATTAGTTAAGACTGCTATACGATGTGTATAGTACATTCTTGTTAATGCTTGTTAATTCTGATCCATTTACTCTTCGTGACGAGGTATTGCATCTTTTCCGTTCATTCCGAAGGTGAAATTCCCATTTCTGTTTAATTAATTTCTTTTACACATTATTTCTTTCTCAAAATGATGAACAATGATTAATGTCTTGCATTTAAATCATATACCCATTAAATAAAAGCTGGTTTCTAGTGATAATTGAGCATACAGCATAGCATAACAGAAAACGTAATATGTCAAAAAACATAGACGTGTTCAGATGCAAAAATGTACACAGAGAATCACAATGTAGCAGCAAAAAAAAAAAAAAAAAAAAAAATTAAATTAATAAATGTAAAATAGTCGCGATGTTGAGATATCATAAGGCAAAATGTCAAAGTCAACTAGTGTTTGTTACATCTTAAATATTTCATAGTGCATACAAATAAAACAGGAAAACAATCATACATACATGAAGAATGGAAAATGTGCACAGTCTGATGTGTAACGACAAGAAAAGCGACCTGCTAACCTTACCTTGCCGGGCACTTGCCAAGAAAAAATATGATAATTATCAGTAAGTAGTCACATAAATATAATTGCATAAGTGGTCATAAAAAGTGTAAGTTCATCTGGAAAAATGTGCACGGTCTGATGTGTAACGACAAGAAAAGCGACCTGCTAACCTTACCTAGCTGGGCACTTGCCAAGAAAAAATACGATAATCGTAAGTGTTCATGTGAATATAATTGCATAAGTGGTCATAAAAAAAATCAGGAAATGGCATTACAGTGTGATAAATCAAAATGTATGTTCATTCAATAAAGGGTTTGATGTTGGAGATATGGTGATTCCCTTTGGTTTTTCTGGTTCTCAAAGTTTCGACGTGTACTACATTGGGGTGAGGAATGCTGCGAATTCGATATGGACCTGGGTATAGAAGCTCAAATTTACTGCATCTACTCTTTCCTCTGTTGGATAAATAGTGTGTACGAACTAATACCTTCTGTCCTATGTGAAAGTTACGGCGTGTACAAACCTGTTTTTGCTGTCTTCTCCGGAGCTCTGCGGCGCGTTTGATGTTGTTGAGCGCAATCTCAATTATTTCATGCTGGCGTAGTCGACGAGATGTAGGAAAGGATACTAATTCTTAAACTTTGTTGGGTGGTTCAACATTTATCAGTATAACAGACGGAGATAGCATAGTAGATTCATCTGGTATGGAATTAATTACATCCTGGAATGAGAGTATGTGTGTGTCCCAATCAATATGTTTTTTATGGCAGTATATTCTACACAGTTTACCAATTTCTTTCATTAATCGCTCACAAGGGTTCAAAGAAGCATGGTACCTGGATATATAGATCGGAGAATTGTTTCTTGTTCGTAACATGCGTCTCCATATAGCAGATCTAAACTGTGATCCATTGTCGGAAATTACTTTCAATACATGCCCTGCATGAAATAGAAAATGTCTTACAAACGCTTTCAAAACAGTTTTAGCAGTAGCTTTGCGTAACAGAGTGAAGGTAACAAATTTTGAAGTGAGTTCAACAGCTACAAAGATGTAGCAAAAACCTCTATTAGTTCTGGGAATCGGACCAAAAATGTCTACAGCGGCCATGTGTCTCAATTTAACAGGTACAATGGGATGTAATGGAGGAATATGTGAAGTCGTATCTGACTTAGCTTTCTGGCAGATTTTACATGACGCTAAAACTCGTCGAATACGTTTCTCCATGTTGGTAAAATAACTGTTCTGTCTCAGTATAAGAAAACATATTCTGGCTCCGTAATGTGCGTAACTTAAATGAGTATACCAGATTAATTTGTTAACAACTTCGTCAGGAATGCATAGTAACCAGTTGTTGCTGTCAGGGTGAGAGTGGCGAAACAGAATATTATTGCGTACAGTGTAATGGTTTCTGATGGTAACATTATTCCTATCTTGCCAAAGGTGTTTAATTTCTTTCCATACGTTGTCTTTATTCTGCTCTTGTGCTATGTCTTGCAATGACGACGAAATGAAATTCTCAAATGCAACTTGTTGAATGTACATGACGCTGAAATTTGCTTTGCAGAAGTTGGTTGTGATGTCTTGCTGATTGTTGCTGAGAGAACTGGATAGTGCGTCTGCTACAATATTTTGTGTACCGGGAATGTGAACAATAGTAAAATTAAATTCTTGTAAATAAAGTTTCCATCTGCTTAATATGTCGTGTGTATATTTAGCGGAAAGTAAATACTGTATTGCTCTATGGTCTGTGTAAACGGTCGTATGTCTTCCATAAAGGAAATGCCGAAATCTCGTAAATGCCCATACAACTCATAATGTTTCAAGTTCTGTAACAGAATAATTGCGTTCAGCAGGTGAGAGAATGTGACTCGCAAAGGCGATGTTTTTAATTACTATTGTGCCATCTTCTTCAATTTCCTGAAAAATGTGTACGCCTAAAGCGGTGTTAGAACTGTCGGTGGCAATGGAAAAATTACTAGTAAGATCTGGATGTGATAAAAGAGGTGCATTCAACAAGGCATGTTTCAAATAACTATTTCGTGAACAAGATTCTGCATGTCAAAAGTATTGCTTGCGTTACTGGAAGATGCAACCAGTACTGTATTTAGTCAAATTCTATCTGACGTGCTATTATTTTCGGGAGGATGCTGTGGCATTTCCACTATTTGAACTGTTCTGTTATTTCTTCCTGACGTATTACGTTCGGGATGATATCTACTGTCTGGTTCATTCATGATTATCTGTCGTTGTGGATGATTCTGCTGCTGATAAGACCGACTGTTATTAAACGTACGCCGAAAATTGTGCTCATTACTTTTACGTCTGTCATGATAGTCGTTTCTATGTGGTGCATTGCGATAGGAATTGAAATGGTGTGTTTTCTGTACGTACGGATTTCCTTGTTGCTGTGCGTTACCATTTGTTGGAGCTGACGCTATACGTCTAGGCGGCGAAACAGTAAAGCTTGGTTGACCTTGTACATTACATTGTTGGTTAGGTATGCTTACCAGTTGGTTTTGTTGCTGTTGTTTTGAAAAACCTCTATTGTTAGCAAAATGCGTTCGCTGTTGCTGATAATTTTGACAATTGCTGAAAATGCTGTACATACTGATGATTACAATTTTATCTGTTATTAAAATTACGGCGATAGTTGTCATTTCGGGAGTGTCTAAAGAGAACTGTTACTTTCGGGAAAACTTGTCTTGTTGGGTTTTCTTCATACATTCTTAATCCTACATATGGCGATAGTTGAAGAGCTGTTCTGATATATATAAAGGATAGTAGAAGAGAAGGCAGCAGTGCAGAAAACTAAAGATGAAACAGCACTACTACGGCTCGGGGCCCTGTGCACGCAACGGCACATATTCTTTAAAGCGTAATGAATCCCCTGAAGTCAATTACGTGCTGCAAATAAATTTTAGTTTCTGCGTTACAGGCAATGCCGGTGAAAATCCGAAAGAAAATTGTTGTATCCATGCTAATTCTAGTTTCTGCATTACAGGCCAAGCTGGTGAAAGTACAAAAAGAAATTGTCGTATACAGTTCAAAGCGTGTACCCGTGCTCTGTCATTTTTAAATACTTTAAATTTTCTCACTGATAGAAAATGTTTGTAATCAAAATTATCGTCTCTGTACATTTGAACAGGTTCAGGATTGTATGAGAATCTATTTGTCTGTGACTGTTCGGAATCTAACTCACGTACTCTCTGTAAATTACCTAAATTACACTGGCTGTGTGAGTGTGACAAATGTTCGGAATGTGCCGTATGCTGTGACGTGTTATTGACTGAAACATTTTTCATCCCTGTCACTTCCTGCTGTAAAGTTGACAATTTTCTACGCAATGTATAATTGGACGAATCTATCTCACTGATCGTCTACTGTAAATTTTGGAATTCAAGTGTTTGATTAAACGAAATCAGTGAAGTATCGTCTGATTTGCTGTCATTATTACTTTCAATAACGTCAATACGACTGGCCAATTCATCATATTTTTCAGTCAGTATTTTTACGTGATCACCGTTTTTAGTGTCACAAGCATTAATTCGTTTTTGTATTTTACGTGTGGTTCCGTTCAGTTTTTTAACGTCTGCTTTGATGGCATCAGGATGCTGTATTAGTTCTAATTGTTCGAGTCTATCGGTCACTGTCTGAAAGTCTGATGTGTGTGTATCTGTTTTTGATTTAAGATCGGGAATTTTATCACGCAATTCGGTGTTCAACTCTTTGATAGTATTAATTTCGTCTGATACTGTAGCAATTTTGTTGTCTACGTATGTTTTTGCTTTCGTAAACAATTTACGTTTATCTTCCTCTCTCTGTGCAGTAATTGTTTCCATGACTAGTCGTTTTACTTTATTTTCTTCCTGTATGAATTTACGGTAACGCGTTTCACTGTTTTGTAGGTGGTGATTAAAACGTTCATCAATTTGACTGTTCTGTTGGTCAAATTTCGCGTCTACTTTTGCATCCAGTGTGCGTGAAAGTTCTGCTGACATTAATTTAAACTCGTCGCGTAACTGTGTTGCGTTTTCAGAGCATTGTTTAGCCACTGCACTAATTTCGTCTCTAAGTAATTTAATTGTAGCTGCATGTCTATTATTTAATTCTTGTGCCACGGATCTAATTTCTTCACTACTGTACCTAGCACAAGCCTTAATTTCCTCACGTAATTGTTCCTTACTATCATGACATTGCACGGCAACGTCTGTAATCTGTTCACTAAGCTGTTTGGAATTGTTATCTAGTTTTTCATTAAGTTGTTTGTTCTGTCCACTAAGTTGTTTGAGACTTTCATTAAGGTTGTCTTGTTTTTCATTCTGTTGTAGCAATACTGCCATAATTTGACGCAACCCAATATTACCTACTCTATTCTCTGTGCTGTTTGATGACGTACCTGCAATTGTCACGTTTTGTGTAACCATTTGGTCATTCTGTGATTCTTGAAAACGTTTCCCACTCGGATGTGCACTGTTAGTCACTACCTCGGAATCAAATAAATCTGCCGTACTTTGAGTACACTGTTCATTTTCGTTAGAAAAATTTATCTGTTCACAATTCAAATTTTGCAAATCGGGTGTGTTAAACTGGATAACGTTCATTGTAACAGAACGTCCCGCGTCTATAATTGTCGTTAAATTAACAGAGGACTTAAATGAAATTTGTTTGCTCATCATTAGCATTAAAATCATTGCTAGTGGTCGGTAGGCACTGATTGTCTGTAAATGGAGGACTATCATTAAGACACTGAGTGTCGCTAGTATTATCAGTCAAAATATTCGAATCGGCTGTTTCATTCATTGCACATCGCGATGTACTGTTAACAGTTTTTCGAGGCATTTTTCACAAATCAGAATTAAGCACAAATGAAACAAGGACAATGCAAAATGCAACAAACACAATTACAACAAAGAGCAACAAATTGCCGATGATCTGTGAAAGAAAGAGTAACAAGTTAGTAAATGCGTTGCGCCAGATGCAAACTACATTTAAGTAAATAAGAGCAGATATATGACTACTTATCAGAAGATTCACAAAGAAATACGATCCTGGCCGGATATGAACCATGTGTAACCTCGCCACAAAAATCTATTAATTAAATGAATTTTTAATATTGTAACCTCTGAACAAAATTGGCTCCCATTTATAATCTCTTTGCAGAAATGCATTCACATTTAATGTTCCCACAAAATTCTTTACTCATTTCATGTTAAGTTCGAAACAGAAAAATTCCTAAATACCAAAATAATAAAAAAATTTCAGTAACCTGGTAAATTTTATGACGACAGCAGCGCTGCGCCTCGGCCCTGTATTCTGAACAAAAAAAGCAAAAATTCTTACCTCAATAAAAACTGCGAATATATCAGCTCATATATAAAAAATTTTCGGCACAGCTCCGTGCAGTGCTGGCCTATGCTTTGTGATTCATGAAAGGAAAGATAATCCATTGAATAAAATCTTGAAATTGAAATGAGTGCTTTTTTCAAAAAAAATTACTTTATATTATAAAAATTATTATTGGGGCATTTTTTTAAAGGAAATTGGATGACAGTTAACATACATTACTAGATATGCGCAAGGCTGCTTCTTTACCTTCTACAATAATACTCATCCTCCAGAGTCCCGACCAGAGCAGACTGCCGACACGCACCGACTACCGCCGACTACTGCCGACTCACGCAGACTACTGTCGACTACTGAAGACTAATGCCGACTAGCGACAAGCAACAACTAACTACATACTGTCCTCTGGTCAGAGACTCTCCTATGTCTTGCCTATTGCAGGCAACGACTATACACGAAAACAGATAATCGACTCGAAACTTTCTGTCAGATTAAAGCTATGTGCCTTTCGCGCCTGTGTGCCTTTGTCTTTCGCGGGCAAGTGCTCTAATATATTGAGCTACCCAAGCACGACTCACGCCTTGTCCTCACAGCTTTACTTCTGCCAGTATCTCTCTAATGTTTGGAACGTAGGAGACGAGATACTGCCAGAAGTAAAGCTGTGAGGACAGCGCCTGAGTGTTGCTTGGGTAACTCAGATGGTAGAGCACTTTCCCGCGAAAGACAAAGGTCCCGTGTTCGAGTCTCGGTCCGGCACTCGGTTTTAACCTGCCAGGAAGTTTCATATGAGCGCACACTACGCTGCAGAGTGAAAACCTCATTCCAGATAATCGACTCTGCTGTGGTACACAGAAAAACTGAGAGTATTCTCTTGTAAAATGCTTTTCGGCAGATTAAAATTTCTTCTGTGTTCTTCCCACGGAGCTCTGAACGAAGCAGACAATTGCTAACGTCTTACACAGGTATGATCCAAACCGCCATGTCGAAACCTATTCTGAAAATTTTCACGCGGATAGAATGAAGAGAAAGACATGTACTGTCGAAACTTCCGCTCCTGATGCTCACTACAAGTACTATAAAAAATTTTAAGTTACTCATTTTTGCTGCTCGGAAAACTGCTTAATACAGCGGTTTGTACAGGCCTTCCTGCCTAGCGACGGAATCGGAGAGTAACCAGATGTAGCGATCACAAAGAGACGTAGCACCGCGTAGCGCGAAATCCAAAGTACACACACTTAAATCATCCCAAAAATGTCTCACCTCATTAATTTTTTGAGTAGCTTGCACTTCATATCGACAACTAAACTGTGCAAATGTAATTGTTACACACATGACTAATAGAGGAAAGAAAATGAAAGCAGTGTTATATGTTACATTACACACGACTTCAATCAGTCGGGATTTTAATTTGTTGATATTAAACACTTTATAACAAATCTTGTATGCAAGTTCTTATGATAATTTTTGAATTATGTATGCTTCCTAAAAACAATAAAACAGTTCCCTTTTTTCCTGTAGTCGTCATACAAATGCGAGATGACGAAAGCAAACAGTTTTCTTGCACCAGTCAGACTTGACAATAGAATGATTAATGTAGTCAGGCATGTCGCAGCAATTACCACATCTGTTTGGGCATAACTGGCAGGAGTAAGAAATGGTCGTGCCCATTTTCCGCATACTGCGGTGTGTACCAGAGATACTTGGTCCATTTCGTAAATGGTGGTGAAGTAAATTGACAGTATCGTGTCCGCAGCTCGTGGTCATGCGGTAGCGTTCTCGCTTCCCGCGCCCGGGTTCCCGGGTTCGATTCCCGGCGGGGATTTTCTCTGCCTCGTGATGACTGGGTGTTGTGTGATGTCCTTAGGTTAGTTAGGTTTAAGTAGTTCTAGGGGACTGATGACCATAGATGTTAAGTCCCATAGTGCTCAGAGCCATTTGAACCATTTTTTTGACGGTATCGTAAATGACTCAGTTTCAACAATACTGTTCCGCTGATAAACCTGAAATGAAAAAGAGCTATCAGAAAGTACATTTTCTAACCATTATCTGAAAAATCCTTTTCACTGCAGAGAATTTTTTTCATCGAAAGACTGAATCACTTTATTAGTTGCAGGTGGAACCGAGTACTACTGACCGTCTTTTCCTCCTCCTCCTAAAGACAGAGTTGTCGTTATGTCCAGGTCAAGACACCAAAAACAGTAATGAGTTATTACCTGCAAATGGTAAAAAGTTGTTTCGGATATAACAGTGAAAATTATTCTCTCCAATTTTTCCAGATCTTTTTACGTCTATTGCAAGACTTTTGCAGGTAAAGATTCCTTTCTCTTTAATTTTTGGCCCTAATTTTCCTCGATGTTCCTGAAGACAGAGATGAAGCTTCAGAAGCAGTAATGCATTGATACTTGTCGCTGGCATTATTGGTTCAAATGTCTCTGAGCACTATGGGACTAAACTTCTGAGGTCGTCAGTCCCCTAGAACTTAGAATTACTTAAACCTAACTAATCTAAGGACATCACACACATCCATGCCCGAGGCAGGATTCGAACTTGCGACTGAAGCGGTCACGCGGTTCCAAACTGTAGCGATTAGAACCGCCCGGCCACCCCGGCCAGCACTGCCATTTTTGTTTACGAATGTGTCATAGCATTCATCGACTCCATAAGCGACCCTGTATTTTTTTTCGCTATAAATGATAAAGTGCGATTAGCATGAAACCTGAGTGATTACATTTACACGCAGCTTTCAGGGGATAACAATGAATTTCGTCTTCGCGTGAGCTAGGAGTTTCTCTGTAGCACTACCTATTAATGACATCGCTGCTTGTTTACTTGAGGTAAGCTTTCATAATTTTGCGATATCCTTTTCCGTATACTCTCCTGAATCTGTTTAACCAGGTGGAGGAAGCACTGATATTAGCACTGGTTATCTCACTAGTAATTCAGAGAGCATAGTCTCGTCGTCCTCCCATCATGACGGTGTATTGTCTCTCAAGAGCAGTTCTAAATCTTTCGAGTAGTTATTCTTTCACACTTTTGTGAGTTTCATTTTGGCGCACATTTGGTACTTCGCTTAAATCTTTCTTCCATTTATAAAGTTCATGTTCAAATGTCAAACGAAACTTGCTTTTCACACTGATTAGGTTTAAGGGTTTTCTGACCCACCCCTTTCCCCTCGTCCGAAAAATTTTTCAACCTTTTCTTTGTTACTGAAAGCATTTACCATATATTTTTCTTTGCACATCGAAGGTACTCCATTTTGGTTCTAGATTGTAATTAACACAACAATCATCATTCGAACCACAATTCTTGAAACTGTCCAACTTATTTTCTGTTTCTGCTAATGTTACCAAGTTTTGGGGAAATGTAGACACTATTCAAATGAATTCTCAAGAAATTAACTAATAAATAACATATCTGTAGGTCTTTAGGAGAAGGTGATTTTGATTTGCATACCACGTTCTCCATATTTTATTTTTGCAAGGTTGAAAGCATTAACTGGATTCCACATTACTGTGTAACTGAGGAACCTACACGGAGATAGATTTTATTATGAGACATACGCAAAGAAATTACAAAGAGAATTAGATCAGTTTTACCTCCATTCTTAACACTTGGTGTTACCACAAAGGCAACTGCTAATTATTCTGGGTATTAAAGGAGCTGAAAATTCGAGTGCATAGTAGCTGTGAATAATTTTGGCAGAGAAACTGTCACCGGAATTTGAAATTCGCTTTAAAAATTACGATTGCGTTGTGCAGAGTTATCTGCTTACCGACGTGTCATCAGTTAATGTTATACAAGCGCCGTGCTGCTAATTCGCTGTCCGCTACAGCTACAGCTAGGGTGTACATTTCACAAGATGCCAGGAGAGCTAACTTAAAACCGGAAAAAAACTACCAATGTGTCTTAACAGCTAAAGTTTTGACTATGCGTATCTTTCAGTATGTTCTTCCTGTATAAAGACATTCGAAGCAGCTTTCGACATGTCAGACTGGACAGTTCGGTTGTTAGTAGGCACAGCTGCCATTAATTTGCCACTAGCCTGACCATTCGGACCATAGCATTTCAGGTCGAAATCTGCTCTGCCGCAGTATACCATGTGCGTCTCCTCCAGTGGGCCAGAAGGTGGAAACTCTCCGGCTGAGGCCTGGCGTCATGTTCCGAGTGCCTGTCCTCCATCGAACCACTTGAGTCACAGTTGGTTGGAATTTCGCGGCTAGCTAGACTTAAAGCCAATAAGTGAGTAATACACGTAAGGAGTTGGACTGAATATGGAGTGCTCGTAAGTCAGGCACACAAGAAAAACCGCTCACTCTGGCGTGACGAGGTAGCATTCGCTGCTAGGTCACACATGCAGAGATACAGGTGATAATCATTGAACTATGTGAAATAAAATCGTCATAGACTCTGAAACGTTTGTGTTAGGACTTTCAATATGCGATTGGCCGCGGGGCTAGCTGAGAATTAGTATGCGAATGGGCGCGCGCCTTGTTGTTGTCGGCCATTTGCACGTGAAAAAGTCACGGTACAGCGTGCTTGAGAGTATAGCGCTTGTGATGACCCACTATACGAGCAGCCCAAGTGCGGCCCAAAAAAAGTTTGCGATCGAGTTCAGTAGGCAAACGATCAAGAAATTGATTCGCAAGTTTGAGAGAACGGGTACTGTTCGTGATGACACTGCTGGCAATGTCGGTCGTCCAAAAAGGGTGAAAACGCCTGAAAACATCGAGAAGCCACGCGCTGCGTTTCAAACCAGCCACAGGAAATTGACCACACGAGCAGCACAACAGGTGGGAATCAACGGGTAGGCACTACGACAAGTGGTTGCTAAAGACCTGCATTCCTTCCCATACAAAATTCAAAGCAATCAGCATTAAATCCTAGGCCAATGGAACAGCCACTGTGTTTCGCCAACACTACTTTCCACAGACCAGGACTTTGAAGTGAATATGGTATGGTTTAACCACTAAGCCCACTTTCACTTGGATGGGTTCATCAATAAGCAAATACTGCCTCGTTTTGGTGGACTGAGAATCCACATTTCGCTATCGAGAAATCTCTTCACACTCGTCGGCCGCTGTGACCGAGCGGTTTTAGGAGCTTCAGTCCGGAACCGCGCTGCCGCTATGATCGAAAAATTCGAATCCTCTACGATAGAGCGAAGGCTGCTGGCGATAATAGGTTCAGGAGTCAAGGTACGTTATGCTATAAGAAGTCTGATAAGTCTCGTTAGCTTACGTGACGTTAATGGTAAGGTCTGTAACTATACAATCACATAAACACTCCGTCGACCACCTGGCAGACGCGTGGAATGCATAAAGTGCGCGAAACGTGTCACGCTGTGTATTCTAGGGTTCTACTAGGGTTGTGCGCAGTATGCCAGGTCGCCTGCACAGCTGCATGTCAAAAGTTGCGTGTAATTAGCACACACATTCTGTGATACTGATTTAAAACACAGTAGTCTGAAATGAAAATTAAAATATAATACAATAAAATAAAAAATGACACACCGTGAAGGATTATCCGAATGACACTAAAATCGGTAGACATGATGTACATGTACAGATTGGCACGTGATTACAGTTTCACAACATCAGGATTGTTAATTCAAGAGAAGCAGCTTCACAGATTGAGCAAGTCAGCAATGCGTTGGTCCACCCCTGGGCCATATAGAAGCAGAATGAAGGCTTTCCCGACCGGGTGACATGGCTGTTGATATACTTTCCGGGATGTGAGGACCTGGTCCACAAACTTTTCTGCTCCTTACGTTTCGTCCAGGACTGCGCTGGACTTCCTCAGAGGCGCTGCTCCGCTGAGTCTTGCCGACTGGCTGGTCGGGTGTCTGAGAGCGACTTATATATTGTGAGAAAGGGGGGCGTGGTTCAGGTGACACGTGATGAGCATTAGGCCCTGCGATTGCCAATCTTTACATGGAGAAATGTGAACAATCAGCCCTAGACAAAGCTAATAACAAACCATCTCTTTGGTATCGATATGTAGATGACACATTTGTGGTTTGGTCCCATGGCAGAAGGGCCTTGGACGATTTCTTTGATTATCTAAATAAAATTCACCCAAAAATACAGTTTACCATGGAAATAGAAAAGGATAACAGAATATCTTTCTTGGATGTCTTAGTTATGAGACTGTCCGATAGAAGCTTGGAATATAATCTTTTTAGGAAGGCAACACATACGGACAGATATTTACATAAAAATTCTAATCATCATCCACAACAAAAAAGGGGTGTCATAAAAAGTCTTGTCGATCGAGCGGAACGGATATGTACACTTGAACATTTGAATGCTGAAGTGAAACATCTGAAGCAGGCTTTTGAAAAAAACAGCTACTCAAGAAAAGAGATAAACAGAATTTTACGTCGAAGGAACAGAAGACCAAAAGATAAGAATGAACCACAACGACAGAAAAATACAGTAGTTCTCGTTTTTATAAAAAAAAGTAACAGATCGGATCGGTAAGATTTTACGAAAACATGACATAAAACCGGTCTTTAAACCAACAAAGAAAATAAGTCAAGTACAACGATCTGTGAAGGATAAACGCCCTCCCCTGTCGACATGTGGTGTTTATAAAATTCCATGTACCTGTGGTAAAGTTTATATTGGTACTACCAAAAGAAGCGTAAACACGCGACTGAAAGAGCATAAAAGTCTTTGTCGAGTTGGAAAAATAGAAAAATCAGCTGTAGCGGAACATGTTCTTCAACCAGGCAACCACCAAGTGAAGTTTTCGGATACCGAAGTTTTGACTACAACGTTAAATTACTATCCTCGGCTATATAGAGAAGCTATTGAAATTTATAAACATCACGATAATTTTAATAGGAAAGAGGAGGCTATGAAAATTAGCGATATATGGACAGTGGCTCTACAAAATTGCTAACAATTTTTATCTTTGACAAGGTGGTAATCGATAGTCAACCTTATCTTTGCTATGGATTATCACTGCTCATCACGTGTCACCTGCCATATAGACGCAGTTGAACAGCATGGCTATGATTGACAGTGTTATTAGATGAAATACTGAGGAATGTTTACTGGCTCATTAGATCGTCAGAAGCCTGAACATGTTGGAGTACTACAATCACAACAACGTGCAGTGGTGGCAGTGATTAATTTATTAAATAATTAATGAATTGTATTTATAAATGTAGCTCTTTATCCATGGCAAAGTTTTGTGTGACCAACACAGTAAGTTGTTTGATGTGTTGTAAAAAACTTGCTGTCCAAGACTGCAACCATGGACTGCAAGTTATTTACGGCATAATGCTTCATGGTCATTCGTAATTAATAAATGCCTCAAATGCCATTTTCTTCAACTCCTTGCACTATAACTGCATTACAAAAGCCTCACCTTAATTTCGCAATTTTTGATAGAAATAATGCAGTTTTAGTGAACCCTTTTTACCTTTGTGTGTAAAATATAACTATCTTAGTCGCTGGTCGGTATCAGGCGCTCAGGCATCCGTCAATGACTAGCATTGGTCGTGGAATTTTCCTAACCATCTCCTCTCTCAAGACCCTTAGCCCCGTAGGCGCCGTGCAAACTACACTCCTGGAAATTGAAATAAGAACACCGTGAATTCATTGTCCCAGGAAGGGGAAACTTTATTGACACATTCCTGGGGTCAGATACATCACATGATCACACTGACAGAACCACAGGCACATAGACACAGGCAACAGAGCATGCACAATGTCGGCACTAGTACAGTGTATATCCACCTTTCGCAGCAATGCAGGCTGCTATTCTCCCATGGAGACGATCGTAGAGATGCTGGATGTAGTCCTGTGGAACGGCTTGCCATGCCATTTCCACCTGGCGCCTCAGTTGGACCAGCGTTCGTGCTGGACGTGCAGACCGCGTGAGACGACGGTTCATCCAGTCCCAAACTTGCTCAATGGGGGACAGATCCGGAGATCTTGCTGGCCAGGGTAGTTGACTTACACCTTCTAGAGCACGTTGGGTGGCACGGGATACATGCGGACGTGCATTGTCCTGTTGGAACAGCAAGTGCCCTTGCCGGTCTAGGAATGGTAGAACGATGGGTTCGATGACGGTTTGGATGTACCGTGGACTATTCAGTGTCCCCTCGACGATCACCAGTGGTGTACGGCCAGTGTAGGAGATCGCTCCCCACACCATGATGCCGGGCGTTGGCCCTGTGTGCCTCGGTCGTATGCAGTCCTGATTGTGGCGCTCACCTGCACGGCGCCAAACACGCATACGACCATCATTGGCACCAAGGCAGAAGCGACTCTCATCGCTGAAGACGACACGTCTCCATTCGTCCCTCCATTCACGCCTGTCGCGACACCACTGGAGGCGGGCTGCGCGATGTTGGGGCGTGAGCGGAAGACGGCCTAACGGTGTGCGGGACCGTAGCCCAGCTTCATGGAGACGGTCCTCGCCGATACCCCAGGAGCAACAGTGTCCCTAATTTGCTGGGAAGTGGCGGTGCGGTCCCCTACGGCACTGCGTAGGATCCTACGGTCTTGGCGTGCATCCGTGCGTCGCTGCGGTCCGGTCCCAGGTCGACGGGCACGTGCACCTTCCGCCGACCACTGGCGACAACATCGATGTACTGTGGAGACCTCACGCCCCACGTGTTGAGCAATTCGGCGGTACGTCCACCCGGCCTCCCGCATGCCCACTATACGCCCTCGCTCAAAGTCCGTCAACTGCACATACGGTTCACGTCCACGCTGTCGCGGCATGCTACCAGTGTTAAAGACTGCGATGGAGCTCCGTATGCCACGGCAAACTGGCTGACACTGACGGCGGCGGTGCACAAATGCTGCGCAGCTAGCGCCATTCGACGGCCAACACCGCGGTTCCTGGTGTGTCCGCTGTGCCGTGCGTGTGATCATTGCTTGTACAGCCCTCTCGCAGTGTCCGGAGCAAGTATGGTGGGTCTGACACACCGGTGTCAATGTGTTCTTTTTTCCATTTCCAGGAGTGTATTTTCGCACGCCTCGTTCCGTGCCTTCTTTCCGTAACGAAACGGTACGACACTTGTGTCACTCTTAAAATTTGTAAGTAAACATTGAGTTACTCCACAATGTTGTCGAGCGTTAATGGATTTCTGGTCAGATCCAAACGTTCAGAATCAGGAGTAAGTGGTGAAAAATATTTGACGACTGACGGATTTCTCTGCCGGAAACTCTTATGGGTATTATCTGATCGTGCCATGCACTTGTTTCGTAGTTGATTTGCCTATGGAAGTTTTACTTTTATGATGGTAGCCATGCCCAAATTGAGTCTTGTGCGCTATGCATGTGATCACAATTTGCCCATAGAATTCGGAAGGTTTCCTATCGTTCCCAATGATTGCGAACACATTCCACATAACTCCGAGTGGCACTGCTACAGCACTTAGGAGGTGAATTGCATATTATTATTATTGACCATTATGACCTATTCAGGTACAGCGCCAGTGTATCAAAACATTATACGTAATATCCGCAACTAGTCACTTTTTAATTATATTTTATCGAAAATTCATACCTCTATGTTGTTAGTAAGATATTATTGAAAAGAGAAACTGGGAGAGGAAATTATCTCGGAGAGGTGCTTATTGTTTGACCTCGAGCTGTCCGTAACTAAAAGAATTTCATCTTATGTTCTTTGTTATAGATGAGTAGTACATGTGAGCATGATGGTCATTGAAACTTCTTGGCGGATTAAAACTGTGTGCCCGACCGAGACTCCAACTCGGGACCTTTGCCTTTCGCGGGAAAGTGCTCTACCATCTGAGCTACCGAAGCACGACTCACGGCCGGTCATTGTTCATGAAGCCTTGCTACTTCTGAGCGTCATTGCCACTGCAGTTTAGTGATCCAGCGGATTCATGACAGAAGTTTCCAGCAAGTCTAACGAAACTTAAATATTATCGTTGACAGTACTGTTAACCCATGGCGATACAAGATTCCAGGCCCAGAAAGAAATCGCGTTTCCGTTATTGTGCGCTTGACGTTATTGCAGAGCTCTCAGGTGATATGTCAGTGAGGTGTTGTTAGCTTATGTGGGACTCGTGATTTCTGTACAGGTACTGCTTATTTTCAAAGATCTAGAAGGGAGACTTATATGCAAAATGCAATTGAATAAAATGGACAGAATTCTGAAACACAAACATGCTATCAAAGAATCCGATTCTGGAAGTGAACTAACGTTAAGTGCAAGTTAAAAAGCAAAACAGTGGCCTACTCGTAGGTACAATGAAACCTATTTAAGCTGTGGTTTCACTTGGACTGGAAGTGAAGATTATCCTTTCTCACTATGCTTTGTATGTGGGCGTAAAATGGCAAATGAAAAGACGAACTGGGCAAACATTTTAAAACAATGCATTCAAATTAGCAAGATAAACCTGTAAGCTATTTAAAGAGATTGTCTGAACAGCAAAGAAGGGCAGCAAATCCCTTTAAATGTATATTGTCTGTTTCTGATAAAGATTTCATCACTTCCTACCAAGTCTCTGAACTAACAGCAAAGAGCATGTAAGCTCATACTATAGGCGATTCACTTATTTTGCCTGTTTGGAAAAAAATGGTCATGATGATTCTGGGAAATGAAGCAGCTATGAAAATAAGCAATATTCCTTTGTCGAATGATACAGTTCACAGGCATATTATAGAAATGTCTACTGATATTGAGAAAAATGTATGCAGTGAGAAACTCAAGAATTCAAACTTTGCATTGTAAGTTACTGAATCAACGAACATTACCAACCAATCGCAGCTCTTTGCATTTACCTGTTTCATAAATCAAGATCAAATAGTAAATCAGTTTCTTTTTTGCAAAGAATGAAGTATGTCTACTGAAGGTGACGTTGTTTTCCACATATTAAATGATTGTCTTAATAATTGGCAGTTAACATGGAATTGGTGTGTAGGAATTTGTATAGATGGCACCCCTTCAATGGCAGACTGTGTTGAGGCCCTTATTTCTCTTGTAAAAAATAAAATTAAAAAAACAAAAAAAAAAAACAGAATGAAGATGTTAGTAGCAAGAAAAACTGAGAGACGTCTTAGAGCAAGTTGTTCAGATGGCAAATTTTACTAAAACTGGACCTGTCAGAACCCGTTTATTCGAAAAACATTGATTCGATATGGAGGCAGAACAAAGACTGTTGCTTTTAAACAAAGAGGTCAGGTGGTTGTCGAGGGGGAAAGTACTTACAGTGTGCATGAGCTTCGACAAGGACTTCTTGTGTATTTTGAAGAAATGAAACATTTACATTCTTGCAACCTCCTTTTCAGTGAATAATGGATTACCAGATAACAGTATTTGGCCGATATACTTCAGCAGTTCAATATTTGAACAATAGCATGCAAGAGAAAGAAGAAAATAACCTCACATCCACCGAGATAATTAAAGCGTTTCACAGAAAACTACAAATATGGAAACGAAAAGCTAGTCAAGGTGACTTGGAACTGTTCCCATTGGTAAGGAGCACGTGTGCAAATGAAATACTTGCAATAGTAGTATATAATTTAATAAGTTTACAAGAGAAACTGAGTTCATATTTTCCACCCGTCATCATTGAACAGTACGATTTGATTCGAAACCCATTCATAGAACCTTCAAGTGATTTCGGCTTAACATTAACAGAACAAGAAGAAGTGGCAGCGATATCTACTGATCGTGGACTGATGATTAAAGCATGAGGAACTGTCTCTTGAAGCCATTTCGATTTCGATAAGAGAAGAATATGTGTCGACGTCTAAAACGGCTTTAACATCTTACTTCAATTTTCGGCGTCATATTTATGTCAGTTGGGATTTTCTGCCTTCACAACAATTAAATGTAACAAGTGAAGAACTCTTCAGCGTATTGACGAGGAAATCAGAGTTAGTTTCTCAAATATGTCTCAAAAAATTGAAGAAATTTCGAGAACACATCAGGCTCATGTTTCTCATTAATAGGAAGAGTAGATGTAAGGTACCAGTACGTTTCGTTTGTATTGCATTATTACTTTTCTCTATAATTTGAATTAATCGTTAGTTTTATTGCATTATTTCATTTCGATACGTTTCACTTAACAGTTTCTCTTGACTGTCTTGTTGGCAGGAAAGGAGGCACCACGGTACTCGGCTGTCGCATTTGGGTGACAATCGCGCTTCATTAACCTCTCATATTTTATACAAAATTATTGGTTATTATTATGATAATGTATGTTTTTTGTTCATATAAGTTGTATTTTCTATAGTTGGGCGCGAAATTCAAAATAAAATGACTTAATTGTTATTTTACCATAGTATTTATTTCCTGTATTGACTGCTGTTAAATATTCCTCAAAAATGTGTATACAGTGCACCCAAATTTATTTGCGGCCTTTTAAATGCTCCCGAAGCTCATGAAGTTTGAGAACCACTTCATTAGGTTGGCATGCGTGGCACCCTCACAGCACATCGGTAAATCGAAAATACTCCCCCCGCCCCTCCCGGTTTGTTCCCCTTTGTAGCAACCAAGCCTGGGCTTACATCTTAACACGGTAATGCCCGCCCGTGCACCACGAGACTTTCTCCAGCTAGTCTTCGTGCTTGCCAAAACCTACCTCGGTCAACTGGGTCGCCGGATCTCTCCCCAATTCAGAACGTTTGGAGTATAATGGGTAGGGCTTTCGATCCAGCTCGAGATTTTGACTGCGCAACGCGTCAGTTAGACAGAATTTGGCACATTATACCCCATTAGGAAATCCAAGAACTCTATCAGTGACTAATAACCCAAATGATTGTCTGCAGAAGGGTCAGAGGTGGACCAACGCGCTATAAACGTACTCAATTTGAGTATATCTTTCTCCTAAAAATTCAGCATGTGGTTCTTAAATTGTAAAAACTTCTTTGTCTGTTCATGTACGAGGTGCATTCAAGTTCTAAGGCCTCCGATTTTTTTCTAATTAACTACTCGCCCGAAATCGATGAAACTGGCGTTACTTCTCGATGTAATCGCCCTGCAGACGTACACATTTTTCACAACGCTGACGCCATGATTCCGTGGCAGCGGCGAAGGCTTCTTTAGGAGTCTGTTTTGACCACTGGAAAATCGCTGAGGCAATAGCAGCACGGCTGGTGAATGTGCAGCCACGGAGAGTGTCTTTCATTGTTGGAAAAAGCCAAAAGTCACTAGGAGCCAGGTCAGGTGGGTAGGGAGCATGAGGAATCACTTCAAAGTTGTTATCACGAAGAAACTGTGGCGTAACGTTAGCTCGATATGCGGGTGCGTTGTCTTGGTGAAACAGCACACGCGCAGCCCTTCCCGGACGTTTTTGTTGCAGTGCAGGAAGGAATTTGTTCTTCAAAACATTTTCGTAGGATGCACCTGTTACAGTAGTGCCCTTTGGAACGCAATGGGTAAGGATTACGCCCTCGCTGTCCCAGAACATGGACACCATCATTTTTTCAGCACTGGCGGTTACCCGAAACTTTTTTGGTGGCGGTGAATCTGTGTGCTTCCATTGAGCTGACTGGCGCTTAGTTTCTGGATTGAAAAATGGCATCCACGTCTCATACATTGTCACTACCGACGAAAAGAAAGTCCCATTCATGCTGTCGTTGCGTGTCAACATTGCTTGGCAACATGCCACACGGGCAGCCAAGTGGTCGTCCGTCAGCATTCGTGGCACCCACCTGGATGACACTTTTCGCATTTTCAGGTCGTCATGCAGGATTGTGTGCACAGAACCCACAGAAATGCCAACTCTGGAGGCGATCTGTTCAACAGTCATTCGGCGATCCCCCAAAACAATTCTCTCCACTTTGTCGACCATGTCGTCAGACCAGCTTGTGCGAGCCTGAGGTTGTTTCGGTTTGTTGTTACACGATGTTCTGCCTTCAATAAACTGTCGCACCCACGAACGCACCTTCGACACATCCATAACTCCATCACCACATGTCTCCTTCAACTGTCGATGAATTTCAATTGGTTTCACACCACGTAAATTCAGAAAACGAATGATTGCACGCTGTTCAAGTAAGGAAAACGTCGCCATTTTAAGTATTTAAAACAGTTCTCATTCTCGCCGCTGGCGGTAAAATTCCATCTGCCATACGGTGCTGCCATCTCTGGAACGTATAGACAATGAACGCGGCCTCATTTTAAAATAATCCGCGTGTTTCTATCTCTTTTCAGTCCGGAGAAAAAAAATCGGAGGCCTTAGAACTTGAATGCACCTCGTAGATCTCACCCAACGATTTCAGTCCTATTCGGATAATTCATTCGTGGCGCATCGCCTTTTGTAGTCTTAGAGTGTATTTATATTTTTGGATTGCTGTATAGATCTAAAAACTGTTCGTTACAGAATATATTCAAGTGAGCTATTTACTTACAGCGTTTTGGTGTCGTAACCGGTTGTATCAGGATATGCCAACTACATACACATTTCCACTTATTCCCGCGTTTGCTACTGATTTCTTTGGTCGAATTTCACGATAGCAAGGTGCTGTAGTACGGTATGAATGGGCTGGGAGGCCCCGAACCGCAGGTACGATCGTCTCATTGGAAAAGTTTTCGCTATCCTTTCCTCCCGCAGACATCCGTGAAGTGTAGGTGGCTGTGTGTGTGTGTGTGTGTGTGTGTGAGTGTGTGTGTGTGTGTGTGTGTGCGTGTCTAGTGTAGTGTAGTGTACCGTCACGTTGGTGTGGCAGAAAAATGGTTCAAATGGCTCTGAGCACTGTGGGTCTTAACATCTATGGTCATTAGTCTCCTAGAACTTAGAACTACTTAAACCTAACTAACCTAAGGACAGCACACAACACCCAGTCATCACGAGGCAGAGAAAATCCCTGACCCCGCCGGGAATCGAAACCGGGAACCCTGGCGTGGGAAGCGAGAACGCTACCGCACGACCACGAGCTGCGGACAGGTGTGGCAGAGGGGATGAGGGAAGATAGAGGATGGAACAGCACCAAGGGGGTGGAGGGGTGGTCAGCAGCCTTGCGCCGCCACCACTTCCACTTTCACGATGGCTTCTTGTACAGGGTGACAGTTATTGAACTACATAAAAAATGTAAGCTAGTTACGGACTACGGCACCCACACACATTATTCAACATGTAAACGTCACTATAGATATTTGGATCTAGGTTATGAAATGTTCGATGCGCCTGGCATCAATTGCAATGACGTCGTGCAGACAAATAGCGAAATTCTGAGTGACCAGCTGAATTGTTGGAACATCGATGCCGTCAACGACCTCTTGAGTGACTGCTTTCTGATCAACAATGGTTTTGGAGTTATTGCTATATACCGTGTCTTCAATATATCCCCACTAATAGGAGTCTCGAGTCTTCAGACCCAAAGAATATGGCGGCCAATCGAGGCCCATTACAGTGGCCTCTGGGTACCCCAGAGCCAGAATGCAGTCGCCCAAGTGCTCCTCCAGGAAATCAAACACTCTCCTGCATCGATAGGGTCGATCTCCTTCTTGCGTGAACCACATCTGGTCGAAATCAGGGCCGCCGAAGAGAAATCGTCTTTCAAAAGTGCCGTTCGGTAGTCGCAGTGCCATCAAGGACTCCGCACGCAGGTACAGTCGCCTAACTGCAAAATTTTTCTCTCTATCCTTTCTGACCACAGGCTTCCCTTAAGTGAACATGACTGTAATGTGTGTGTGTGTGTGTGTGTGTGTGTGTGTGTGTGTCTGTGTGTGTGTGTGTGCCTGTCCGTGACTGGACATTACATCTACATCTACATCCCCGCTCCGCAAGCCATCTGACGGTGTGTGGCCGAGGGTAGCTTCAGTACCTCTATGTGCTCTCCCTTCTGTTCCAGTCTCGCATTGTTCGTGGAAAGAAGGATTGTCGGTATGCCTCTGTGTGGGCTCTAATCTCTCCGATTTTATTCTCATGATCTCTTCGCGAGATTTAAGTAGGTGGGAGCAATATACTGCTTGACTCCTCGGTGAAGGTATGTTCTCTAAACTTCAACAAAAACCCGTACCGAGCTACTGAGCGTCTCTCTTGCACAGTCTTCCACTGGAGTTTATCTGTCATCTCCGTAACGCTTTCGCGATTACTAAATGATCCTGTATCGAAGCGCGCTGCTCTCCGTTGGATCTTATCTCTTCTATCAACCCTATCTGGTACGGATCCCAAAGATCCCATACCGGTGAACAGTATTCAAGCAGTGGGCGAACAAGTGTACTGTAACCTACTTCCTTTGTTTTCGGACTACATTTTCTTAGGATTCGTCCAATGAATCTCAGTCTTGCGTCTGCTTTACCGGCGATTAATTTTATATGGTCATTCCATTTTAAATCACTCCTGATGCCTACTCCCAGATAATTTATGGAATTAACTGCTTCCAGTTACTGACCTGCTATATTGTAGCTAAATAAAATAGGATCTGTCTTTCTATGTACTCGCAGCACATTCCACTTGTCTACATTGAGATTCAACTGCCATTCCCTGCACCATACGTCAATTCGTTGCAGATCCTCCCGCATTTCTGTACAATTTTCCATTGTTACTACCTCTCGATATACTACAGCATCATCCACAAAATGCCTCAGTGAACTTCTGATGTTATCCACAAGATCATTGATGTATGTTGTGAATAGCAACGGTCCTACGACACTCCCCTGCGAAACACCTGAAATCACTCTTGCTTCTGAAGACTTCTCTCCATTGAGAATGACATGCTGCGTTCTGTTATCTAGGAACTCTTCAATCCAATCACACAATTGGTCTGATAGTTCATATGCTCTTACTTTGTTCATTAAACGACTGTATCTAACGTCGATCAGTTGTAGAATTAAGGAACACGTATTATGTTCAAGTATAATTACTTTTCTGGAGGCTAGAAATCTACTCTGTAGGAATCAGCATGGGTTTCGAAAAAGACGGTCATGTGAAACGCAGCTCGCGCTATTCGTCCACGAGACTCAGAGGGCCATTGACACAGGTTCACAGGTAGATGCCGTGTTTCTTGACTTCCGCAACGCGTTCGATACAGTTCCCCACTGTTCTTTAATGAACAAAGTAAGAGCATGTGGACTGTCAGACCAATTGTGTGATTGGATTGAGGAGTTCCTAGATAACAGAACGCAGCATGTCATTCTCAATGGAGAGAAGTCTTCCGAAGTAAGAGTGATTTCAGGTGTGCCGCAGGGGAGTGTCATAGGACCGTTGCTATTCACAGTATACATAAATGACCTGGTGGATGACATCGGAAGTTCACTGAGGCTTTTTGCAGATGATGCTGTGGTGTATCGAGAGGTTGTAACAACGGAAAATTGTACTGAAATGCAGAAGGATCTGCAGCGAATTGACGCACGGTGCAGGGAATGACAATTGAATCTCAATGTAGGCAAGTGTAATGTGCTGCGAATACATAGAAAGATAGATCCCTTATCATTTAGCTACAAAATAGCAGGTCAACAACTGGATGCAGTTAATTCCATAAATTATCTGGGAGTACGCATTAGGAGTGATTTAAAATGGAGTGATCATATAAAGTTGATCGTCGGTAAAGCAGATGCCAGACTGAGATTCATTGGAAGAATCCTAAGGAAATGCAATCCGAAAACAAAGGAAGTAGGTTACAGTAGCTTGTTCGCCCACTGCTTGAATACTGTTCAGCAGTGTGGGATCCGTACCAGATAGGGTTGATAGAGGAGATAGAGAAGATCCAACGGAGAGCAGCGCGCTTCGTTACAGGATCATTTAGTAATCGCGAAAGCGTTACGGAGATGATAGATAAACTCCAGTGGAAGACTCTGCAGGAGAGACGCTCAGTAGCGGTACGGGCTTTTGTCAAAGTTTCGAGAACATACCTTCACCGAAGAGTCAAGTAGTATATTGCTCCCTCCTACGTATATCTCGCGAAGAGACCATGAGGATATAATCAGAGAGTTTAGAGCCCACACAGAGACATACCGACAACCCTTCTTTCCACAAACAAAACGAGACTGGAATAGAAGGGAGAACCGATAGAGGTACTCAAGGTACCCTCCGCCACACACTGTCAGGTTGCTTGCGGAGTATGGATGTAGATGTAGATGTATCAAACGACTTGCGGAAGTCACGAACCACGGCATCTACCTGGGAACCCGTGTCTATGGGCCTCTGAGTCTCGTGGACGAATACCACGAGCTGAGTTTCACACGACCGTCTTTTTCGAAACCCTCTTTCTTCCTACAGAGTAGATCTCTAGTCTGCAGAAAAGTCATTATACTTCAACATAATACGTGTTCCAAAGCTATACAATTGATCGACGTTAGAGATATGGGTTTATAGTTCTGCACATCTGTTTGACGTCCCTTCTTGAAAACGAGGATGACCTGTGCCCTTTTCCAATCTTTTGGAACGCTACGCTCTTCAAGAGACCTACGGTACACCGCTACAAGAAGGGGGGCAACTTCCTTCGCGTACTCTGTGTAAAATCGAAATAGTGTCCCATCAGGTCCAGAGGCCTTTCCTCCTTTGAGCGATTTTAATTGTTTTTCTATTCCTCTGTCATCTCTTATAATATCTACCACGTTGTCTTTTGGCGAAGAGTTTGACAGAGCACTGAAAGATCTGAGTCGAAACAAGGCCCCCGGAGTTGACAACATTCCATGGGAACTACTGACGGCCTCGGGAGAGCCAGTCCTGACAAAACTCTACCATCTGGTGAGCAAGATGTATAAAACAGGCGAAATACCCTCAGACGTAAAGAAGAATATGATAATTCCAATCCCAAAGAAAGCAGGTGTTGACAGATGTAAAAATTAACGAACAATAAGTTTAATAAGCCACAGCTGCAAAATACTAACACGAATTCTTTATAGACGAATGGAAAAACTAGTAGAAGCCGACCTCGGGGAAGATCAGTTTGGATTCCGTAGAAATACTGGAACACGTGAGGCAATACTGATCTTACGACTTATCTTAGAAGAAAGAGTAAGGAAAGGCAAACCTACGTTTCTAGTATTTGTAGACTTAGAGAAAGCTTTTGACAATGTTGACTGGAATACTCTCTGTCAAACTCTAAAGGTGGCAGGGGTAAAATACAGGGAGCGAAAGGCTATTTACAATTTGTACAGAAACCAGATGGCAGTTATAAGAGTCGAGGGACATGAAAGGGAAGCAGTGATTGGGAAGGGAGTAAGACAGGGTTGTAGCCTCTCCCCGATGTTATTCAATCTGTATATTGAACAAGCAGTAAAGGAAACGAAAGAAAAATTCGGAGTAGGTATTAAAATCCAAATGTAGTTCAAATGGCTCTGAGCACTATGGGACTTGACATCTGTGGTCATCAGTCCCCTAGAACTTAGAAGTACTTAAACCTAACTAACCTAAGGACATCACACAAGTGCATGCCCGAGGCAGGATTCGAACCTGCGACCATAGCAGCCGCGCGGTTCCGGACTGAGCGCCTAGAACCGCTAGACCACCGCGGCCGGCTAACAAAATCCATGGAGAAGAAATAAAAACTTTGAGGTTCACCGATGACATTGTAATTGTGTCACAGACAGCAAAGGACTTGGAAGAGCAGTTGAATGGAATGGACAGTGTCTTGAAAGGAGGATATAAGATGGACATCAACAAAAGCAAAACTAGGATAATGGAATGTAGTCGAATTAAGTCGGGCGATGCTGAGGGAATTAGATTAGGAAATGAGATACTTAAAGTAGTATAGGAGTTTTGCTATTTGGGGAGCAAAATAACTGATGATGGTCGAAGTAGAGAAGATATAAAATGTAGACTGGCAATGGCAAGGAAAGCGTTTCTGAAGAAGAGAAATTTGTTAACATCGAGTATAGATTTAAGTGTCAGGAAGTCATTTCTGAAAGTAATTGTATGGAGTGTAACCATGTATGGAAGTGAAACATGGACGGTAAATAGTTTGGACAAGAAGAGAATAGAAGCTTTCGAAATGTAGTGCTACAGAAGAATGCTGATGATTAGATGGGTAGATCACATAACTAATCAGGAAGTATTGAATAGGATTGGGGAGAAGTTTGTGGCACAACTTGACCAGAAGAAGGGATCGGTTGGTAGGACATGTTCTGAGGCATCAAGGGATCACCAATTTAGTATTGGAGGGCAGCGTGGAGGGTAAAAATCGTACGGGGAGACCAAGAGATGAATACACTAAGCAGATTCAGAAGGGTGTAGGTTGCAGTAGGTACTGGGAGATGAAGAAGCTTGCACAGGATAGGGTAGCATGGATAGCTGCTTCTAACCAGTCTCAGGACTGAAGACCACAACAACAACAACAACCACTTTGTTATCTGCGCGGCAATCTAGACAAGTAACTACAGTGCAGCTTTCCTCTGTGAAACAGTTTTGGAAAAACGCATTTATTATTTCGGCCTTTAGTCTGTCATCCTCTGTTTCAATACCCTTTTAGTCACAGAGTGTCTGGAAGTTTGGTTTTGATCCAAATGTCTTAAGATTTTCTGCGAATTTACCTTGTATAGACTGGGGACTCAAAGGTTTATAACCGGAGGCAGGGACAAAGAATCCAGTGAAATTTTTTAAGTGCATTATCTGAGAACTACCTTCAGCAGTTAAACAGAAAACAGACTCGTGGCAATAACATATTTGACCTTCTGGTGACAAACAGACTCGAACTATTTTGAAACAGTTAACACAGAACAGGGAATCAGCGATCATAAAGCGGTTACAGCATCGGTGATTTCAGCTGTAAATAGAAATATTAAAGAAGGTAGGAAGATTTTTCTGTTGAACAAAACTGACAAAAGAACAGATATCAGAGCACTTGACGGCTCAAGTTAGAAAACTGCTACGGAAGCAAAGGGAACTTCACAGGAAACATAAACATAGCCAAAGCCTTGCAGACAAACATTAATTACACGAAGCTAAATGTAGTGTGAGGAGGGCTATGACAGGGGCGTTCAACGAATTCGAAAGTAAAGTTCTATGTACTGACATGGCAGAAAATCGTAAGATATTTTGGTCTTATGTCAAAGTGGTAGATGGATCAAAACATTTTGGTTTCGTAACCGGTTGTATCAGGATATGCTAACTACAGGCACATTTCCACTTATTTCTGCGTTTGCTACTGATTTCTTAGGTCGAATTTCACGATAGTAAAGTGAGATAGCATGGTATGAATGGGCTGGGAGGCTCGAACGGCAGATACGATGCTTAAGTTTTCCCTATCCTTTGCGCCCGCAGACCTCCGTGAAGTGTAGGTGTGTGTGTGTGTGTGTGTGTGTGTGTGTGTGTGTGTGTGTAGTATGTGGAGTGTAGTGTACCGTAACGTTGGTGTTGGAGAAGATGAGGAAAGATAGAGGGTGGAATAGCACCAACGGGGTGGTCAGGAGCCTTGCACAGCCACCACTTGTACTTTCACGGTGGCAAGTACAGTGTGACATGAAAAGACAAAAACGTAAACTAGTTACAAACTACGGCACGCACACACATTATTCAACACGTAAACGTCACTACAGATATTTTGATTTAGGTTATGACATGTTCGATGTGCCTGCCATCAATGGGGATGATGTCGCGCAGACAAATAGCGAAATTCTGCATTACCCGCTAAACTGTCGAACCATCGATGCCGTCGATGACCTCCTGAGTGACTTCTTACAGATCAGCAATGGTTTCGGACTTATTGCTGTACACCTTGTCTTTAATGTATCCCCACAAACAGGAGTCGTAAGTGTTCAGACGCGGAGGATATGGCGGCCAGTCGAGGCCCATTACAGTGGACTCCTGGAACCCCAAAGCCAGAATACAGTCATCCTAGTGCTCCTGCAGGAAATCAATTAATGGGGTAGATATCCCTCTTGCATGAACCACCTCTGGTCGAAATCAGGACCATGTATTGTAACGACGTAAATTTCTTATAAATGATTTTCTTTCGTCAGTTACAACCCACTTCAAAATTATTTATATCCTTTTTAAATTGTCTCAGAATGCTTCTTGAACGAAACTGTAAAACATCATTTTAGTCGTATGTACAGAATTACGTCACTCGGGCCAATTGGTTTGCGTAAACTTTTTCAATTTTAGACGTCGTTTGTTTCTCCTCAGAAATTATATTGATACACGTTACCTGATTTAATCGATATTAGAGCAACATTGAATAAACTTTTGAGATTCAAAGTCGCGATGAACGCTGTCAAAATTCAATAATTTTGTCAAATATATCATTAATTCATTCACATAATTCTTCATAAATAAATCCTCGGAACACGTATTTCAACGTAAGAGGCATCCACTAGTTTATTATCTTCCTACATACAGACGTGAACCTGAGCCTTGACAAGATAGTACAAACTATTTCAATAAGATTAAACTCTCTATGACGTCGTTATTGTACAAAACATTACAAATTATTCATTTTCAATTTTTTTAGAAGCACGACGCAACAAATCGGTTTCGGAATTTTCTGTTGCTCTTTGGTTGTCGACCCGCGACGTATAGTGGCCAGCAATAATCTCTCTGGTCCCGGCAGCGAAGATGCTGTCTCCGTTCGTTGCGCCGCCCTCTCCGTACATGAAACATAAAAATAAATACAAAAACTTTAGACAATTCACAACCATTACAAATATTACAAAAAATACATAAACAAAACTAAATTAAACTTCTATTCACCTGCAAACTGGGCTGACACTGGTGGATGGGTGACGCTTCAATTTCGCGTCCCACTACAGCCACCGAAGAGAAATCGTCTTCCAAAACCCTCACGTACCGTTCGGTTGTCAAAGTGCCATCAAGGACCCCGCCCGGCAGGTACAGTCGCCTAATTGCTCCCATAGGCATCCCTTAAGTGTACGTGACTGTAATGTGTGTGTGTGTGTGTGTGTGTGTGTGTGTGTGTGTGTGTGTATGTGTGTGCATGTGCGTGTGTGTGTGTGCGTGTGTGTCCGTAAGTGGACATTACACACCACGCTGTCACCCATTGAGGGAGAAGAGACTTCTCGATCGCGAAATGCGGATACTCAGTCCCCCAAACGAGCCAATTTTGCTTGCTGACGGACCCTTTCACATGAAATTGGACTTCGTCACTAAACCAAACCATAGTAATTGCCACCAGGCCCCGTGGCGAACCCTGCAGTTTGAACGTCCTAACGCAAACCGCTCAGAAGTTATGATGATTTCTTCATATAGTTCAATTGCCCTAAATGTAAATAAATGGGAACTGCAAAGCAACTTGAAAGTAGGCGAAATAGACCAGTGCCAAATACAGACACATCCGTAAAATAAGCAAGCAGACGACACCTCTATATACAAATAGTAATCAGACCAAAATGCTCACAGATTCAATTTTTAATCTGTAGCGGAGTGCTGATTTGGAACTTCCTGGATGATTAAAACTACAGTAAGGCCGGTGAATCGAATTTGAGACCGTTTTCTTTCTCTAGAGCTCTACAGGCTGAGCTATCCAAGTACGACTCGCAATGCTCCCATAGCTTCAGTTTCTCATGTACGTCTCTCCCGTCTCTCGATTTTCACAGAATTTGTCCTTGCAAAGTAAAGTTCCCACGTTCGAATATCATTCCACCACGAGTATTGAATATGCCAGTGAACTTCAGACAAAAATGTTGAAAGGAGAATTAACACTTGAATATACCTTGTAACGAACTGTTTTCATTTTAAAAGAAGCTGACCAAAACTGTAAATATGTTCATTCCATGCCACTTACGACGTGTTAAATTAATTAAACGAAACCCGTATAGTATAATTAACATGTTTTTTCTTTAGTTGCAAAGAAGTATATTTAACACTTTAACAACTTGAAGTGCTTTGAATATCTTAGTCCTTCTCCTGGAAACTTTACCCTTTATTTCATTCCTGCTTTATTCTTTCTAGCGACCATTTTATTAGTATTTTCTAGTTTGTCATAGATCTTATTACCCTTCTCTTACTTTAAGATTCTGGCGGGTTCACTTTCCAACCATTAATGTATCACACCCATTGAACTGGATACTAAGGATGTACGGTTTCGTTGTATTCATTTTCAAACTCATGTCGGTTAACAACTGTTATAGAAAACTTTCTTCCTCTGCTAACCTCTCTGTTGCTTTCATCGTTTAGCAAAACTATGCCACACATCTTTTGCATTATTTCAGTTATTGACTATTCCGTAATTTGGTTTTTTCGCCTTCAGTACTTCGGTTGTTTCTGAGTAATGTGTCACTAGTTTCATCAAACATCCCTCCTTTAAGTCGTTGCTTATCCTAAAACGTTATCATCGGCCATGCGACATCCACTGCAGGATCACAGCTCTGCTATACCTTTTCATACTCCCTCCATCCAGGTTGCTCCTTCGCGTACTATACCGCCACCTATCTTATTAGCGTTAGTTTGTCGTGACAGTATTTTCTGATCCATTTGTATCAGTGCATAATTTACTCTGGCTGTGTCTCCCATCCACTACGTTTTAGATTATATTGTTGGGTTTCCTTATTCTGTTGATTGCTTTACTGCTTCTCCTAGCTGCTTTCAACCCTTTTCCCCATTATTCGCTTAGAGACCCTCAGTTTTAACTAATGGTATTCGCTTTAAATACAAATATCGAAACTGGTAACAGATGCTGTAAGATATTCGTGTGATGCATACGGAATGCTTCATTTTTTTAAATATTTGTAGTAAACCAAAAGCAACCCATGTCAGCTTGTTTTCTCCGTTATTTTTTAACTTACTTTTCATTAATAGAAGAGCTGTTAAAGTCGTTAAAAGACTTTTAATTTCTTTCTGATATATAATTATACATTATTTTATTATGATTATGTTTCATTAAAAGGCCTCAAATCGCAGATGGTAGATATATATTCCCTTAATAAACAAAGGCAAGCATTTTTTGCATGTGACACAGTGACAGTTAGATATTAATTTACAGGGAAACGCCCACAGGTTGGATGTTATTTGATACGATTGACTAGTTTGACTTTAATACTAATAATTATAGCACCAGTTGCCGAAAATGTGTGGTTTACTTAACACATCGTTTACGCGACAACATTATTCCATTAGCAAATTCTGTAAACCATGCTACCACGTATCATTTCACATAACTGCACATATCGAGACACACATAAGTCTGTCTACAATGCTTACGCCGAGGTGACAACAGTCATGGGATAGCTCAAAAATGGTTCAAACGGCTCTGCGCACTATGGGACTTAACATCTGAGGTCATCAGTCCCATAGAACTTAGAACTACTTAAACCTAACTAACCTAAGGACATCACACACATCCATGCCCGAGGTAGGATTCGAACCTGCGACCATAGCGGTTGCGCGGTTCCACACTGAAGCGCCTAGAACAGCTCGGCCACAGGGGCCGGCATGGGATAGTTCCGAATATCGTGTCTGATCTCCTCTTGTCCAGCGTAGTGCATAGATTCAATAAGTCACTGGAAGCATTGAGCCCTGCTGTCTCTATAGCCATCCATAATTGCGGTAACTGTTACCGACGCGGGATTTTGTGCATGAACTGATCTCTCGATTATATTCCATCCTTAAACGTTCGACGAGATTCTTTTCGGGCAATCTGATAGGCTAAATCATTCGCTTGAATTTTCCAGAACGTTCTTCAAAGGAATCGCGAGCAATTGGGTCCTGGTGACATGGCACATTGCCACTCATTAAAATTCCATCGTGGTTTGGGAACACGAAGCCCATGAATGGCTGCAAATGGTCTACAGGTAGCCGAACGTAACCGTTTCCAGTCAATGATCTGTTCAGATGGACGAGAGTGTCCAGTCCATTACATGTAAACACAGTACTCACCGTCATAGGGCAACCATCAGCTTACATAGTGCCTCGTTGACAACTTGTGTCCATGGCTTCTTGGGGTCTGTGCCACGCTCGAAACTTCCCATAAGCTCTTAACAATTGAAACCGGTGCTCATTTGGCCAGGTTACGATTTTACAATCGTCTAGCGCCCAAACGATGTGGTCAAGAGTCAAGGCAATGTCGTGCTGTTATCAAGGTTCAAATGCGTTCAAATGGCTCTGAGCACTATGGGACTCAACTTCCGAGGTCATAAGTCCCCTAGAACTTAGAACTACTTAAACCTAACTAACCTAAGGACAACACACACATCGATGCCCGACGCAGGATTCGAACCTGCGATCGTAGCGGTCGCGCGGTTCGAGACTGTAGCGCCAGAACCGCTCGGCTACCAGCGGCCGGCTGTTATCAAGGACAATTGCGTTGGTCGTCTGGTGCTATTGCCCATTAACACCAAATTTGCCGCACTGTCCTAACGGATACTTTCATGTACGTCCCACATTGATTTCTGTGGTTATTTCATACAGTATTGATTGTCTGTTAGCACTGACAGCCCTCCGCTAACGCCAGTACTCTCGGTCGGTAAGTGAACACCGTCGGCCACTGCCTTGTCTACGGTGAGAGGCAATTCCACAAACCTTATGTTCTCGGCACGCTCTTGACACTTTGGATCTTGGAATACAGAATTTCCTAACGATTTCCAGAGTTCAATGTCACATGCGTCTGGCATTAACTAACAGTCCGAGTTCCAAGACTTAATTCCCGTCGTGCGGCTATGATCACGTCGGAATCCTTTTCACATGAATCACCTAGTTCGATTCCAGGCTGGGTCGGAGATTTTCTCCCCTCAAGGACTAGGTGTTGTGTTGTCCTAATCATCATCATTTTATCCCCATCGACGCACAAGTCGCCGAAGTGGCGTCAAATCGAAAGATTTGCACCCGGCGAACGGTCTACCCGACGGAGGCCCTAGTCACACGACATTTACATTTATTTTTACCTGAGTACGAATGACAGCTCCAGCAATGCACTGCCCTGTTAAACCTCGTGTACGCGGTTCTGCTGCCATCTGCATATGTACATACCACTTTTGCCACCTCCGTGTAAAGTTAATATGCCGTTAGGCCCAGTCAAAGATAAAACGGAATTCTTTCTTGTACAGCTATGGAGGCGCATAATACTCTCTCAAAGCTCATTTATTAACTTAAGTCAACTGTCCTCACCTACCACAGATTGTAATATTATTTTACGAATATACCACAGTTCCCAATGATGTTGCCGGCTACAGCACAATTTTACAATGTTTATGTGTCAAGTCAAAGCCAATCTTAAAACCCAGTCTTGCACCTATGTTGCATATTTGGATCCATCCTAAATAATCAACAGGAAACGTATTAGTTTGGCTGCTGCTTCTCAAGATTACGCAGCTGAATTGAGCCCAAAAACCTGACACTGACATTACTGTCTTCTCGTTTAACATGCTCACACATTGCTCTATTAAAGCACAAAAAATTCTATACATACTCTAAATACGACAGCAATTAAGCTTTTTCCTTCTAAGATCTACACGTTCATGCTGTCTGCGTCTCCCCAGCGCAAGCTGCTCATTCCTTAAATTGCTTTGCTACCGCCGATGACCCATTCACCACACACTTCGTCTCAGACTCGTGTCACTTCAAGTCGTAAACTCCCGCTTTCCGCACCCACTTCTCACCTGTGCCAAACTTATGCTTCAATTTGTTGTCCGTCCTGATTGCAATTTTCATCTCTTCATCGTTGAATAGTCTTGCCAGATTACACAAAATAATTGTTATATGAGTTAATTCCCAAATATGACATTACTCCATATTTCTGCGAATTTCACTCCTTTTGATGGTTTCTGTGTCCTACCGTTGTATGAATCCCGAGTATTAAACCCGCGTCAAAACAATTTTCGACCACTATTTGACGGTTTTCAGTTCTTCATCCTCATTCATAGGATTCATTGTGATGGTATTAGCCCCAAGCACTGTAGTTTTAGAGAATACATATTTATGTTTATGAGAGTGGCATGACGTCTTATCAATTGCTGCACTTGCGAACTTAGATAGCCTTCATGTTCCTGTATATGAGGGTTATTCGTGTGAAAATCAGTTTTTCTTTTTTTTTGCGCCAGTTATTTACACCTTCCAGCTACCTCTCTGACTAGTCGCCGCTCTGATTTAGAGATTTGTCGTAGCGTTGTACCAACTTTGCAACACCCTGGTCGTAAAGGGAAGCGGCCTGTGCTTGCCGCCAGTTCTCTACGCTGGTATGCATCTCCTTGTCTGTGCCAAAATCTTGTCTTCATAGCCAGCGGTTTAAATGTGCAGAGATCAAAATCAGAGGGAGCCACGTATGGTGGGTGATCCAAGACTTCCCATCGGATCCGCTACAGGAGAATCTTCGTATCCCCTGGAGTGTGCTGTGGAGAATTGTCATGACGAAGACAATGCATGGAAGTTACGTCATGTGGGCTGCGTGAAATCAGGAGAAATCTTCCAGCATGCACCCACACTTGGCGCGAGATGCTACTGTCCAAGACATCTTTACGTGTTCACTGTGCGCCCAGAACAGCAAAGACCGACGTGTTGCGATTGACGAGCTTACTAGAGACACTGGCCAACACATCTCTGCAAAGCTTTGTAGGATTTTCACTGTTATTTTCATTTCGCGACCGATCGGAAATTCCTTTCCGAATAACCCCTCATATAGGTTGTATTCTTATTATCGACCACCAATCCAAGATATTTTAAGATTCCCTATTGCTCTCGCTCTGCTGTAATTGTTGTATACTTGTGCGGCTTGTTGAGGCTGCTAGGCTATTCATTTAATTCTAACTCGAATCCATGATACACTGTTAATATATCGTCAACAAACCTTCTGCATAAATGTAATTTATCACTCTTCTTGACATTTTCCTTTAAGAAAAGCTGTATCATGTGTGTTCAAAAGAGATGTCTGCCATGTACCCTGATAAAGCGCAACTCATTGCAAAACCAATCTCCAGTACAAATATCTTATCATTAAACTTAAATGACTTTCTCTAGGATTGCTGGGAATAGTAAGGGTAAAATGAAATCTTACCTGACTCTTCCTTCAACTTCGAGTTTGCTTAAAAATAAACTCTGCCGCACTGCAAATTGTAGGAATTAGGTTTAGAATGACCTACGTAACAGTTAAATTACCATGTCTTACATTTCTGTTGCTCTTAGGTCTGGAATACATGTGAAAGTCGAGTTCATTATTTTGAACATTTGATTCTCTATCACTTGTAGGTGAAGAGACAATACACAAATTGTTTCGGGCTCCAACCACTGTATTCACGTGAGAGAATTCATTCTCCAGTTGGACTGTTTTGCTACGAATAATCATCGGACTGTGTTCTGCGGGGAGTAAGGCGACCATGGGACATCAGCGTCACGTCTGGTGTGGTGCAAGAACGTCGTGTTTACCTCTCCTTCCTTATGCTTCCCCCTTAAATTTCACCCCCAAAAGTTCCAGCGCTCCGACGAGGAAAGAAATTTCGTGGCCCTACTTTAAAACATTCTCAGAAGTGCTTGGCAGTAGCATCTTATAGCAGCCCAAACTCAGCGCGAGTTTGCAAACTTCATTTTAAACCAGTGCTGCGGAAGGAAGACGAAGTATTGCCCGCTGGGCTTGCTCTAAGTCTTGTTCCGTACTATGTAGCTACTTAGGTCACGATAATTCTCTGCACTGTGCAAAGCTGTTTTTGCACTAACTTAGTACTCATTGAATAATAATGTTGTCTAGTTTATCTTAGAAAGCCAAGGAATTGTTTGTTTATAAAATCGCTATGGGCGTCATAACACCAGCTGACAACCTTCATATTCCAATTAAACGTGTTTTCCCAACTCTTTGAATCCACTTCAGCACCGATAATTCTTAAAATGGTTTGACATTTAACTGTCATCTTCTGCCATATCCGTATATCCTGTTAGCAAGCATCATTCTCCTTCGATTAAATAAAAGAAGTACATGGAATTCACCTGTATAGATAGATATGGATACACTGCTACTGCCTCTAGAATTAACATAAAATGCTGAACAAAGAATTTTGAGGACCATCACATAATGTGGTATAAGAACAAGTACATTTATTACAGCATAATTAATAATATGCAGTAGGAAGACAAAGTTGTTTCTGTGCTAAATATACACTGTAGCACTTCCATAGACTGTAGCAGATGGAGACTTCCACTGTGACAGATGAAGGCCATCCCTCATTACAACGTCAAATCTAAGATAGCGGTAAGCCTTTCCCTCTAGTCCAATAAGAGTCAGGTATTTTTCCCATTAAAACGAAACTGCCAACAACATCAGAAGTATTTTACCAGCCACTAAAATGAAACAGCCACTTTCTCTCTATCTCCCACTTGTCAATGAGCATAGTTCGATTATTATACCACACTTGATGCAAGGCACAGTGGTAAAGTACTATTAAATATTTCCACTTCTAAAATGTCTGTATTACTTATCAAAGAACACATGACATTGCTGCTGAACTAACTTCTGGATTAAGCTGCTGTTGATCATGGTTTAATTCTTGTACTCCAATTGATGTCAAGCTCAACAGACCCTCAAATCAAATCTTTTAAGTCTAACCTATTCTATTACGGCAGATAACAAATGTGACTAAATTAACATGTTGCAGTAATATTTAATAGTTTCCACTAGGCCTAAATGGTAATACAGTTACCTTAATGGTAAAAGAAAATGATGTATTATTTATCAAAAACACACAGTCGCATGTACACAGTAGTTACGTCAATGTTATTGCAACATATAAAATTTCCGCATTATTGTTCTATACAACAGCTGATAAGTAAAGTAACGTGTCACCAACTGGAGGAGAGCAATTATTGTTAAGCTAACACTTGATGCCTAAAACATGACTCTAGTCATGGTATCTCCATGTCTAAACCGTTCTATAGCAACACAAAATACATGTAGTTAGAAATAAGAAGCTGCAATGATAGCTGAATGTTCCTCCCAGTGCTAAACGAGGATGCACAGAAACTAAGCTTCACAAATACCATTTTTGGAAAGAAGAAGGTAGTGGATTAAGACATTGGAAATCATGTTATCGACTACGTGCTAGAGCTTTCTATTACTTTCAATTTTGAATATATCTATGGTAGCACGTTTATCGACCGACACAAGGTTTTCCGACACTTGCGCACAAAAAACGTTACAAAAAATACGGTAGTGCATTCATACGAGATTTTTAACGCACTGTATCACTTAAACTATACATTTTTCTGTAATACACAAATATGACTTTTTACTGCACCAAATACGAAATGTAAACATAGAATGGCTAAAGACAATGATGGAGAAGCTTGCATGCAGGGAGAAAAGTAAGACACCCCTAAAATACTATTTCAATCAAAAATGCAATCTTTTCCCAAAACTTAAAAATAATTCATCAAAATCCATAAAGATTTAGAGTACAAAAAAATTTGAGATGCTTGTCATAATGTGCTAGTGTTGCTAAAATCTCTGATGGTGACTGAAAATCCAATTTATGCTCTAAAATAATATGTCCTATACAGTTTATCAAAATACGTAAAGCTTTCGAGTAAAAAACACTTTGGCACTGCTGTTATAACTTAAACGTTATGCAACAGCAAGGAAGATACTCTTATCTGGCATATTGGCAGTACTGGTATAACTTGTAGATTGCGTTGAACTCGTCAACAAATGTGTTTCGATCATTGTACCACAGGTTAAAGGAAGCAGACATTGTCTATATTATTCATCAAAATTTGTGAAGATTTGTTCTATAATATTAGGAAATACACTTTGCGTTACTTATCTAACTTACAGGCTGAAGTGCACTTGACAAGCACTGGTTGATGCTTTTGCACTATGCAAACTACATGACACTTTCATGAAACAGTATACTGAACAGCAGAAATATACATTCGAGTAGGTGAGAGAAGAGGGTTGGTATGCTTTTAACAATTCGCTTTCAACCTCATTTCAAAGTAGGACAAATATTATGCTATATGACTGCTAGTTGGCTGTATGCTCGTTCTTTATATATTTTTAGTTTATATTGAACCTGTGTGACCTTCTCCTCCCGTTACCTTAGAGAATTGTACCCGACTTTGCGTCCTGGCTGCTAATATACCAGGCCCATAAGAAATGGTGTCTATATTGTGACCCTTATTTGATTAACTTGATAAACAAATAAATTATTTTTGAAATATGCGCAACGGAAACTGGTGCAAGTTTCTCTAAGGTTACACGTTCTGGGGTGGTTGAACTCAAAGCCGTCCTATAGTTGCTGGCAGCCTATCTAAATTCACATTTCAAATTATTTCTGTCTTTCATTAACTTTAGAAAATCGGACTGAATAAGATACATCCTACCCATTTCATGTGTCAGGTGACTGGGGGACTATTTCTTAATTGAAAAGCTGACCCTCATTTAATAGATTTATTTTCTACTTTGATGAAAACGTTAGAAGCCGACATATTGCAATTTTTCATTACTTACAAAACTTATGTCTGAATCAGCATTACCTCTCATGGGTAGGACAATGACAAAACGAAAACAATACACGAATGATTTCATATACGACACATAATTTCATAATAACACAAAAAATATGCCGACCGCAGTGGTCTCGCGGTTCTAGGCGCTCCGTCCGGAGCCGCGCAACTACTACGGTCGCAGGTTCGAATCCTGCCTAGGGCATGGATGTGTGTGATGTCCTTAGGTTAGTTAGGTTTAAGTAGTTCTAAGTTCTAGAGGACTGATGACCACAGATGTTAAGTCCCATAGTGCTCAGAGCCATTTGAACCATTTTTGAACAAAAAATTTATGACACATAATTTCAAAATAACACAGAAAATACATAAGTGGGCCACACCGCCTTTAGCGGGAAAATCGTCGTTCGATCTTTAAGACTCACTTATCGTCATGCATGAATTATACTACTAGAAATTTAAGGTAGGCCACTGCTGAAGGTAGATAATCTCTATCAGAGAAAAGATTCTGGGCAAAAATGATGTACTATTGGCGCCAAACGGAAGTGCGAACTGAACTCACAAAGAAAGTACCAAAAATAAATAAATTTCACGACATAAATTTCTCGATCTACCTTCTTATACGCAATCTGCACTCATTGAGCTAAAAGTGAAGCTTATAACTCGGGGAATAGCTACATGAACTGATGGTTCCTGTTGCATGGTCACTACCACAAAGCAACATTTTACAAACACATTTCCGAGAAAACTATTGCAAATAAATTAAAACCGTAACCTGTACCGATGAAGATATGTTGAATGCGTGCTATGAGTATACCCTGTCGTGAATTTTTACCCACATTAGGTCATTTTTATCTCATCAAATCTGCGAGCTGCTGTGCTCCCGCGTCCGGTCCGTCTCATGGATGGCCCCACAGTGCTCTCCACGCGCCAAAATCCGACCAACGTTCCTATTCAAACACGGTGATGGGGACACTCACCTCACCCCCGCACCAACTTTGTAACCTACCCTCGTGCATGTTTTCATCTTTGCTTGCTGCTCTGGCCTACCTTCCGTTATTCTTGTAATGTTGGCAATGGCTGCTATTCCCTTGAACTGTTCCCTTTGTTCCATGCTCCCGCTACACTTGACTTTCATCCATACCCATGCACAGTCATGCAGGTTGGAACGAGGAGTATACATATAAACGGCGTGTGACCTCTTTGTGAAATGATGAAAAGAAATAAACAAATGCGTCAAATATTCCTTTCACCCAGCGAAGTATTGAAGCTGCTAGCAATCAAAGAAAAACTTATATCTCGATATATAAAACATAATTACTTCCTACTGTAACCTGAGGCTAAACGAAAGTGACGCCTCAATTATAGCAAATCCATGCTATGGTATTAATTTTATCTTGCGGTACAAAATGTTTGTCATCTTGTGCTGATAATGCTGCTAACATGCTATCGAGCAGTAGAGACCACGTGGCACTTAGCCTCCATACATCGCCATCTCTTAGCAAAACTGTTACAATCGCCCACCACATCAACATTTGAGATGCTTGCAGCAAAAATGTAACAGATTCCTCCATACATCGATATGTTGCGGCAAAATTGTAAAAATTATCTTCCGTGTCACCACAGTGAATGCGAAATTGTGACAAATTGAACGATACATTGCGAATATTTGATGTGTACTATATGGGCAGCAACAGTTAGTTGACAGGGTGACTGTCATTATCTGAGATACTAATGGGTGTGGCAATGATATACAGTTGGTGTGATGACTGCCATTAACAGTCAGTCATGCCGACTACATTACCTCAGATACTACTGAGTTAGGACAAAATTCGTGACTTGGTGACCACCACTACTCCTTGACCATGATGAATATCGTTACCTAACATTCTATGTGGTGGGGCAGTAGTGGTCAGTCGATCAGTTCATAGCGTGACTGTCGTTACTCTCATGATGGTGATTACCTTTACCTTTCTTGCATGGTTTATCATGTTGTGGAGAAACGAAGACCATTTTATATGATGACTTCCATTACATCAACAACAGTGGCTACCATTGTCCAGAAAGCATTGATTTGCTGAACTGTTAAGGAAAATATAGTGCTGGCAGTGAATGTCAGCTACACGATGTTAAATAGTGTTCAAACACGAGAAGCTGACAGTGCATGCGTGCTAATATTACGGTGGCTCTGAGATATTTGATCTTAAAACTCTGATTAAAAAGCAGAAGCTGACGGTGTATGTGCCTAAATGTCATTAAAAGGAACGAGAAGTAGTCTGTATTAGTTATCAAAATCCTACACCAACGAAGTCTCGACTTCTGTCCACTTGCTGAAACGTGACATGCTTGGAGATTGCTTCAGTGGGCATTTGGAGACATGAGGATGTATAATCATCACGTCATTTGCTTAAATTGAAACGAAGTCTTGACTAGTCTGAGAGCATGCATACTACTTCTCAGCTCTGTCACTCATGACGTCACCTACATGTGGCAAGGAGGGCGAGGTAGAGAGAGATTGGGAAAAGGGCTGCATGCGTACGATATTCATACTTAAACATATTTCTCTAGGTGGAATGCGAAGATTTTTCATCAATTAACACCTTTATTTTGTCAATAGGTAACAACGACCTGCTACAAAATCCTAAGTTATGATTATTGTTGAGTAAATGTCACGTGACCAGGGCCTCCCGCCGGGTAGACCGTTCGCCGGGTGCAAGTCTTTCGATTTGACGCCACTTCGGCGACTTGCGCGTCGATGGGGATGAAATGATGATGATTAGGACAACACCCATTCCCTGAGCGGAGAAAATCTTCGACCCAGCAGGGAATCGAACCCGGGCCCTTAGGATTGACATTCTGTTGCGCTGACCACTCAGCTACCGGGGGCAGACATTATTGTTGAGGCTTTGGCAGCACACAAGTAGTTTGGTAGTGATAGCAAAACAATATTTGTAGTCTGTTGTCTTGAACGTACAGCAGATTCAAGAATTAGCACTGGAACACATTAAAAAAAAAAATTCTCGAGACTCACTGACATAAAATAAGCTCACTATTTTGTTTCATTTGAAGTAGAAAGGACGCAGTATGAGTTGTCGTCCAGAGTGCAATGTTAGGTCTTAGACCGTTCTCATCATACGTCAATGGCGTGTCATTAGATCCGTCCCACAGCAAATTCCGTACTAGATTGAGGACTTCCCGTTACACATTAGTCGAAAAGCAGTAAACTGGAAGCTAGCTATCGAGAAGTCTTTTCTGATCTGTATGTACTATCAAAGAGAGCATAGAATGCACAGTTAAATATCAGTTCATCCAAAAACCAAGCAGTCCGGTCTTGTCATTCTAGGATCATTAGCCCAAAATTTCGGTACCTCCAACTCATGCGAAAATTGGTGTTTCTGAGGTAAACTCTACTCTGTACACTACGTCTGTGATGTTCAGTTATATGAATCTACACAATCTCGTGTTCAGATGTTCTGACTTCGTACGGACAAATGTAGAGATTTCCCCATACTCTTTCTCCTTTACTGATTGACTGCAGTATCTAGTCCCTCAAAATTCATTATATCAAATACACTCCTGGAAATTGAATTAAGAACACCGTGAATTCATTGTCCCAGGAAGGGGAAACTTTATTGACACATTCCTGGGGTCAGATACATCACATGATCACACTGACAGAACCACAGGCACGTAGACACAGGCAACAGAGCATGCACAATGTCGGCACTAGTACAGTGTATATCCACCTTTCGCAGCAATGCAGGCTGCTATTCTCCCATGGAGACGATCGTAGAGATGCTGGACGTAGTCCTGTGGAACGGCTTGCCATGCCATTTCCACCTGGCGCCTCAATTGGACCAGCGTTCGTGCTGGACGTGCAGACCGCGTGAGACGACGCTTCATCCAGTCCCAAACATGCTCAATGGGGGACAGATCCGGAGGTCTTGCTGGCCAGGGTAGTTGACTTACACCTTCTAGAGCACGTTGGGTGGCACGCGATACATGCGGACGTGCATTGTCCTGTTGGAACAGCAAGTTCCCTTGCCGGTCTAGGAATGGTAGAACGATGGGTTCGATGACGGTTTGGATGTACCGTGCACTATTCAGTGTCCCCTCGACGATCACCAGTGGTGTACGGCCAGTGTAGGAGATCGCTCCCCACACCATGAGGCCGGGTGTTGGCCCTGTGTGCCTCGGTCGTATGCAGTCCTGATTGTGGCGCTCACCTGCACGCCGCCAAACACGTATACGACCATCATTGGCACCAAGGCAGAAGCGACTCTCATCGCTGAAGACGACACGTCTCCATTCGTCCCTCCATTCACGCCTGTCGCGACACCACTGGAGGCGGGCTGCACGATGTTGGGGCGTGAGCGGAAGACGGCCTAACGGTGTGCGGGACCGTAGCCCAGCTTCATGGAGACGGTTGCGAATGGTCCTCGCCGATACCCCAGGAGCAACAGTGTCCCTAATTTGCTGGGAAGTGGCGGTGCGGTCCCCTACGGCACTGCGTAGGATCCTACGGTCTTGGCGTGCATCCGTGCGTCGCTGCGGTCCGGTCCCAGGTCGACGGGCACGTGCACCTTCCGCCGACCACTGGCGACAACATCGATGTACTGTGGAGACCTCACGCCCCACGTGTTGAGCAATTCGGCGGTACGTCCACCCGGCCTCCCGCATGCCCACTATACGCCCTCGCTCAAAGTCCGTCAACTGCACATACGGTTCACGTCCACGCTGTCGCGGCATGCTACCAGTGTTAAAGACTGCGATGGAGCTCCGTATGCCACGCAAACTGGCTGACACTGACGGTGGCGGTGCACAAATGCTGCGCAGCTAGCGCCATTCGACGGCCAACACCGCGGTTCCTGGTGTGTCCGCTGTGCCGTGCGTGTGATCATTGCTTGTACAGCCCTCTCGCAGTGTCCGGAGCAAGTATGGTGGGTCTGACACACCGGTGTCAATGTGTTCTTTTTTCCATTTCCAGGAGTGTATATCACTTCCGTACTTCCGTAAATTCTGCTTGTGTCTTCTAGTGTCACTATTAATTATTATTATTATTATTATCACTGTTACAAGGAAGGAAGATAGGGTCCAATGCTCCATCGACATCGAAGTCATTAGAGACGAAACAAAAGCTCGGATGGCGTCAAGGATGGGGAAAGAAATCGGCCGTGATCTTTCAAAGGAACCATCCCGGCATTTGCCTGGAGCGATTTAGGGAAATCACGGGAAACGTAAGTCGGAGAGGCCGCACGTCGTCACCTCGAATGCGAGTCCAGTGCGCTAACCATTGCGCCAAATAGATCGGTATATTATTACTGTTATTATTGCACTGTTGAGTACACGCTACTTACAACATTGTCAGTGGAGAGCCTACTGGTTGGTTCACACAAGACATGGGCTTGTATCTTGTGTTTCATGGCGTCTACTATCAAGGGCTCCTCGACCAAATGCCCTTCCAGTTATGTGAAACCACTCCCTTCATCTGTAATAAATTAATTTACATAGTTAGATTAGAAATTTCACCATTTTGAGGTTCTCCTTAACTCATTTAGTTGTACTGGGGGTGTATGTGATTGATTTTAGATTATCTTATGTTTTAGAACAACGTGAGGAGTATAGCCTCCTACTTGTCAGTTTTTTCTCTCACGACTTGTGCAATGGAAGCACTTGATTTTCTTGCTCTATGTAATTTTATTATTAATTACAGAAATAATTAACCTAAGGAATGTTTTTTTACGTATTAGAGAATGCACCATCTTCCATTACTAAAAATATGTATAGTCTCTTTTTATGTTCCAGGTTTTTAGTAATACTGTGAAATGATTGGTTTGGTGATGTGTCAATTGTGTGCCATCCCGTGGGCCATTGCACATAAATTTGCTCTTTTTCGTAAGTCGAAATTCGCGATATAAATATGTTGTCACGAAGTTCGACTCCTGTTGGTCTTCGTGTAAAGCATTTCATTCTTTTGCATTATACATCATAAGACCACGATCTGCTATCACCAAGCCTTTCTGCTTCCAAATAACGTCTCTGCACATGTCAAAAACGAAAAAACAATGTTATCAGAAGGCAAATGAGCAATTGTGACCCAGACGAATGGACCTTGATAATCGAATTGTCAGATTTCTTTATTGTTCTCCTGCTGTGGTCACTCCGATGTATCCCACATCCGAACAATTTCTCTTCGGTGGAAATAAGTACAAGGATTCAGTTTCATACATTCGTGTATATATATGGGGGAAAAATCCTATGATCATGTGTACGGAAATACATCGTTACCTCTGTAGAAGGTGCTGACGAATGACGATTCCTCTGCCGTGTGTTTCTTGTGCGCTGAGCCTGTGTGACTGACACAGGAATTGTAAGCAGCAAAATGATTCGGTATTCATGTCGGGAACATGCCGAGATGGTGCTTTTGTACGACCAAGCAGATAGAAACGGTAGAGAGACAGCACGCCTATACCAAAACAAGAACTTTTTTGAAGGACATCATCTTTCCGCCAGTGACTGTTATAAGTTTTTGTTACACTATTGCAATTTCGGCCTTAGGCCATTATCAAGTGCTGATATTACGGCTTCAAGCCATGTCAACGTAATGTAAAGCCATAATATCAGCACTTGATAATGACCTAAGGCCGAAATTGCAATAGTGTAATATAAACTTATAACAGTCACGGGCGGAAAGATGATATCCTTGAGAAAAATTTTTATCACTGTGAATCCTGAATGCCAGCTACACCTAGCAAAACAACTACTCTCACAAACATGAATCATAACACAAATCATTTCAAGGTCTTTCTGGGCGTTTGTGTGATCATTGGTCCTTTCAGACAGACGAACATGCAGGGAGGCAGCGGTCTGTGCGTACATCAGATTTGGAGGAGCGGGGTCTACAGGATATTGAGACGAACCCCAGTAAAAGCTGCGAATCTGCTGTATGCACAGTACATTGCCGCCCTGCATGTTCACCTGTCTCAAAGGGCTCATGATTACACAAACGCCCACACAGGCCTTGAAATGTTGTGTGTTTTGATTAGTCAGAGACAGTAAAGGACCTGGAAGAGCAGCTGAACGGAATGGACAGTGACTTGAAAGGAGGATATAAGATGAACATCAACAAAAGCAAAACGAGGATAATGGAATGTAGTCCAATTGGGTGATACTTTGGAAATTAGATTAGGAAATGAGAAGCTTAAAATAGTAGATGAGTTTGGCTGTTTGGGGAGGAAAATAACTGATGATGGTCGAAGTAGAGAGGATATAAAATGTAGACTGGCAATGGCAAGGAAAGCGCTTCTGAAGAAGAGACGTTTGTTAACATCGAGTATATATTTAAGTGTCAGGAAGTTGTTTCTGAAAGTATCTGTATGGACTGTAGTCATGTATGGAAGTAAAACATGGACGATAAATAGTTTAGACAAGAAGAGAATAGAAGCTTTCGAAATGTGGTCCTGCAGAAAAATTCTGGAGATTAAATCGTTAGGTCACACAATTAATGAGGATGGAATTGCAGAGAAGAGAAATTTGTGGCACAACATCACTAGATTAAGGGTTCGGTTGGTAGGACATATTCTGAAGCACCAAGGAATCACCTATTTAGTATTAGAGGGCAGCGTGGCGGGTAAAAATCGTAGAGGAAGACCAAGAGATGAATACACTAACCAGATTCAGAAGGATGTAGGTTGCACTAGGTACTGGGAAATGAAGAAGCTTGCACACAATAGAGTAGCATGGAGAGCTGCATCAAACCAGTCTCGGGACTGAAGACCACAACAATAACAAGATTGGTATCTGTGAGCGTACTTGTTTTTGTATAGGCGTGGTGCTTCTGGACTGCCAGCCGCGGTGGTCTAGCGGTTCTGGCGCTGCAGTCCGAAACCGCGGGACTGCTACGGTCGCAGGTTCGAATCCTGCCTCGGGCATGGGTGTGTGTGATGTCCTTAGGTTAGTTAGGTTTAAGTAGTTCTAAGTTCTAGGGGACTTATGACCTAAGATGTTGAGTCCCATAGTGCTCAGAGCCATTTGAACCAATTTTTTGTGCTTCTGGACCGTTTCCATCTCCTAGGCGTGGTGCTTCTGGACCGTTTCCATCTCCTTGGTCGTACACAAACACCATCTCGGCTCGTTCCCGACGTGCATACCCGACCATTCTGCTGCTTGCAGTACGCTGCGTCAATCACAATGCCTGCAGCACACGAGAAACACAGAGTATGTGGTCAGAAGAACTTCCCTTTGTCAGCGCCTTCTGCAGTGGCAACGATGTACTTACGGAAACGTGTTCATAGCACCTTTTTTTTTTCTCTCCGTTTCCACTCAGGAATCCGTCTCTGCAATTTGTCGGTTTTGTTAACGCTCACCCTGCAACAAGAATGTACCGTACAAATCTACCCATTACTCTCACGTAGACGAATAATTTGTGTGATACTAAAATAGGACTCGAAGTGCTTTGTTTCCATGTCACAACTCATTTTCTCTAAGTTAATAATCATGGGAAACACACAAGATCAGAACGTTAGAATCATGGGGAACCTGCACTCTTGGTGACGCCTGTTTACGTTGTTCACCGTCAATGTTTTGTTTTAAATTCACATGTAGCTATGCGATGCACATCATTTCTTGTTTACAGGTCACATCAGCTGTTCCAGCGATCAGTACGAACGTGCCAAGCACAGAAGTTACTACACAGAGATAATCATAGACTCGGCTCGCGCAATGGCAGTGCACACAAATGCTGAGGTGGTAGATGCCCATTTGATGTGTGGATTAGCTGACGGTATAGCGCTCCATAAATTATCGTCAGGCTGTAAAAACGTATCTGAAACTGCCTCGGCCGCACTTCGCGGCCGCGATGCGTCAGCCACGAGTGTTGTACTGGAACTGACCGTAGCGTCATGAGGCCCGCCTAGGCGCACACAATACCTTGCGCCTGCGCATAAACTGTGTGACAGTTACTTGTTGGGACAAGACGCGAACTTAAGTCCTGACCTTGAAATTACTAGTAAAGTGAAATAAAAGGTATAGCTGAGGAAGAGGGCGTATGTGTTATCCTGTGCAGAACGTACTTCGATCGACTGTCTTAACATTTATGAAGTATTCGTTGGTCATGATATGAGGAAGACATCATGTGCTCACAAGGTATGGCCTGTCTAGGAAAATCGCAGGTGTCGAGCAGATGAGTTGAGTGAAGGCACACATTGTTTATCTGAAATGTAGTTCAACAAAAACATTTGCATCACTTTCAAAGACGTAAGCCAACGGCCTTTCTGCAGTGGTAACACCGGTTCCCGTCAGATCACTGAAGTTAAGCGTTGTCGGGCTGGGCTACCACTTGGATGGGTGACCATCCAGTATGCCGAGCGCTGTCGGCAAGAGGGGTGCACTCAGCCTTTGTGAGGCAAACTGAGGAGCCACTTGATTGAGAAGTAGCGGCTCCGGTCTCGTAAACGGACATACGGCAGGGAGAGCGGTTTGCTGACCTCATACCCCTCCGTATCCGCATCCAGTGACGCCTATGGGCTGAGGATGACACGGCGGCCGGCCGTTACCATTAAAAAAAAGACATATCTTTATTTTTCTACATAATTTCGAAGTACATTGAGGACATTTGTCATACCGCTTTATAAGCTTCAAAAAGCCTTCCAGGAAAAACTCAGGGCGCTGCGTACGGAAGAAGCGTTGAACGGCTTGCTTGACGTCAGCGTTGCTGCTAAAGCGCCTTCCGCCGAGAGTCTTCTTCAAAGCAGGAAACAGATGGGAGGCACTAAGTGCTAGATCCGGACTGTAAGGCGGATGGTGCAGGCGCTGCCAACCAAGAGTTGCAATATGGTTTTGCATTGCCGTCATCGTGTGTGGTCTCGCATTGTCATCCAACAGCAGAACGCCGGATCTGAGAAGGCCAGTCCGCTTTTTCCGAATCACCTCTTTCAATTTCGACAGAATGTCACAGTTCCGCGCAGCATTGATGGTTGCATCCCGCAGACAGCCCAGCATCAAAACTCCTTTGGCGTCCCAGAAAACGGTGAGTAGCACTTTACATTCAGACGGAGTGCTTTTGAACTTCATTCGCACAGGTGACGACGGATGTTTCCACTCCATGGATGCGGCCTTCGATTCGAGCGTGTAATCGTAGAGCCACGTTTCATCCCCCGTCACAATCCGTCGTAGAAGGTCATTGCCAGATTCATGGTAACGCACGAGCTGTTCCAGGCTGAACGCCATGCGTTGTTCCATGTGTGTCGGGGTCAGTTGGTGGGGCACCCATCGTGCTGACACCCTCCTGTATCGAAGAATGTCGTGCATGATCTTGTGAGCTCGCTCATGTCCGATTCCAAGTTCTGCCGCTACTCCATCGATGGTGATCCGCCGGTTCACTTTAATCATGTCATCCACCTTCCTGACATTTGCCTCTGTGGCGGCCGTGCGCGTCCGTCCAGGTCTCGATATGTCCTGCACTTGCTGACGTCCATCACTGAATTGCTGGCACCTTCTCCGCACCATTTGCCTCGACACCTCACCCATACACGTCAACACGACGGTTGTGAATTCCTGTGCCCGAAACTCCACGTGCCCATTCATAGCGGATAACACCTCTCACTTCCGCCTTAGACTACGACTCCAAAACGCACCTTCTCTCCATAGCTCCGGGAAAAAGACCAAGCGGCCGGCCTCCGCTTTGCGCAGGCGCTGCGACAGCGCCATCTACCTGATCGCGATCGACCTCTATCCAGTGGTGTATCAGTGTCTTGCACGTGTGCGTTCCCCTGCCGTGTCGTCTTTCCCTAATATCACAAAACTCTGCCCACAGTCGACAGGGGAAACTAGTTTTCCAAATCCCTCTCGTACATATCAGAAACTCTGGTGACGAATAGGACATTCTCCTTCACTGTCTACAACAATGTGCCAAGGCTTTGGTGATTTTCCGATTACGCAGCTGCAGGAACCACTCGGATTTGAAGCGAGTAACTCGTCGGGCATTTTCATCGAGAAAGGAAGTTACTTGGAGGTTGTTCGATAGAGAGCGGAAATGGTGAAAATCTGAGGGCAGAAGATCAGGTCAGTAAACTGGGTGCGGAGTGACCTCCCATACAATCTCCTGTATAGTGTTTCTTAGTAGTCTAGGAGAAGGCGAGCGAGCGTTATCGTGAAATAGCATCACTTCACGTAGTCTTCCTGGGCGTCGTTCCCGGACTGCGTCTGCAAGACGTCTCAACTGTTGACAGTTAATGTCAGCAGTGATGGTTACACGTCGGGGAAGCAATTATAGCACTCTGCGATCCATAGTTCAGGAGATATGGCCCCATGGACATTCACTGACATGCTTGAGAAACCAGCGTCTGCTTAAAATGGCGCACAGTAGAACGTCAACATCAGGCATAACGTTTTCATATATTATTTCTTTACTAATAACGCTATTCTCAACCAACTTCGTTGTGTGTATCTACACTTATCACTGAATGTACCTGCCAAAGTGTAGGAGATACCACGCTGAAAGTTGAATGTTAATATATCTTTGGAAAGTTGGCCACTGATTCTACTGTGGTGTGCATACACAAACTCTGAGTCTATTATTATCACGAGTAGTGGCGAATGAACAATTGTTGAGAATAATCGGGCAGACTGCGTTGGTGGAAACCTGCGTGACTCGAGAGGTCGCCACTTGCCATGATCGTGCTAGTAGCGCCGGAGGAGACTTTGGTATTAATTGAACATTTTTGATAATTTGCCTTTTTGCTGCTCGTAGTTGTTTCTTGCTTGCGCATTGGGGGGGATTTTGTCAGATTCGTGTATGCATACACTGACAGTAACACTCATATCGCTGTTGCGACTAGATACGTATTTATCGATTATAGACTGTGGAATAATCAAAGTATTCCTAGACAATCTGTCAAAGAAAAGGAAAAGCCCCAGTAAAGTTTGTCAGTGTTTAAATTGTCAATTTTCAGAAGACAGTTAATTAAAAGTCTTTACTGGTTTCTTTCATTACACCGATTAAGGCTTGTTTACTAAACCCCTCCTGATCATCGAATTTCTTTACAAGAAAAAAATAGCAGTAGTTTTAACAGTAGTTGTAATCATGAATAGCACTCTACACGGATCAAAGTGTTTCTTTTAATTATTTTAGCATGTCACTGGGTCAAGAATATTAACGCAGTTGCGGTGGAAAGAAGAGTAAGTTGTCCGTTGCGTGCAGGAGCATCATCATCCTAATTGTTAGGAGATGTCGAAAAATATTTTTAACAATCGCAGATACAAGAGAACTTAATTTTTCATGATGTATTGGAAGACTAATAAATTTCTGTCTTCTTTTTTTCCTCAGTCAGAATACTCCTGTTGTCAGAGATGGAGATTTACACGTTTCCGTACGTCTTTTACCAGAACCATAACAAATTATATGGAATTAAACTAATTTCAAAGCCATAAAGATTGAAATGCGTGAAAAACTTGCTTTTACCTAAAATGGTGTACAAGTTGCCCAGATTATTTGCATCCAGTGTTTCATAATGAGAGCAATCGGCGACTCTCAACAGACGTTAAGCATAATTCCAAACCTTTTCTAAACTTTTCTAGTTTACATGCTTAACGTCAAAAGTTCAAAACATTAACTGATTTGCGAAGTGATCTGAGTTTTTGAAGATATTTTATAAGTAAGATTTCGATTCTTTAAATAATCGGGGACTTACTGATTACATGATTAGTAAACCAAAGAGTGATCCCTTGCACAAAAACGCGCACACTTCAGTTGTTTCATGAATATCGCTGAGTGGGGGTAACTCTCTCTGGTCTATAGCGCTGCGGGTGCAATATTTCATCGACAAAGCGCACATTGTTTCGCAGAGCTATACACGACGGGACGCGCTGAATTTTTGAGACGCCCCCTGCACGGAACGCATCAATTGTCCGCTATCGGTACAGGAACGCAGCGCAGGCAACAAGTGGAAAAGTCCTCCGACGCTGGTTGGTCGCAGTAAATAACGGGATTTTCGTGTCACCACTGAAGCGGCTAACCCTCAGTCAGCCCGTGTCGGAAAGAGCGTGCCGCATCCACAAATAAACAAATACGCGTGCGTTCCTGTATTTCAGTTGTGATAAAAGACTGAAAAGGCCCATGAAACATAGTAATATAACCCGACACAGAGCTCCCGTTTCAGCCGGAAATTTAAATAGCTGCTTCATAAATAAATTTATAAAGCAGTTGTAAATATACTGAAAGCTTATGAATAAATGTCGACAGTTAAAGGGTTGGTCATTTGTAAGTTTCATGTGTTTATAACTATAATTAATTATTAGTTGTAAGTGCACTTCAGGGCTACGTTGCTATAAGGTCTAACGTAAACTTATCGCTGGCAATGTCTGATCAAAAGTATCCAAACACCTGTAAATAATGGGGAATTTTACCGCTAGATGTCACGGGATGTTCCCCAAATATAAAAAGGAGGGGGAGCAGGAATTGTAGCATTTGGAGTGACGAACCACGCAGTGACTGTGGCGATTCGGTGTCTGGGTTTGGTGAATGCCTGGTGAACGTTAGTTGCCGTCACATGTAGTGCCAACAGTGAAGTATGGGTAAGATGCTTTCTGTGGTTAAGCTGTGATCCTCTTTGTTGCACTTGAGAAAACTCTGAATGCGGAATTATATGAACATGCTTGACAGCACTGTGATTACAGACAGTAAAGGAAGAATTCATAGATGATGATTGTATCAGCATGACAGAGCACCATGTCGTAAGGCTTCATACGTGAATCAACTGCTTGTGGACAAAATGGTTCAAATGGATCTGAGCACTATGGGACTTAACATCTGAGGTCGTCAGTCCCCTAGAACTTAGAACTACTTAAACCTAACTAACCTAAGGACATCACACACAGCCATACCCGAGGCAGGTTTCGAACCTGCAACCGTAGCGGTCGCGCGGTTCCAGACTGAAGCGCCTAGAACCGCTCGGCCACAACGGCCCGCATTTGTAAACAATAACATCTCTGAAATGGACTGGCCTGGCCAGAGTTCTCATCTGAACACAATGGAACAACCTTTGTGGAGAGATAGAATGTCGACTTCCCTCCAGACGCCGTCGTCCAACTTCACTACCTCTCTGGTTTCGACTCTTGAGGAAGAGTGGACTGCTTTTCCTCCAGAGACCTTCAGAGACTTCACTGAAAACGTCCCCAACAGAGCTTAGACACACATGATATAAATGTCCACTAATAGTGCCCAGACCCTTCTCATCACATAGTGTATGTAACTCAGATTTAGTGTGGAGTAATGAACGCTTAGAAAAAGAAGTTTCATTGCATGATAGCTTTCCAAAAAAAGAAAAAAAATGATGTAATATTTTGAGCAATGGCTGCACAGGACGTACAACCTCTGGCGCTAATAAAACAAAAATAATACTGTCCTTCACCCACTTCGGAATAAAGAATTACCTTTAAAACTTTGTCCGAAACAGTACCATATAGACTACAACAGAAGCCTCGATCACATATCCAAAAAGTCCGCAGCTCGTGGTCTAGTGGCTAGCGTTGCTGCCTCTGGATCACGGGGTTCCGGGTTCGATTTCCGGCCGTGTTGGCGATTTACTCTGCCTGGGGATTGGGTGTTTGTGTAGTCCTCCTCATTTCATTATCATCATCACAATGATTGGATTGAGTACAAACTGGACTGTGTAAAAAGTGGGACTTTGTACGGGCGCCGATGAGTGTGCACTTGAGCACCCCACAACCCAAACACATCAAACATACCCAAAGGTGTATAATGCCTTTTATAAGAATGATTGCGTGGCACTAACGGCTGTCGATAAACCTATATACAAGATTTAATTTACCCTAATTTCTCATCGCAGTCACTTCATGGGATAACTGTGGGAGGAAATATTGTGCTACCTGACTCTTCTTGGAATGCATGGTCATGGAATTTCTACAGCACATCTCTCCGTGATGCAGAACGTCTCTATTGTAACGTCTGCCACTGGAGTTCGTTGACCACCGCCAAAGTGATCTCGCACGGACCAAACGATCATTTTTCGAAAGGTCGTATGATCCTCTCTATCTCCTCTGCTATCCCATCCTGGTATGGATCCCCGACTACTTGCCAGTACTCAAGAAAAGGTCATATATATATTGTCTAAGACTCTTCTTTTGTGGGTGGAACTATATTTCCTGTTTTTCGAATGAAACATTGCCTGGTATCAGATCTTCCTACAATAAATTTATGACGCCATTCTGCTATCTCTGTTACATTTCTCCAAGGCATTTTTCAGTATTTCTTGTTTCTGTTTATATGTCACTAATAGTAAAATCGACTAGTAAAGGATCTCCCCATCTCTCCAGGGTTAACTTCCAATCACAACTCCAACACCATACCCCACAGCTCTTCCTGTAGTTCCTTGTAGCTTTCTGGTGTTGCGATCTTTCTATAGACAAGCCCTTAGAAGATCAGCATTCGTTTGGTGGGTACAGTCTTCGTGACCCCATCGTTCCGCCGTTGAGAACTGGTAAGCGTCACTGTCATCTTAAGCTCTCAGCAGGCGTCAACGACCACTATGGCACAGCAGTGAAACAATGTGTGCCTCATGGAACGGGGGTGTTGGCTTCACTGCCCAGATGGCGAGAATGTTAGAAACCTCTATAACAAAACAACATGTCTAGAAGGCATTAGGCGTCATCTAGATACACGTTCATTTTGCTACCTACTCAGGGTCGTTTTATGAAATCTCATCTCCCGGTTGAGGCGGTTCGTTGGGCTGTATTCCCACAAAATTGCCAAGAGATTTAGTGTGGCAGTCCACTTGTCAAGTCTTTCAAAACAGAAACAGGCAACGTCCTGTGATAAATAGTATCTTTATTATCATTAAACTAGAGGAAAGTACTTTTGAGGAAGTGTCACCTCTCTGTGCCCATTTCCGGTTGCAGTGACCCACAGACTTACAAGGTTATTGAGGTTGGTTGGTTGGTTGGTTGGTTTGGGGAAGGAGACCAGACAGGGAGGTCATCGGTCTCATCGGATTAGGGAAGGACGGGGATGGAAGTCGGCCGTGCCATTTGAAAGGAACCATCCCGGCATTTGCCTGGAGCGATTTAAGGAAATCAGGGAAAACCTAAATCAGGATGGCCGGACGCGGGAATGAACCGTCGTCCTCCCGAATGCGAGTCCAGTGTCTAACCACTGCGCCACCTCGCTCGGTAAGGATTATTGAGGTCAATACAGAGATCACGAAACGGTACATTCCACGCCGAGACAGTGAAAGGTAGCTACACTGCGTCACAGCGCCAGAGATTGCGCTAAATACTATTATTCTGCCGCCTCCACTGGGCAGTATTAGTTCAGAGGATGTCGAGGGCAGTTGTTGTCGAGAGGATGTCGATGACAGTTGTTGTTCTGTTTGACGAGAGAGTAGATGCTGTTCGGTTGGTGTAATGTATAGATGGAAGAAGTTGCAATTGTCAGAGTGTATTTGAGAAAGGAGATGGGCTTTTCATTTATGATGTTGGAGTAATGGAAAATTTTCGTCAATATGTCATGAAGTAAAAAGGTATTACTGTTTTCTTTGATGACAATCGCTCTTGCTCACAGGCACAGTCAACAAAGCATCTGGCTGGTGTTCATTTATTAGACTTGTAATTCTGGTTTCTAGGTGCAATTATAGTATTTCTGGTTTTTCAATTAGTTCATTGTAAATGGTGTTTAAAATATTTTATCATATTGAGAAAGAACCAAACCAGATACATGTACGTTGAGTCACACCACCACACACAGAACAATTACTCTTGTGCATTGTTGTTTTGTAGCTTTTATAGTTGCAGGGTACTTAATTAATCAATTGTGTTAATGGAAATTCTTGTCATTCTTTATTTTTATTTTATGCAGTCAGATTGCGTGCTAATACTAGTTAGGGCCAACCGGTTACAAGACGTCATAACCAGTCACACAGCTACTAAAATTATTGCATTTATCCTTTTTCTTTTTAACTAAGCCACCATGAATGTGGCGACCCTGCCAGGATCATGCCTTGGAATTCTTTTGATAGTAAAAATAGTAGACAGTATTATTGTTGTAGTAGTTTGTGGTTTAGTAATTGTAGTCTATATTGCACATGTAGATTTTGTAAGTGAACATTTGTAGTTGTCTTGTCATTCTTCTGATAATATATTTGTAGAATTTAATTTTCGATGTGTTGTATACGGGTTTGACAAAATGTTGTGCAATTCTGAAGGTTTTAATTGTTCATTAATCGTGTTTGTCTGGAAGCATTTTGTGTGAATGGTATTGTTGGTGTTAAAGTGTTATATTGTGTGTAATTTTCGTTTAGTGACGAGTTTTGCATGTTTTGTAAATGATTACGTGATCGATGAAAAATGCAAGAATGGTGGATGCTCAGAATAACGAAATTGTTAACATGGCGAAGTCGCGAATACAGGAGAACAGTATGGTGAATAATGAAGTAGAAAACAATTTAATAAGCCGGGAAAATAGTCCAGAACCAGTTCAAAATTTTTCACAATAGAAAAATTTTCAGAATACGAGATTAACGATGGAAGATTCTGGAATAGTATCGAACACAGATAGCTTTACGGCTATGACGAATGAAGTTAGTATTATGGAAAATGTTAGGGGCGAAAAGAATTCCGAACTGGTTAATATGGAGCAGTTGATGAGTGCAATCTTAAATTTTGAATCACAAATGGGAACAATGGAAACACGGTTAGACTCTCGAATAGGGATATGTTTTGAAAACATGAAAGATGAATTAAAGAAAGAAATTAGTGAAGAAGTACAGCCGATTTTGAATACTCACAATAATAGATTAACTTCAATAGAAATTAGACAAAAGGAACAGGATAGAGAACAGGAAGAAAGAGATCGTGTGATAGTACGAAAATTTTCAGAGTTAAATATACCACGTGCACACGATAAGGAAGAAATATTTGAAAGAATCGAGGAATCCATACCAAATGACAGAATAAATAACCTAGCACAACAATATGAACAGTTAACTACTAAATGTGTCAATACTGAAACCCGACACTTACGGAAGACGTACATAAACAGAAAGAACAAATAGATGAAAAAAATTGTTTAAGAAAACTCTGAGCACTATGGGACTTAACATCTGAGGTCATCAGTCCCCTAGAACTTAGAACTACTTAAACCTAACTAACCTAAGGACATCATACACATCCATGCCCGAGGCAGGATTCGAACCTGCGACCGTAGCAGTCGCGCGGTTCCGGACTAAAGCACCTAGAACCGATCGGCCACCATGGCCGGCAACAAATAGGTGACTTATCGGAAAGAGATTTCAGATAAATTGACAAGTCTTAGTTTAAATGGGGACAGAGTTTCAGATGATACAGCTCCATTGCCATTTGCAGAAACAGAAGAGTACCAGAATATAAATAAACATGTTGAAAATCAGGGAAAATTTACTGACCGTGTTAAAAGGGAATTTGAGGCCTTACGAAAGCAAGTTAAGCAAATTGAAAGCGAAATCGTAGGAAAAGACAGTAGAAGAAATTTAGAATCACTGATAGCGGGTGGTTTTGAAGAAAATCATTTATTTCATTTACGAGATGCAACAAGAGACCGCCAGGCGCGCGAGTTTGACAATAATCGACATTTGGACTGGGACAGACGCGGTAGGTCTTTGTCGCCACGAGGCGAAAACTTTGACTATAAACACTTTTTAACTGTTCGGAAATTTAAGATCTTTCGCAATTCTAATAATGACATACATCCATGTTCATGGTTAAATTAATTTATGCACGGACTTCCGCCAAATTGGCCACTAAATCACAAACTGGAATTTATTTGTGGGTATTTAGAAATCGAACCGGCGACGCGCAATCGCGCACTTATTAGAGATTCTAATAATTTAAATGATTTTTATGATGAATTTCTATCGGCATATTCGTCCGAAAACACGAAAGACAGAGTCAAACATAGTCTTATTATGCAGGGTAATTTTAAACAGTCTGAATTCCGCACGCCGGCAGAATACTTTGATGACATGATTCGAATGAATCAACTCCTTTCCAACCCTTATAGCCCGACTGAATTAATTCGTATTTGTTTAACTAAGCTCCCACAATCGATAAGACACACTGCTTTATCCGGAAGATATAAAGACGACATTGAATCTTTTAACACCTTTCTTTTAATTATAGTTGTAAATATATTCAAGAGCAAACAAAACTGGTACACCTGCTTAATATCGTGCACGGCCCCCGCGAGCACGCAGAAATGCCGCAACACGACGTGGCACGGACTCGACCAATGTGTGAAGTAGTCCTGGAGGAAACTGACATCATGAATCCCGCAGGGATGTCCGTAAATGATTAAGAGTACGAGAGGGTGAAGTTCTCTTCTTAACAGCACATTGCAAGGTATCCCAGATACTCTCAATAATGTTCAAGTCTGGGGAGTTTGGTGGTCACCGGAAGTGCTTAAACTCAGAAGAGGTTTCCTGGAGCCACTCTGTAACTATTCTGGGCGTGTGGGGTGTCGCTTTGTTCTGCTGGAATTGCCGAAGACGGTCGGAACGCACAGTGGACATGAATGGACGCAAGTGATCGAAAAGGATGCTTAAGAACGTGTCACCTGTCACAGTCCTATCTATACGTATCTGGGGTCCCATATCACTCCCAACGCACACGCCCCACACCATTCCAGAAACTCTACCAACTTGAATAGTCCCCTACTGACATGCAGGTTCCATGGATTCATTTGGTTGTCTTCATACCTGTACCTCGATACAATTTGAAACGAGACTCGTCCGATCAGGCAACATGTTTCTAGTCGTTAACAGTCCAATGTCAGTGTTGACTGGCCCAGGCGAGGCGTAAGGCTTTGTGTCGTGCACTCGTCAATGGTACACGAGAGTACCTCCGGCTCCGAAAGTCCATATCGATGATGTTTCATTGAATGGTTCGCACGTTGACAGTTGTTGAAGGCCCAGCTTTGAAATCTGCAGCAATGGTTGCACTTCTGTCACATTGTCACATCTTCAGTCTTCGTCGGTCCCGTTCCTACAGGATCTTTTTCTGGCCGCACCACTGTCGGAAATTTGATGTTTTGCTAAAATGTAGACTTTCACAGCCGGAAATATCATGGCCATTATAATTATCCGGCCTGTTATGCCGTGGTCGGTGTAGCGAGCCAGTGGGTGTGTTGGACCTTCCATTGAGCTACGGACCCCCTTGAAGATGTCTCCCCCAGTCGGAGACGAAACGTTGGGAATCGATACAGAATTCATCAACCGACCACGGCATAACAGCCGGATAATTGTAATGGATTTGATGTTTTACCGGACTCCTGATATTCACGGTACACTCGTGAAATGATTGTACGGTAAAAACCACGCTTCGTCGCTACCACGGAGATGCTGTGTCCCATCGCTCGTGTGCTGCTTATAACAAAACGTTCAAACTCACTTACATCTTGCTAACGTGCCATTTTAGCAGCGGTAACAGATCTAACAACTGCGCCAGACACCTGTTGTCTTATATAGTCGTTGCTGACCGCTGCGTCGCATTCTGCCTGTTTATATATCTCTGCATTTGAATGCACATGTCTATAACAGTTTCTTTGGCACTTCTGTATATTTTGTTAGTATTTAATTCAGATTTCCTCTTAAATATGAATCATTTGTACACGTGTAATGAAATAAGTGATATCTTGCACGAATTGCTGGTCGATAGAATTGTAACGATTGCATTCTAAAATCTGGATGGGAGCCCATCTGTTGTAATGAAACGAAAGACCACCAATGAAGAAGGGGCAAGGCATGGTGAGAGGGCTCCATTTCAGGACAGAACACCAGTCAGTAGTCAGCTATCATGGCGGTAAACTCTCGTATGCTCTACAAGGCTAAAATCTATACATCCTCCTGACAACATTACCTCGGATGGCCTTTGCCTCCGATAGTAAAGATGATGATTCTGTAAACATCGTGAGTCGTGGCGGGTGGTCCTTCTGGCCCTCGTCGTAACAACATTGCTTGGTTAACTCCTCTGGGGTGCGCAGTGAGTGGTGTATGGAACACGGAGCTGGACGGGTGCCCCTGAGTACTCGGTGTCCTGGCGACACAGTTAGTTAACCCTGTTGACCGTTGGGCTATGGTTGCCCGCGTTTTCCTGGAGCATAGACCGTTGCTACTGGCGAGTTTAGCTGGATAGGAGCAGCTCTCATCGCACGCAGCCTGACTACGAACTGTGTGATTCAATTGTGGTGTGCCGAACACGCCGAGATGTACTGGACAACTTGTTGGCAGCTACGAGCAGGAGAGCTGTATTATCCGGCTCCTACCAGGAGTCATGAAGCTATTGGCCTCCCTGCCATTTATTTGAAATTATGTGCGACTACTGTTCAATAGCTACTGTAGTCAAAGTTTGTTAGTAACCAGGAATCCGGTTCCTTTATGCCCTTTCAGTGACCCCCTCGGTGCCGTGTGTGGTTCAAATGGTTCAAATGGCTCTGAGCACTATGGGACTTAACATCTATGGTCATCAGTCCCCTTGGAACTTAGAACTACTTAAACCTAACTAACCTAAGGACATCACACAACACCCAGCCATCACGAGGCAGAGAATATCCCTGACCCCGACGGGAATCGAACCCGGGAACCCGGGCGTGGGAAGCGGGAACGCTATGCCGTGTGTGTGCATCTGGAAGTGTCTCTAAGCGCAAATTGGTATTTTGCAATTTTTAATCTGGTATTTGAAATCATTGATATTATCACTGAGTGTTTGATACTACTGATTGTAATTTCGGTCTGTTGTAGACATTTAGGCTCTTCCTGGGGTGAGTTATTGGAAATTGGAAATTTGTGGTAAGTTGCAATGGGACTAAACTACTGAGGTCATCGGTGCCTAGGCTTGTACACTACTTAATCTAAACACACCTATGCCCGATGGAGGACTCGAAACTCGAACCTCCGACGGGGGTAGCCGTGCGAACCTTGGCAAGGCGCCTCACACCGGACGGCTACCCAGCGTGGCTGTAGATTGTTTCTTGTTATTGATAGGAAGGTTAGCTTGCAATCTTTACGATTAGGGCACTCCTATACTGAAGTTTTAATAGCTGGTTTCCTTGAAAAGAATCTTTAATTTCCCGTTCAAGTATTGCGGTGTACGTTAAGTCCCCTCAAAACTTGTTTGCTGTTTGTTGTTTGGTATATGTTGACAGCTTTGTATCTGCAGCAGGTGATGGGTTGCTGTTCCGCTGGTCCGGGGCAGGGAAGCGTTTTTCTTCTGCTTCGGCGGCTTTCGTGTCATCGCACGAAGCCTAAGTGTTGGCAGCTCACACGCGCTTCTCTGCATCTCCCGTTCCAGCCTTAAGCTGAGCACTTTGTAATTCTTTTGGTAACGCTTCGCGGCAGGTGTGTAGCCGGAGTAGAAGTAATTTACGCAGTGTTTCGATTATAGTTAAGGTCGTTATGGGCGTGTGACGAAAGACTTCGGGCAAACTGAGCACAAGGTTTCTTGATTTCTAAGAAAAGAGGTTTCATTGTCATTATCATTTTAAGTGTTTTAGAGGTCCGGTAGTTTAAGTACTTAACTCGATTAGTGCGGAACAGCATGTGACCAGTTAGTGAAGTACTACTGTTTTCTTCGGTTTCCATGGGTGGTGCCTGGGTAGCTTGGTCATATCTTGTATGTATGAGACCAGAATAAGCGGAAGAGAAGAATGCATTTTAATGTCGTTTGTTTAACGTTTGTTGAACTTATATTTAGGTCCTGTTGCGGGATTAGCCTACAGTTGTGATGCTAGTCGCGCTGACAAAGTGACGCAGCACGTTTATTCAATCGGTTAACTGTTTGTAATCGGGCCACCACTGCATTGCACGGTTGACAGCATCTTTTGTAATTTTATGTGTAATGTAACTAGCAGAACACACAGATTCAAATGTAGAGGATCTTACTTTTTGAATATATCATTTAGCAAACACTGATTTGAGAAGATAGAAGCTTTTCAAGTAATGTTTCCCTGTATGGCTTGCTCGTGCTTAATTTATCGTGAGTTCGTGAATGGCAATTTTTCTGCGATATTCCTTTACTGGTTGGGGTCAGTTTGATTGTCGCGACGAGGTCTTGTAAAATTATCTGTTCACATAGCTTGTACTCACAATTGTGGATGAACCACACGTTTACCATTTCAGTGACTTTATTTCATGGCAGATTTTTTTAGCAATGAGTAATTTTTATGAAGATTTTTGTAATTGTTAAGGATTGAGTTTCGTACTATAGCTTTTGAATTCTAGTCTGTTCTAGATCATTCAGTAAATGCAGTATCTTCCACTGTCCCTTCTCGGAATTTTTATTTTCTATTTGTGTGTCACGGCACTGCACTGAGAGGAAGACAGCCATTCTAAGTAGAGCATAATTTTCACATCTAAATTTACCTGATTACTCTGCTGTTCATAATGAAGTGCCTCGAAGAGGGTTCAATGATCCACTTTCAAGCTGTCTCTCTACCGTTAGACAATCGAACAGCACGCGGGACAAAAGTAGAACTAACATTTTTCTGTGAAGCCTTGATTTCTGTTATTTTATCGTAGTGAAACGTCCCCTTAGAACAATTATACATGACTGTGCTTAAACTAACACACAATATTTTTAGCGCAACGCAATCTGACTTTCAAAAATACCTACAAAAGAATGGCCCCGACTAACATAAACCTATACCTTTCACAAATCACTTACCTCACCAAAAATCTTCGTTACTCGAACTACTGCAATACAGCGAGCACCACTACTGCCAGCTAAATAAAAGATTCAAACTGCTGAAGGCACTAACTACTAATAGGCATAGTTAGCAAATGAAAGATGTTGATAGAGAACAAACAATGTATTTACCTCAATTGTGTTCAAAAGTCATAATGTATATAGCACTTCATGACATCCAGTCTTACAAATTTCAAAACTCCGCCATCTCTCTCCCCACATCCACCAGTGCTGGCGGCTCACCTCCAACTGCACAACGCTACGCGCTGTTAACATCCAACTGCTCAACACTACAATGGCAGACAACAATGCAAACTAGCCACAGACTGCACACAGCACAGCCAGTGATTTTCATACAGAGCGCTACGTGGCGTTACCAATAAGAAAACCTAAACAGCCTACTTACATAGCCCCCATGCTCCCCACGAAAAAATTTTACAAATTGTTTTGGGCACTGGCCAATAATGATTTGATAAAAGTTTTCATAATTACAATAACAAAGATATCAAATGCACACACTTATTGATACAATGTTGGTCAAAAGCTAAAATTTTCTCACAGTCCATAAAGACAGTCCTGATCATTCATCACAGTAAAATGGCAGCGTTTTTCTCAATGTCTGAGCAGTAAAAGAAAATGCACACGGAAGTAGTGGATTTCCATGCAGTCTTGAAGAAGTAGTGTTGTCCTTCCAACGGAAAGACAGTGCTGACTCTTGACATGCAGAAAGGTAATGGGCCACAACAGAGCAAACCCACGGCAGAGTCTACATCTACATCTACATCTATACTCCGCGAGCCACCTTACGGTGTGTGGCGGAGGGTACTTATTGTACCACTATCTGATCCCCCCTTCCCTGTTCCATTCACGAATTGTGCGTGGGAAGAACGACTGCTTGTAAGTCTCCGTATTTGCTCTAATTTCTCGGATCTTTTCGTTGTGATCATTACGCGAGATATATGTGGGCGGTAGTAATATGTTGCCCATCTCTTCCCGGAATGTGCTCTCTCGTAATTTCGATAATAAACCTCTCCGTATTGCGTAACGCCTTTCTTGAAGTGTCCGCCACTGGAGCTTGTTCAGCATCTCCGTAACGCTCTCGCGCTGACTAAATGTCCCCATGACGAATCGCGCTGCTTTTCGCTGGATCATGTCTATCTCTTCTATTAATCCAACCTGGTAAGGGTCCCATACTGATGAGCAATACTCAAGAATCGGACGAACAAGCGTTTTGTAAGCTACTTCTTTCGTCGATGAGTCACATTTTCTTAGAATTCTTCCTATGAATCTCAACCTGGCGCCTGCTTTTCCCACTATTTGTTTTATGTGATCATTCCACTTCAGATCGCTCCGGATAGTAACTCCTAAGTATTTTACGGTCGTTACCGCTTCCAATGATTTACCACGTATGGCATAATCGTACTGGAATGGATTTCTGCCCCTATGTATGCGCATTATATTACATTTATCTACGTTTAGGGAAAGCTGCCAGCTGTCGCACCATGCATCCGCTGCAGGTCCTCCTGGAGTACGTACGAGTCTTCTGATGTTGCTACTTTCTTGTAGACAACCGTGTCATCTGCAAAAGCCTCACGGAGCTACCGATGTTGTCAACTAAGTCATTTATGTATATTGTAAACAATAAAGGTCGTATCACGCTTCCCTGCGGTACTCCCGAAATTACCTCTACATCTGCAGATTTTGAACCGTTAAGAATGACATGTTGTGTTCTTTCTTCTAGGAAATCCTGAATCCAATCACAAACCTGGTCCGATATTCCGTAAGCTCGTATTTTTTTCACTAAACGTAAGTGCGGAACCGTATCAAATGCCTTCCTGAAGTCCAGGAATACGGCATCAATCTGCTCGCCAGTGTCTACGGCACTGTGAATTTCTTGGGCAAATAGGGCGAGCTGAGTTTCACATGATCTCTGTTTGCGGAATCCATGTTGGTTATGATGAAGGAGATTTGTATTATCTAAGAACGTCATAATACGAGAACACAAAACATGTTCCATTATTCTACAACAGATTGACGTAAGCGAAATAGGCCTATAATTATTCGCATCTGATTTATGACCCTTCTTGAAAGTGGGAACGACCTGCGCTTTCTTCCAGTCGCTAGGTACTTTACGTTCTTCCAGCGATCTACGATAAATTGCTGATAGAAAGGGGGCAAGTTCTTTAGCATAATCACTGTAGAATCTTAAGGGTATCTCGTATGGTCCGGATGCTTTTCCGCTACTAAGTGATAGCAGTTGTTTTTCAAATCCGATATCGTTTATTTCAATATTTTCCATTTTGGCGTCCGTGCGACGGCTGAAGTCAGGGACGGTGTTACGATTTTCCGCAGTGAAACAGTTTCGGAACACTGAATTCAGTATTTCTGCCTTTCTTCGGTCGTCCTCTGTTTCGGTGCCATCGTGGTCAACGAGTGACTGAATAGGGGATTTAGATCCGCTTACCGATTTTACATATGACCAAAACTTTTTAGGGTTCTTGTTTAGATTGTTTGCCAATGTTTTATGTTCGAATTCGTTGAATGCTTCTCTCATTGCTCTCTTTACGCTCTTTTTCGCTTCGTTCAGCTTTTCCTTATCAGCTATGATTCGACTACTCTTAAACCTATGATGAAGCTTTCTTTGTTTCCGTAGTACCTTTCGTACATGATTGTTATACCACGGTGGATCTTTCCCCTCGCTTTGGACCTTAGTCGGTACGAACTTATCTAAGGCGTACTGGACGATGTTTCTGAATTTTTTCCATTTTTGTTCCACATCCTCTTCCTCAGAAATGAACGTTTGAAGGTGGTCACTCAGATATTCTGCGATTTGTGCCCTATCACTCTTGTTAAGCAAATATATTTTCCTTCCTTTCTTGGCATTTCTTATTACACTTGTAGTCATTGATGCAACCACTGACTTATGATCACTGATACCCTCTTCTACATTCACGGAGTCGAAAAGTTCCGGTCTATTTGTTGCTATGAGGTCTAAAACGTTAGCTTCACGAGTTGGTTCTCTATCTGCTCGAAGTAATTCTCGGACAAGGCAGTCAGGATAATGTCACAAGAGTCTCTGTCCTGGCTCCAGTTCTGATTGTGTGACTATCCCATTCTATACCTGGTAGACTGAAGTCTCCCCCTATTACAATAGTATGATCACGAAACTTCTTCACGACGTTCTGCAGGTTCTCTCTGAGGCGCTCAACTACTACGGTTGCTGATGCAGGTGGTCTATAGAAGCATCCGACTATCATATCTGACCCACCTTTGATACTTAACCCAGATTATTTCACATTCGCATTCGCTAATAACTTCACTGGATATTATTGAATTCTTTACTGCTATAAATACTCCTCCACCATTGGCGTTTATCCTATCCTTGCGGTATATATTCCATTCTGTGTCTAGGATTTCGTTACTGTTCACTTCCGGTTTTAACCAACTTTCCGTTCCTAATACTATATGCGCACTATTTCCTTCAATAAGAGATACTAATTCAGGAACCTTGCCCTGGATACTCCTGCAGTTTACCAATATTACGTTAACTTTTCCTGTTTCTGGTCTCTGAGGACGGACGTTCTTTATCAACGATGATAATGTCCTCTCTGGTAAGCCGTCAGGTATTTTATCGTTTCGCCCAAGGGGGGGTCCCTCTAACGTAAAAAACCCCCGTGTGCACGCCACACGTACTCTGCTACCCTAGTAGCTGCTTCCGGTGTGTAGTGCACGCCTGACCTGTCTAGGGGGGCCCTACAGTTCTCCACCCAATAACGGAGGTCGATGAATTTGCAACCATTATAGTCGCAGAGTCGTCTGAGCCTCTGGTTTAGACCCTCCACACGGCTCCAAACCAGAGGACCGCGATCGACTCTGGGCACTATGCTGCAGATATTAAGCTCAGCTTGCACTCCGCGTGCGATGCTGGTTGTCTTCACCAAATCAGCCAGCCGCTGGAAGGAACCAAGGATGGCCTCAGAACCCAAGCGGCAGGCGTCATTCGTCCGACATGTGCTACTATCTGCAGCCGGTCACACCCAGTGCGTTCAATAGCTGCCAGAAGGGCCTCCTCCACATTACGGACGAGACCCCCTGGCAAGCACACCGAGTGCACACTGGCATTCTTCCCCGACCTACCCGCTATTTTCCTGAGGGGCTCCATAACCCGCCTAACGTTGGAGCTCCCTATAACTAATAGGCCCGCCCTCTGTGACTGTCGGGACATTGCCGGAGAATCGGCCACTGGCCCAACAGGCGAGGCATCCTGTGGTGGCTCGGAAACGATGTCATCACCACTAGGAAGCACCCCGTACCTGTTGGAAAGGGGTAAGGCAGCTGCCACGCGGCCAGATCCCACCTTCGCCTTTCGGCCAGGCACGCGCGAGCCCACCACTGTCCGCCATTCACCCTGGAGTGATGGCTGACCGGTAAGATGCTCACTGCCGGAAGACGCTGCGACATCAGGGGTTCTATGTGATTCCAAGGCCACCGAAGTAGGCATAGGTCTCACCACAGTTGCCCCAACGCCACTACGAGCCGACGCCTGCGCCTCGAGCTCGATGAGCCTAACAGACAAAGCCTCCACCTGCCCCCGAAGAGTGGCCAATTCTCCTTGCGTCCGCTCATTCGAAATTTTGAAGAATATTGGTAGGTAGATCATCACAGAGCAGACCACTGTAGTCCTGTTAGAGATTACGGTATTGGTGGGCCACCAGAGGTGCAGAGCCACTGCAGTCCTTGTAGAAATAATGGTACTGGTAGGCCATCGAAGATGCAGACAAACTGTAGTCCTTGTAGAGATGGCAAGCAGCCATCTGTTGCGACTGTACAGGTGCCACAATCACCATCGAGGAGTCTTGTGGACAATATAGCAAGTCCATGAACCACCACTTGTGCACTCACAAAATTTTTTTTGAAATGTCCTTAGAACCAGCAATGCTGTTATCCAGTCCCTTGCAGAATTATTAACACACGTGCAAACACTAACAGTCCCAACTTCTCACATATTGTGCATTACTATGACCAACAGAAATGTGTGCAGTGAAATGTAACTTAATTTGAAGAACTGGTGTCTATATTATTATAAATTTACAACATAAGAATACAATTACAAAGGTACAAAAAACATCATTAAAGAACATAATAGTACAGATAACATTTGTAGCAATACAGGCTTTACAAAAGAATAGAAATAGACATATACATCAGTGTTACAGGAATTATGACATAAGTAAATAAATAAAATAATGAGAATAGTTCTTGAAACATTAATTTCACACATGATCATTAAAACAAAACAGAATAAATAATGTCTAAACATCTTTACGAAGAAAATAACCTAGTATTAGAAATATTCTACAACATAACAACATCAGCTAAACACATAAAGACAGTAAAAACACAAATACACAAGAGTACACAAACACATAGAGGGATAAGGCAAAAGGAAAGGACAGGGTTTGTTTTACTGCAGTATTTTGCATGGAGATCTCCCTTCGTTCATCATTATTCTCAGAAAGTCCTATCTAAGCCTGCTTTCTGTATTCTGTTCACATCCTCTTTCAAAAATAGTTTTTCTCCACTATATACTACTTTTTTGGCCAAACCATTTTCTTATAGATTCTCAATGCATTTCTTCCAATTCATCATAGTTAGTTTCTTATATAGTCTACCCCCTCTTAAGCTAACTTAAATCTACTGAGCTCAGATGCTAAACTAAGGGACGAGGCAATGCAGCAGCATAAAACAATTAAAACAAACAGCAATGAAAAAAAATGGAAATTGCCAAAGCAGGTTACAATAAATCTAAATTACCAAGCAATGCAACATTACAACTAATATGAGCCAATATGCAACAACAAGAAAAATAAATCAGTAGTAAAACTAGCTTAGCAGAGTAATAAAAAGTGAAATTTAGTAGCACTATGCCTGGCAAACAACAGCAGCAAATGCAATAACTTATAAAACATGACACAGCTCAAGCAGAAAAAATATTACAGTGAAGATGGGCATGTCTAATACCTATGTCAGATCTTAACACTAGAGTGATGCATCACAATTGATTCTAAAAAAGAAATTACCAAGTACTTGAAAAGAAAATTCTGTATGCAATTCCTGTGAAGGGAAATGTCTTTTTGTGCTCCTTCGTTTTTCTTAAAGTACATCATAAAGTTATTCTTTACTGGGTCTGTAGGCATAAAATATTTATATTAGTACATCTATAAAATTTTATTTTAACCAATGCTGCAGGAGAGCTAGAAACTAGATATTAAACAAATTGAGCAATCTCTCAACTAGAAAGACAATAGATGTAAAAATATCTCTCATCATTTCATTAGGCATTTTAGTAAATATCATAAATAAAGAGCTCCACAGTGTAATCATATGTTTTCAAGTTTGAGCGTGTCGTATTTGGGATGCTTTCGACAAAGAAATGTCTATAGCGAGGATAATGGCCTCTTTTTTTTTCTACCTGTGCCTCTGAAAAGGCACACATTAATGGCTTTTTCTCCAGGCGTCTGACACAGCTGGCCGCTCAAGACGCATTACGTCAAGGTCACTTGGCTTTCTTACCGAAATATTTACGACACCAGTTTGCACTACAGTGACAGTCTCATATAAAAAATTTCACAGGTCTAGAATTTGCATTACAAATCTGTAGAAACAAAATCCTGCAAATATAACAGTGTCCAAAAAATTTTTGTCGGCATTGTGGTACATTCACGAATTTACACACATTTCATAATTCTTAAAGTACGATTATTGGTTTCCAACATCCTTTTTCACAAGTCAGAGTCCCTAGCCACTACTCATTATTCCTTACCTTATTACACGTTTACATATTCGTTGACACTTGTTCAATGTTTCATCATAATAAATATGTAACATAATCAAATTCTTCATTTGGCATCAGCTTATTGATCATAAACATACCTTAACAGCATAATACACATTGTCATCATAATAATAACATCATAACACCTCAGTCAAATCTCAAAAACGTCGTAGCTTTCTGCAATAATGTGAAAACCTCTGCTCATTTCAACAGTGTCATCTACCTCCAACGTCCTTTAAAAATCATGATCCCATACCAAATACATTATTCAGAGCTCTCATAGTATCACAATGGTTCCGAAAAAATGCGAACAGTTTACAAAGTACAGACGAAATACAATTTCATAAGTGTGAAGTTATCCATCTGTGTAATTACGTAAACATCTGTCACTGATGTAGTAAAATAAATGTTTGTCTCTTCCAGTTAAATGATCGGATAGCTGTGTAATTTATGTGTTAGAGAAATATGGTACCGATGTGTAAAGTTGTATAAGCAAATACCATATTAGCTAGGGCTCCTTGTGCTTGCCAAACACATGGTACACTAATGTGGTGTGTACCCCCTTGAGGATTAATGTAATAATACCCTCAGGTGTTAGAGATTACAGCAATGGAATGAAATGTATCACGGAAAACCTATGTATCATTGTACTTCAAATATCTTTAAAAATAAAAGTTTTAAGTACAAAATTAATCACTCAAATACGTGTATTGTAGCGCTAAACGGATCGTCTTGTTGTAAGATAATCTCTGTGGAAGTGTCGTAGTTATTGTCCTCCGAAAGCTAAGTTCTGCAGAAGTCAATGTACTTACCTCATGATACACAAAAGTGAAATTCTTTGCGTATAGATATCTTAGTTATTACGATTATTGCCGTGATGAAGAAAGTACTGTGCTGTAATGTATTGTTGTCCTACGGAAAAGGCTGTCTCCTTGTAGCTATACCACAAAAGTTACTACTAAAACATGTTTTACTTTCCAGGAGAATTCAGAAAAACTGTGCAGATATAAAACAGATACACCGCAAAAGCAACATTGATAGTTGTCACTCATTAGTAGCATCGTGATAAAATCGTGTAGCTGTCACATAAACTAACCACTGTGTCATCTGGTATCTCACAGAAAGTACTTTAAATCCAGAATGTATTTTCAAGTAAACCAAAATGTAGCATTAAAATCTCATTAGCAGTACTGGTAAATGTTCTAAGTATGTGAGCCTTATAGTCGTTACGAAATCGTGCAACTAACAAGCAAGAATGTACACACACAATAACAATGTGTCGTCTGTTCACAATAACAATGCATTCGTAATTTCTGTTTAAATAAGTTCTCTTGGTTCTTGACTGGATATTTAACTTCAAACATTGTTGCATGGTAACAGTTTCTAAGTCTGACAATGCATACTAGAAATGTGAAGTGATAAGTTACATGGCAAGGACAAAGTTAAAAAGCAGATTATCTTTCAATAAACGGTTTTACATGTGAAATGTGGTGTAAACCTTTACTTTTCCTAGTATGCAGAGTCTCAACTTCAACGCAATTATCATGCGGTATACGTCGGTAAAGAATATTAGAATTTTTCTCAAGGTTAGCGTCAATGTAATTTTTCCCTGAGCCAGCCGGCGCATGTGGCTGCCGGTGGTGCGAGTCATTGTCTGTCTCTTTGCTGGCGTGCGTCGTTATTGGGACTAGGAGACCTAACTTCTAGAAATTTACCTTGTCGAGAGGGCCCTGTTCTGTTTGAATCCCGCCAGTTCTGATGCAATTCAGGTCTGTCGTTACGATCATATCGTCTGTCGTCATGTCGGTAGATTCCTTAGTTTCTTTCTTGTTTGTCGGTCATGTGGTGGAGAATTTCTCCCTGAATCGTAACTGCGTGGTGGACTGTTGCGTCTGAAGTTATTCTGTCTCCCTTGATAATAATTATTTTCGTTCCCATATTGTCTGTTTCTATGGTTACCTCTGTAATATTCATTACTATGGAAATGCGATCTTTCTCTGTAACTAATACTCTGCCAGTGGTTGTCATATAGGTGGTGTCTGTTTTGTTAACGATTTGCGTTGTAAGAATAGCCTTGTCGTGTATTATTTCTGTGATCGCGGAATTGTGACAGATGTGACCTGTAATTGTTGTGTTCCTGTTTTCGCGTTCCGCGATTGTCAGTGTCAATTTCTAATTCTAGTAAGAGTCCCTGAAAAGCTTCAATGTCGTCTTTGCAACGTACTGCGAAAATAATATGTCGTAAATGTTCAGGTAATTTGATTAAGCAAATGCGGATGAGTTCTGAGGGGCTGTATGGGTTTGACAGGTACTGATTCTTGTGCAACATGTCTTCAAAATATTTCACAAGACTGAAAGATTCAGATTGTTCGAAATGTTTCATCATTATGATGCTATGTTTTACTCGGTCTTGTGTAGCTTGAGACCAATATGCTGAGAGGAAGGCATGGTAAAACTCTCCTTCACTATGGCAATCGTGAATGACCGATCGCGTTCTTACAGCTGCTTCATTCTCTAAATAGCCACACATAAATTCTAATCTGTGCTCTAATGACCAGTTGGGAGGAAAACAATGAGAGAATTGATGGAACCACGCTTGTGAATGAATGTCGTTGCCAGAATTCTTAAATGTTTTAAATTTACGTGTAGTAATGAACAGCTTATAGTCAAAATCATCATGTTGGCGAGTCGCACATCGGTCATTGTTACGTCGTTTCGGCGGTTCCATTTCAAAATTCGGTGCACCCTCCAAATTTCTTTCATCATTTCCGAAATGCGCTATGTTATTATTTTGTGGCTGTTCCGTATTTCTATGTCTCTCTTCCCATATTGGGGCGCGAGTGCCTCTGAAATACGTAATTCTTGTATTACTTGTGCCAACTGATCTTGTACTTCCCGGATTTCTCTTTTGAACTGTGTATTGATTTGATTTTGATTTTGTTTGAATTTTCTAATTTGTTCATACTCTTCAGTGTCCGTGAAGGCTACAGGTCTTGTGTCATTCAGATCATCATCTACCTTTGTAGATAAGTTAGTGAACTGATCTGAAAGTTCGGCTACTTTATCCAATAGTGAAATTATTTCCTCTGTGTGTTTTTCTGAACCAAGTTTCAGAGTGTCCATTTGTGTTGAAATCGTATCTACTGTGTCCCTTAAGTTTTCCTGAGTTTTTGTGAGTTGGGTAACCGAATCGGTAGATGCAACTGAGTCAATTTTAGCTTGCAAGGTGTCGTGATTTTCATGAACAATAGTTTGCAGTTGTTTTATGGCTGCTTCATGATTCTGTAATGCATTTTCATGACGCGAAAAAATAGGTTGGAAATGCTCACAAATTTGTGTTTTTACGTAATTACAGACTTTTTGACATTTCGATTCAATGTTGTGTAACTCAGTAGTTAAATCTTCACGTGTTTGTTCAAGAGTGGTGTCTAACTTCCGAAGATTTTGTTCCATTGTGTCTAACTGTTGCTGTCTTTGTCTCTAGTGTTTTTCTATTGTGTCTAACTTTTAAAGATTTTGTTCCATTGTGTCTAACTGTTGCTGTGTTTGTCTCTGGTGTTGTTCCACTGTGTCTAACTTTTGCAGATTTTGTCCCATTTGTTTCTGATTTTGTTCAAGCGTTGTGTCTAACTTTTGTAGCCTTTGTCCCATTTGTTGCATTAACTATAATAACAGTGCACTGGTGTCTGAAACATGTTCATCAGTGCTACTCGGCAGTGCATTTGAACCGGCAATATTCGATTTTTTATAAGCAGAAAATGTGACGTGATTTATTTGAGAAAACGGTGAGGACCCAAAACCTGAATCTACAGTATTTGCAAGATTGTGTCCTGTCATTTCAGAATCCTGAGGCGAGCTCTTGCCGACCGATCAATCGATAATGCTTCCCTGTTCACTAATTGTTTCACTGCCTACACCATTATTTGCAGCCCGCTCAATTTCCCTATGCACAATTACCAAATTACTACTTTGAACATTAGTAAATTCATTACATGGTGGCGCTAACACACTGCTTTCGTCTTCACTGTCATTTCTCAGTTTACTTTGGAGCCTACAATTACGTTTTTCACACGCCATTATTGTCACAATATTTCACACGACAACACAGAAAAACACAATTTGAAGAGCAAAAATAAGAGAACACATTAACATAGCACTGAAAATAACATCTACTTAATTGCAAGCGCAGCTGCAAAATACTTGGTGCAAATGTACATGCATGCCACACCTGTTTTACTGTACAACAATGAAAGACTGCAACTACAAAGGAGATTCTCTCTACAATTATGCACTACCAATAAACAAAATCTACACTAATTACATAAACTACAAGAAAAAATCAGAAGATTCTAGTGAGGTATCCTGGCAGGGTCGCCATATGAAACGTCTCCTTAGAGTAATTATACATGACTGTGCTTAAACTGACACACAATATTTTTGGCGCAACGCAATCTGACTTTTAAAAATCCTCACAAAAGAATGGCCCCGACTAACATTAACCTATACCTTTCACAAATCACTTACCTCACTAAAAATTTTCGTTACTCGAACTACTGCAATACAGCGAGTGCCACTACTGCCAGCTAAATAAAAGATTCAAACTACTGAAGGCACTAACTACTAATAGGCATAGTTAGCAAATGAAAGATTTTGATAGAGAACAAACAATGTATTTACCTAACTAGTGTTCAAAAGTCATAATGTATATAGCAGTTCATGACATCCAGTCTTACAAATTTCAAAACTCCGCCATCTCTCTCCCCACATCCACCACTGCTGGCGGCTCACCTCCAACTGCGCAACGCTATGCGCTGCTAACATCCAACTGCCCAACACTACAATGGCAGACAACAATGCAAACTAGCCACAGACTGCACACACAACACAGCCAGTGATTTTCATACAGAGCGCTACGTGGTGTTACCAATAAGAAAACTAAACAGCCTACTTACAGTAGGTGGGTGCGAGCAGAATGTTTTCGCAATCGGAGGAGAAAACTGGTGATTGAAATTTCACGAGAAGTTCCCGTCGCAACGAAAAGCGCCTTTGTTTTAATGATTGCCATTCCAGTTCACGTATCATGTCTGGCGCACTATCTTCCCTATTTCGTGATAGTACAAAACGAAACACCCTTCTTTGAACTTTTTCGGTGTCATCCATCAGTCCATGAGCCATGCATGGCTCTTGTTCGTGCTGTATCTCATATCACATCCTGTTTTTACTTTACTACCACTTCATTATGTTAATTTCAATTATTGGTGTACCGAGTTGCCGCCTTGCCTGCCCGTGAGCGGCAGCAGAGGCGCTTATCGATATAAGCTGTGGCGTATTATCTTTGCTGACTGCTAATACTTCCCGGTTGTCGTGTGTTCGGAGTTAGTTCGGACCTGCCAGTAAGTTGGGAGGCGCTAGGAGTGCAGTTCGGACCTGGCAGTGTTTGGCTTAGGAAGCAGCAGAAGTTCAGTCGGAGCGCGGCTGCAGTGAGGTCCGGACAGCCATGACTCGCCCAACGGTTGCCGATACATATCACTTGGGTGCGGACCACCTTGGTTGGTCTTCGTTCGGTCGCCTTGTCGAGCGACGTGTATGTTGGCCGGCAATCGCTTATGGGTTGCCTGCGTGTGCCGGCTCGTGATTCGTCCTTGTTATTGCACAGCCGCTGCCGTTAGTATTGTCCAGTCCTTGGTGCAAGTGTTCGTGAAACTGTGTAGTCTGTGATGTCGACTGTTCAGTAATTTTAGTGCTGTCTTCGTGCTGATGTGTGGCAGTCGGTCGGTTGGCGTGGAGCAGTGAGGAAATGTACACGGGGCGTTGTTTGGCCGGACCCGCTGGCGGTCTCAACGCAGTGCCGGAGTGTGTGGGGCTGTTCCCATTGCTACTAGGACCGTGGCTCACCGACTCTGGACACGAAAGTTGAGTTTGGATTTAATTTACCAGCATGTCAAGACTGTTCACATCGTGCTGTCTTGTTCTCGTTGTTGGCTGTTGGGACAGTCCCGCGAGCAACAACGTGTGTATTCCAGTTGGCGAAGGTTTAGCCACTCTCCAGTGGAGTCTAACTGTATTTGGTTATTTGCAATTGAAGTGCACCAGCGGAATTTTCTCCTTATGGCCGTCAACGCTCCAGTTACCTGCCCTGGCCGTTGACGCAAATTTAGGCAGTGTCCTTTCCTCACCGTGTTGTCGCTGTAAAGCATGGTGTGTAGTTCGACAGCTTAATGTATGCTTGGTTGTAGGCGTCCATTCCTTTTACGTTTGCATTGAACTCCCGGTTGTGTGCTGGTCGAGTGGAGTGCAAGTTACCTTGTCGGTGAGTCCGTTGACTGTCTGTTGGTTGGGTTGTCGTCGGATCGAGAATGGCCGGCCCGGCTGCCTGTCTCCCCTATGTGAACGTTAGTATTTCAAGTGCTGGCCGACCACCGAAACTTCTGAGCGCCGTAAGCTCCACTGCCGTTTCTTATTTTTTGTTGTGTGTATTTGTGTGGATCATAGCCGATGGTTTTGAATTAAAGTTGAATTGTTTTTAATTCATGGGCCTTCAGCCGCTTTAAAATTAAAATTCCTTGCTTGTCAAGTGTTAGATTGTTTGGGGCCTTCAGCCTAATTTAAGATAAGGCTTTGTTGTTTAAATTTATTTTACCTTGAGTCGTAAATCATCGGCCTTCAGCCGTCTTTAAATTAAGGTTGTTGCTTTTCAAGTGTTAGATTGTAGGGCCTTCAGCCAAATTATAGAACTTATTTAATGTGAGGCCCTCTGCCTTCTAAATATTGTTTTGGCGTCTGAATTTTGAGTTAATGGCTTTTAGCCGTTTTTTTTTTAATTTAAGTGATTGTGCCCTTAAGGCATAAGACAGTGTGGCGTATTCAGCCAATAACTAAGTTCAAGAATTCGTACTGTAATGTTTGGTCAAATAAATAAAGCTATATGTGTTCGAGTGTAACTGACAACCGCTCACTTTGACCCCATTCCACAATTCCAACTACCTGTCCTGTCCTGCGTGTTTATCAGGGCTTTTCAAATGGCTCTGAGCACTATGGGACTCAACTGCTGAGGTCATTAGTCCCCTAGAACTTAGAACTAGTTAAACCTAACTAACCTAAGGACATCACAAACATCCATGCGCGAGGCAGGATTCGAACCTGCGACCGTAGCGGTCTTGCGGTTCCAGACTGCAGCGCCTTTAACCGCACGGCCACTTCGGCCGGCTAGGGCTTTTCAGACCCACCTGATGCGGATCCCACATCGCACAGTAATACTCCAGAACAGAGCGAACAAGTGCGGTGTAAGTAGTATGTATAGTAGACCTGTAGCACCTTCTAAGTGTTCTCCAATGAAGCGCTGTCTTTGGTTGGCTCTACCCACAACATTATCTATTTCATCGTTTCAATTTAGGTTATTTGTAATTGTAATCCCTAAGTATTTAGTTGAATTTACAGCCTTTCTTTTAGTACTCATGTGAATAACTTCACACTTTTCTATATTCGTGGTCAATTTGCCACTTTTCGCACCATACATATATATTATCTAAATCATTTTGCAAAACGTTTTGGTCATCTGATGACTCTACGAGACGGTAAATAACAGCATCATCTGCAAAAAATCTAATAGGGCTACTCAGATTGTCGCCTATGTCGTTAATATAGATCACTAACATTAGAGGGCCTATTACACTTCCTTGGGGAACGCCGGATATTATTTCTGTTTGAGTTCTATCCCAATGTCTTTCCGTCTATTGCTACGAACTGTGACCTTTCTGACAGGAAATCACGAATCCAGGGCCACAACGGAGGCGGTATTGCATAGGCACGCACTTTGGTTAGAGGAGGCTTGCGTGGAACGGTGTCGAAAGCCTTCTGGAATCCCCTGTCCGTAGCTCTCATTACTTCATGAGTATAAAGAGCTAGATGTGTTTCACAAGAACGATGTTTTCTGAATCCGTGCTGACTATGTGTCAATACATCGTTCTCTTCGAGGTAATTCATAATGTTCGAACACAGTATACGTTCCAAATCCCTACCGAAAATCAACGTTAATGATATGGAACTATAATTAAGCGGATTGCTCCAATTTCCCTCTCTGGGTATAGGTGTGACTTGAGCCGTTTTCCTGTCTTTAGATACGGAACTATCTCTGAGCGGGCGGTTGTATATAATTGCTAAATATGAAGCTATTGCATCAGCCTACTCTGAAAGGAACCTGACTGGTATACAGTCTGGGCCGGAGGTCTTGCCTTTATTAAGCGATTTAAGCTGCTTCGTTACACCGAGGACATCTACTTCTACGTTTCTCATCTTGGCAGTTGTTCTTGATTGGTATTCGGGAATATTTCTTTCGTCTTCTTTGGTAAAGGAGTTTCGGAACACCGTGTTCAATAACTCTGATTTAGTGGCAGTGTCATCAGTGACTTCACTGTTGTTATCGCGCAGTGAAGATATTGCTTGAGTCCTATTTCATGATGGCCAACACAAATGGTCTAAAATGGTTCAAATGGGACTTAACATCTGTGGTCATCAGTCCCCTAGAACTTAGAACTACTTAAACCGAACTAACCTAAGGACACCACACACATCCATGCCCGAGGCAGGATTCGAACCTGCGACCGTAGCGGTCACGCGGTTCCAGAATGAAGCGCCTAGAACCGCACGGCCACACCGGCCGGCACAAATTGTCTACTGCCATCTCTGCATAAGGGTTAGTTTTCACTAGAGTTACATCTCGCAGGATGTGGGTACTGCGATGTTTATGTACGTCTGGTTAGGGTTAACCGTTAATACGCTGTCATCTGGAGATAGATTGGGTCGAAAGTTGAACGAAGTGTAACTGTTTGAAGGGCAGAGAGCGAAAAAAGTGCGAGGCAAGAGCCCAGGGGAAAAAACCTCTGTGATAGTTTGGTCGGGTTGTAAGAGCAGTAGCGGTTTTCTTGCTGCCTGCGACAGGTCGTGCAAAGGTGATTATCATGCAGGTCGATGCCTTTGACGGGTGCGGTGCTGTTATTCGGCGGCTGCCGCTGGGTGCTTGTGTTGATTTCATGGTCAGCGTCAGCATTTTTGGAACAGTTAGGTTCATCATCGTTTTGTGTGCGATATGTCATATACTAGATTCACAGTATAGGGTAATTCTGATGAATTGTTTGTGTGTCGGTGTGCGAGCTTGTCGGTCTCCCTGCTGTAGCCTGTTCGTCGCCTTTAATAGCAGCTGGCATATCCAGTCAGCGTTGCTTGTATGCAGGGGTTTCCCGAAATTTGCCGCTTGTGGATGAATATTAGCTTGCCGTAAGTGGTTATAGCCTGGCTAGTAGTGTCTTTGGCCGCTTATGCTTCTACTTATGGTTGTGATCATGATTTCCCAGTGTATGGATGAAAGGACTGTTCGAGTGTCTCGAGTTCCTGTATATTCGTGAGGGTTGTTTTTTTGAATACTTCCTTGAGGATTTCAAGGCGTTATCCATTGTGAAGATCCACGGTGCGTGTTTAGCGAGGAGCGTTGCTAACGATGCATAGCACTTTGTTCTGTATGATCTGCAGGCGGCTCAGGTGTGTAGGAGCTGCGTATCCCCACACTGGAGCTGCTTACGTCATCAGTGATCTAATCAGTGTCTTGTACACGGACCTCGACCAAGTTGTTTGAGCCTCACATGCGCTCTGTTGGCAACGTATTCTATGTGGTCCCCCCCCCCCCCCCCCCCCCCATGTATGTTTCCGGTCCAGCCAGACATCGAGATATCTGACTTTCTCGCGGAAACGGATTGGGCGTGTATGTAATGTTGCCTGCCTACAGTGTTGATGTTTGCGCAGTAGTTTCGGTCTGCGTGTGAACAGAACTGCTTCGAACGTGTCGACGTTTATTTTAATACGCCACCGTTCCAACCAACGCTCGGCAGTTCTGAATGCCGTCTGTATTCTTGAATTCCATCTTGCGCAAGGATGGCTGTGTTGCTGGAAAGTCGTTAATGGACAGGTTGAACAAGATGGGCCCAGTATGTTTTTCGTGGGGTACTCCAGCATGGATACGGTGTTGTGTCGATTGTTTGCCATGCACGTCAGTGGCAAAACCTCTGTTCGTGAGATATGAGTGTATGGGAAGTACGAGTCAGTCGGGGAAACCAGCATCGGTAGGTTTGCATATAAGTCCGTTGTGCCACAGACAGCCGAACGCTTTTTCGATGTTCAGGAACACGACCCCCGTGGTTTTGTTCGTGTTGTAATCGTGTGTTATATGTTCGACTACATGGAGGAGTTGTTGCGTTGTTGATTGGTGATTCCTAAAGTCGAATTGCTCCGGTCTTAGGGTGCCGTTGGCGATGCGGTGCCTAGTGATGCGTTTATTATTACCTTCTCAACAATCTTGCTGAGCGAGCACAGCAGACTGAGCATCGGTAATTTTGTGGGAGGGAGTGGTCTTTCCCTGGCTTCCTGAACATCAGGACCTCGGCCACCTTCCAAAATTCAGGGAAGTGTGGGCGTTTTAAGATGGCATTCGTACTGTGCACAATGTATTCTACAGCTCCATCCGTGGACTCCAGGAGGACGCGGTTTTGAATGCATCAGGTTGGTTGGTTTGTTTGGGGAAGGAGACCAGACAGCGAGGTCATCGGTCTCATTGGATTAGGGAAGGACGGGGAAGGAAGTCGGCCGTGCCCTTTCAAAGGAACCATCCCGGCATTTGCCTGGAGCGATTTAGGGAAATCACGGAAAACCTAACTCAGGATGGCCGGACGCGGGATTGAACCGTCGTCCTCCCGAATGCGAGTCCAGTGTGCTAGCCACTGCGCCATCTCGCTCGGTGAATGCCATCAGCCCCAGGGGTTTCCTAGCATTGATATGCTTGACAGCCGAAGTAATTTCGTCTGAACTAGTGCGTCTGATTTCGTTGCGGGAGGCCTGGGCTAAAGGTCGTGTAACCTCCGTTTCAAGTGTGACTACTGGGTCTGAAGGAGCCAGATTCGACATGAAAGACGCTGCAATGTTGTGGCCATAAGCTCTGCCTGGGTCGTCTGGTTCTTGCAGACCGGGAATGTAATGTTTCTCCCTGGTGAGGTGTCTAGCTAGCTAGTTTAAATTTGGCATGATTTTTCGTTGCTTTTGCAACAGCGATCTGACCTGTTTTGTGTACCACGGGGGATCAGTGACATCACTGCATTGCACTGCAGTTGCACAAGGCTTTCTTTTATTTAGCTAGTTTGCTGCTGCACGTTTTTATTTTAATCAGTTTCCAGCACTACCGAATTGCTGTTGCCACAGCTAAGTCATCAGAGTTTATTTGGAACAGTTTAACGTCAGTTAGGAAACGATAACATCATTCACAGTTAACGCTTTGCCTTTCAAAATTACCATCAGTTTCAATTTAGGTGAAGTTCAGTCCAGATTTCACTTTTTATGCAGAGAGCTCATTCTAACAGAAGTGGATCAAATTCGCGTGTGTCTCATTTAGTGTTCGGAATTTTATTTCGTCATTTTGCTTACGTAAAATTGTACGTCGTATTTTACGAAACCACTAAAGACATTTATTCTTTCTAATTCATTTTGTAATTTTACTTAGAATTTTTTATTCCGTTCGTTTCGTGTGTTGAAACTGCAAGTCACGTACTGTGACATCGGTCATTGTAGCACTCTTTGCTGCATTGCGTTAACACAGAAATGCACAGGACAGTTTCTTTAGCATACAGTTCTAGATTTTCTTATTTGTTTGGTAAAAGTTAATTCAAATACTGTTATACAGAATTATACAGATTTTGGCGACTAATTTCAGCAGATAGCATTCAGTAAGCACACAACTTGCATTGTTCAGGATCAGAATAGAGACACACACGATATTTAAGAAGATGAAACCTGTTCAGTTTAACATAAAATAATAAATCGAACTAATTACAATGTGTACTTGTCTTTATGAGATATCTACCTATTCAGCTGCAGATTAATCTCCTTCGCTGCTTTAGATGCTACGTTGTTCAGAACCACACACAATATTGTCGTAATCTTTAACTTCAGGCAGTGTTCTGATGGTTAATTAGTGTCTTACAGCGAAGCATATAATCAGTATTATACGTAAGGCTTTGTTCAGTATCTTCGTCATGAAGAAATTGATGCAGACAGTTAATAGGATATTGGAATCATGGGTTGAATTACAGCAATTTTGCTCATTAAAAAGTATATGTGAATGAGACTGACGACCGTAATTTTAGCTTGCTACAGCACGTAATTACAGAGTTGTATAACTTGTCAACAGTGGCGTGCGGTGACATTTGAACAAGGGAGGCCACTGCAAAGGGCAGTATTTTCAACGAGATTTTTTGAAACAAATTACATGCTAAACTGCTTTAATGTTAAATACGGGATTAAAGTACACAAGCTATCGAATAGCTGAGAGGCAGAGCTGAAATAGCGCCAGTGAAAAATACTGGTAGTTCCACATGAAGTTTGTAAAACATAATGAACAAAAATTAGTTATTTGCCTCAATGTCTTTATTTTTCTTGAATGGTAATTCATTTCTCCTTCCTTCCCGTTGAGTCCCTCAACAATACACTGATAGAACTCTTCTTCACTTTCGGCTAATTTTATCTTCAGGTGCTTCTTTTCTATAGTCACTGGTGATAGTTTTGAGAGTCTTTGTTGTTTTGGAGTTTCTGCAGGAGCTGCGAAACGCAGAAACAGGACATTCAGTACTTGCAACGGTTACATGTAGTCTATTCTTGAGACAAAGGTACAGAGCTTTTAAAGTTCAGTTAATGCAGAGTATGACAGATCAGTACTCCCAGATGGGGAAGAAGTTGGCGCAGCTCCATAGAAATATCCTCCTCTGTCGAATATGATTCAGTGAGTTCATTTCTGAGATGCCCAAAATCAAAATATTGGCCCTAGCTACTATTCAGCAATCCAAAAATTTCCTCAGGAAAACTGCTTTTATTACGCTCTGTAGCACATAATAACTTTTTTTAAAAAATTCTTTGTTCTTCAATATATAGGTCACATGAACAACCCACCACCTAAAACATTGGTGTGTCCTAATTGATACGATACAATTATTATTGCTGCAGCTTATTTCCAAGAATATTAGTTCTTTTACTCATGCACTATGGGCACTACTGCTATCTCTTAGGTTAGCAATGTTTGACTATTTTTGCTACCTATGATAGTCTGCTTTATCTGCAGTGTTACAGGTGTACCAGCGTTTATATAAACCTACACTGTTGGCCGTGTTCACCGAGCTAATCTGGGTGAACATGCCCCTGGCACTGGGCTGTACCAGAGTGGTTGATCGCTGCAGTACTACACTAGTGTTACTATCCTAACTTATCCTACATCTGACCTAATATTTAATCTCATGTCAAATCCGGTGAGTGCCAGAATCGGTGAAAAAGGTGCACGCTGCCCCTAATCCCAGACGTGGCGGATTCCAGCCGTGAAGCGGCTGGCCAAGTCCACACCTCGGCGGAACAGGACAAGTCAGGTCGGAATCAAATGTGAGATGTTATTGTTCCGTAGGAATTCCTATATGACTTCGTGTGATATTTCATTTGGCAATCTATTGTAGATTGGAAAGTGGTCCTCATGCCTGAGCAGGTGATCCGTGTCATAGTTTGGTAAACTGTTGTCGTAATTGTGCCACTACGTCGTCGAAGAGGTGGCACTCATACAACACATGTTCTGGGGTGCCTGGTGCGGCCACACAGTCACACGGTGGCGTAGCCCGTTTACCGAACTGGCATAGGTATCACGGGTAGGGTCCATGTCCCGTAAGAAAGTGCAGCAGTCCTCTTGAAAGCTTGAAATGTTTTAATTGTAGTCGCTCCCTGATGTTTGGCAGTAGTGCGTGTGCTCTGCGACCGGTGTCTTCATTGTCCCACTGTTCTTGCCAAACCTCCTCCCCCCCACCCTTACGTCTGATTTCTAGTTTGTTCCCCACGTGAATCCCCATTAGTTAAATTATTTTGTCCCTGTTTCCCTTTTTGACCCTGCTGCTTGTTCTCTGATCCTTATGTCGAGTGGACAAAGCCCCATTAGTACTGTTAGCACGCCCCCCGGAGTTGTTCTATATGCCCCTACTGATCTCAGGAGCATATTTCGCTGCACTCTTCTTACACCCATGACAGGCATGACCCTCGTGAGCCTGTGAGCCGAGACTCCTGAACCGTATCCTACAATTGATGTCAAAATACTATTGTGATATAGTTTTATTAGTTCTGGCGGAGGTGGAAATCAATGTGTGATGTATAACTCCACCTCTCATCGACAACTACACCCAAGTATCGTGCCTCGTGGCGCCGAAGAACTGGTGAGCCGTCCATTCTCACGGTCGGATTTCTAGCTAGTTGTGCCTTCAGTAGTAAGTATGTGGACTTACTTGGTGAGATCTTCATTCTGGCCGTGTGGCACCATGTACTCAAGATTGATATGGCCCTCTCAATTTTTGGTTCTACGTCTTCGAGTCTACGTCCGCCAACCAGCAGGAGGAGGTCGTCTGCGTGGGCTATGCCCTCTAGCACATCATCGCTGTTCTGCAGGTTGTCCAAAAGGGGTTCCATGGTCATATCCCAAAAGAGTGGCCCCAGGACAGATACCTGTTGACCCGCCTTGGTAATCTTTTTACTGATTCTCCCGCTAAGGGACAATAGCCAGACCCCACCTTTTCTCGCAATAGCTCCTAAGACAGCCATATAGCGACCCTGGGCACTCCTTCTCTCGCAAGCGGGAGAAGAGCGAGGGCCACCATCGGCGCCACTGATATCCACCATGATGGCGACCACGTATTTGTGTGGGTTGAGGCACAGACCTCCGCGGCCAGGGCGATGGCGTCAGACGCCGATTTTCCCGACCGGAAACCGAACTGCCTCTCACTCATCCCACACAGTACTCGGTCTGCTGCCAGTCTGTCTGCTAGCAACCTCTCAAAAAGTTTCCCCAGTAGGTCCAGTAAACAGATGGGCCTGTAAGATTTGGCTTCTTTGGGGTCTTTGTCTGGGACCTTCTTAATTATAACTACAGTAGCCTTTCTCCAAATTTGGGGGAATTTCCCGAGCCTCAAGCACTCGTTGTATACCTTTGTGAGAGGTGCCACCAGCTGGGGGCCAGGAATTGTACGACCTCAGCAGTGAAACCGTCTGGGGAGGAGCCTTGACCTTTTTAAGGGCATTTATCTGAGCAGCTCCTTCCTCTTCGGAGAACGGATATACCATGTTGTTATTCCTGTATTCTTCTTGATCTTGTCTCCTAATCTGCTGTTGCGCCTCGGAGTCATCATTCTCGCTATCGTTAGGCAGCGGGACCCCTAGGAAGACCTCAGCAGTTTCCTGCCAGGTTTCCGTCGTCCTGCCCTGGTCCCTGACGGAAGACAACACCATGAGTGACCTGATCTTCTCCTGTACAAGTTTGTACGGGATGTCCCATGGGTCTGTAGGCAATTGAATTTGAACGTACATCTCCCAGCTCTGTAGCCTGACTGCCCTACGCTCCTGTTGAAGGTGCTCCTTCACTTCCCTGTATCTTTGCAACCAACATTGTTTTTGCTTCCAGACGACACTCCGGTGATAGTACCTCCACGCCCTCCTTACAGACTGGCGCATCTGTCCTAGTTCGGTTGCCCATGGTGACGGAGAGGCCGCAACAGCTCTCTTCCTGATTGGTACGGAGGCTTTCACCACCCTAACAACTGTTTTCACCAGTTCCTCTGCGTATCCTTCTACATTCTCATCACCTTCTGGTAATGTCGGTATTTTACAATCCCTCAACAGGCGGTCACAGTCAGCCCTATTTTAGTTTAACTGTGTCTTCCACCGCATGTCCCAGCGGCACTCCTCGTCTCCCAATGAGAATGTGATAAGGTTGTGATCACTGGTTGTTACTTGGTTCCAGACCATCCAATTTGTCACTCTCGTAGCGAAATTGGGCGTGACCAGGGTAACATCGATGTTCGTGCCTTCACCCCCACCTCCTGCATAGGTGGGGGGGGGGTTCCTTGTTTGTTGGCGACCATTAGCTAGAACGCCATGATGGTCTCCTTGGGTTTTTCTCCCCGATCATCACGAGTGCCACTGAACTTCGCATTTATATCTGCTGTGATGATGCATCGACGCCCCCGCACCGCCGTGGTCACTTGTGTTAGTTTATCTAAGAACTCATCTATTCCCCTGCCGTACTGCAAGTACATGTTGATGATGTACAATACTCCAGCTGTTGAACGTAGTTCCATGACGTTGCTGTGGTCATCGGAGAACTGGGAAATAATAATTAATGAAACCTAACTTTTTCAAAACGAAACTCCAGCTCCTGATTTATGACGTCGTAAGTTTTGAAGTATAGACTTCGACAGTAGGTGCTGCGGTCAGTTCCTTGATGACATCTTATATTGGCCCCTTCACCAGTTTCTTCACAACTGGACCAATTTACTTCAAACTGAACTCTATTCTGACGAATGTACGACATAGTTTCTGCTATATGAGCCACACAAAAATTGACATACAGGATTTCTAGTTGTCGAATTTCTAAGAGAATATCAGTAACTCCAGTTCTTTCACCGAATACATGGGTTTTAAACCAGACTCGTGCATATCAAATGTAAGGAACGCATATGTAATTCTTCAGAGTTGCTCGGCGATCAATTGACATCTTAAGGTGACGGGTATTTGCCGGATATCAACGTCGTTGTTGCACGGTATTTCGAAAGTATGACTCGTTACCTTCATCGGCTACTACCTGAGATTGTTTCAGGTAGCACCTGATCAAGATAACGGCTCACGTTGTCGAAATATCGTACAAGAACAACGGTGATACACGGGCGAATACCCAACACCCCAAGATGGAAGGGACACATGATTTTACAGAGCAGTTGCACTACGGTCTGCACTTACATCAACGAAACCAAGATATCTTTCTTGAACTTGACAATTAACAGACACGTACCTCAGTATAGTAGAGAATTGAGAGTGCTTCGATACATGGCTGGTTTAGTCCACAATTATTGCAATGAAGCGTGCATTACTTATCGCTTTCTTAATTTATTTCCACAGAGCAGAAGCGACAAATTGCACTAGGTAATTTTGAACTTGATTAGATAGCTCAGAGAACATTGGTGCCATCTTTACATATTGGGCCAACTTTTCATCGTATCTGCTTAGGAGAAAATCTAATTCAGCATAGTTTCCACGATTTGCAGTATTGTCGTTTTCTGTGATCACGAAATGGAAGTTGTTGACTAACAAGGAAGTTTTACATCAATCATACGTTGGGTTACTGTTCTGTTTTGCTTTCCAATCTCATTGTGTTTAAGGATGTCTAATATTCGTACGTAATCCATTTGGAATAAACTGTTGATGAACCAAATTATGGTGATGAAAAAAAATTCAGCATATCTTCGACAGTGATTGCTCATGACGATTTGCAGCTTTTGGAAGGTCATTCATGTCATCGAATCCTGAGGAAGGCCATGCACTGTTATCATTTGCAGAAAAGTACACATGGCGAAAAATATAATTGCGATGTCTTTTTACATCCATATTAACACTCGGTCTCAATGTAGTATTCGTTACTGAAATGTCGAACTCGTCTTTCTGTCATTGTTTCTATATAAGGGAATGTTGGGAGTCAATTTACACGCGCCAGTCTTCTCTACGAATGAACGCGTTTAAAGGCCTGCGTACGAAGTCTCTCCAACATGCAAAACCACTCCTCGCCTCTCTCATCACTTGTAACCATCGCCATCCATTTTCACGGTGGCAACAATCACCATCAATTGCAGAAATAGTCTGGCCAGGTCATTCCCTCCTAACATCAGAGCACCTCAGACGGAAAGGAAAGAAAGAAGTTACAAATGAGAGGTGTTTTCTGGTTGACACTGAGGTGACGAAAGTCGCGGGACACCTCCTAATATCGTGTCGGACCTCCATTTGTCCGGTGTACTGCAGCAAATCGATGTAGCATGGACTCAACAAGTCGTTGGATGTCCCTGCAGAAAAAGTGAGTCAAGTTGCATCTATTTCCGTCCGTACTTCCGACGATTTCAAGTGCAGGTTCCTGCACACGAGATGACCTCTCGATCATCTCCTATGAATGTTCGATGGGATTCATATCGGGTGCTGTCCTCGAATTGTCCAAAATGTTCCTCAAACCAATCAAGGACAACTGCGGCCCGATGACAGGACGCATTGTCCATCCATGGAAATTCGATCGTTGTTTGAGAACATAAAGTCAATCAATAGCTGCAGATAGTCTCCAAATAGCCGAACATAAACATTTCTAGTCCATTCCACGTATGCACAGCGCACACCATTATGGACCCACCATCGGCTACCACAGTGCCTTACTGGCAACTTAAATCCAACTCGAACCCTACGATCAGCTCTTACCAACTGAAATCGAGACTCGTCTGACCATGCTACGGTTTTCCAGCAGTCTAGTGTCCAACCCGTACGGTCAGGAGCCCAGGAGAGGCTCAGCAGGCGTTGTCGTGCTGTTAACAAAGGCGTCGTATGCGGCCATAGCGAATTAACGCCAAATTTCGCCGCACTTTCCTAACGCATACGTTCGCTATGTGTCCGACATTGATTCCTGCTGTTATGTCACGCAGTATTACTTGTCTCGACGGCCGTTGCGTTGTCTATGATGAGAGGTAATTCCAGAAGTCCACCGTCCAATACTTTGAATCTGCCAGTATTGCATTCCCTAACGAGTTCCCAAACTGAATGTACCATGCGTCTAGCTCCAGCTGCTATCCCGCGTTAAAAGTCTGTGAAATTCTCCTCGTGCAGCCATAATCACGTTGAAAGCCTTTCCTCATCAATCGACTGTCCGCCTCGATAGCTGAGTGGTCAGCGTGACCGAATGGCACGCAACGAGGCCCGAGTTCGAATACCGGCGGGATCGGAGATTTTCTCCGTTTAGGGACTGGTTGTTGTGTTATCTTCATCATCATCTCATCCTCATCAATACCCAAGTCGCCGAAGTGGCAACAGCTAAAAAGACTAGCACCATGCGACCAGTCTACCGGACGTGAGGCCCTAGCCAGGCGACGTTTCTTTTGTCATTATTCTACTGAGTGCATATGATAGATCCGGCAGTGCCTTGCCATTTTATACCTTATGTACGCGATACTACCGCCATTAGTCTATGCGCATATCACTATCCCATCACTTGTCACCTCAGAGTACGTTAACAATATGGTTCAAATGGCTCTGAGCACTATGGGACTTAACTTATGAGGTCATCAGTCCCCGATACCTTAGAACTGCTTAAACCTAACTAACCTAGGGATATCACACACACCCATGCCCGAAGCAAGATTCGAACCTGCGACCGTAGCGGTCGCGCGGTTCCAGACAGTAGCGCCTAGAACCGCTCGGGCACCCCGGCTGGCAGTACGTTAACAGAAAGGATGGTTTAGAATAACAGATAGACTTATGCATTATATACACTATGTGATCAAAAGTATCTGGAAACCGGCTGCAAAAACTCACAAGTTCGTGGCGCCCTCTATCTGCAATGCTGGAATTCAGTAAGGTGTTTGCCCACACTTAGCCTTTATGACAGCTACCACTCTCGTAGGTATACGTTCAATTAGGTGCTGGAAGGTTTCATGGGGAATGGCAGTCCATTCTTCACGAAGTGCTGCACTGAGGAGAGGTATCATTGTCGGCAGGTGAGGCCTGGCACGAATTCGGCGTTCCAAAACATCCCCAAGATGCTCTATAGGATTCAGGTCAGGACTCTGTGCAGGCCAGACCATTACAGAGATGCTATTGTCATGTAACCACTCCGCCACAGGCCGTGTATTGTGAACAGGTGCTCGATCGTGTTGAAAGATGCAATCGCCATCCCCGAATCGCTCTTCAACATTAGGAAGCAAGAAGGTGCTGTGATTGTGCCACGTAAAACAAAAAGGGGTGCAAGCATCCTCCATGAAAAACACGACCACACTACAACACCACCTTTCCCGGTTTCGATTCCCGGCGGGGTCAGGGATTTTCTCTGCCTCGTGATGACTGGGTGTTGTGTGATGTCCTTAGGTTAGTTAGGTTTAAGTCGTTCTAGGTTCTAGGGGACTCATGACCATAGATGTTAAGTCCCATAGTGCTCAGAGCCACAACACCACCGCCTCCGAATTTTACTGTAGACCTTACACACGCTGGCAGATGACGTTCACCAGGCATTCGCCTTTCCCACACCCTGCCATAGGATCGATACATTGCCTACCGTAATTCGTCACTCCACACAACGTTTTTCCACTGTTCAATCGTAAAATGTTTTCGCTCCTTGCATCAAGCGAGACGTCGTTTGGCAATTACCGGCGTGTTGTGTGACATATGAGCAGCCGCTCGACCATGGAATCCAAGTTTTCTCACCTGTCATAGTGCTTGCAGTGGATTCTGATACAGTTCGGAATTCCGATGTGATGGTCGGGGTATATGTCTGCCTATTACACATTACGACCCTCTTCAGTTGTCAGCCGTCTCTGTCATTCAACAGACGAGGTCGGCCTGAACGCTTTGGTGCTGTACGTGCCCCTTCAAGTTTCCACTTCACTATCACATCGATCGTCGGAAACAGTGTACCTAGGGATGTTTAGGAGTGTGGAAATCTCGGGTACAGACGTCTGACACAAGTGACACCCAATCATCTGACCACGTTCGAAGTCCTGAAGTTTCACGGAGCGCCCCATTCTGCTCTCTCGCGATGTCTAATGACCATTGATGTCGCTGATACAGAGTAACTGGCAGTAAGTGGCAACACAATCCACCTCATATCAAAAACGTACGTTTTTGGGAGTATTCGGATACTTTTGATGTAGTGTACTTGCGGAAAATCACGCAGTGTTCTTTGGTAAGTGGAAATGGAGAGAATTAGAAGTTATTCACACAGCTGCCGATGACTGCACACGGCGGAATGCTATAAAAAACTCATTCCATAACCCAGATTGAGCCAACCTCGGCCGATGTGCTGCGGAGCAATAATGCAGCGGTACGGACAGTACAACAATGAAGTTCTCGCGCTAAACTATAGGACTATTACCGTAATACTGCATGTACTGTAAAGCGCTTTTTGATAAGCTGTTACTGCTGTACGAATATAATGCTGAGAAGAGCTTGGTATGCAATGCATCCATCGTAGCCCTACTGCTAAAGCGCTCGACCGCACAACAGTATTACGTATAAAACTATTCTCTACACTTAGGTACTTAAATGGGATCACCACCACTGCCTAACAAAAACAATTTAAAATCGGTATTGTTTTGTACGCTAATTGAGTGATGTTTCGGAGGAAATTATTTAACGCCTACATCTACATTTTTTAAATCTATAGCCTGAAGTGTAAGGCAAGTGTTACGCCTTATTGAACCTGTTATTGGGACACTTTCTTGTTCCATTCACATATGCAGCGGAGGAAAGAATGATTGCTGAAACACCTCTGTGCGTGCTGTAATTATCAGAATTTGTCTTCGTGATCTCCTAAGAGAGCTGTACCTAGCGGTTGTGGAGTAATACTAGATTCATCACTTACTAAGTATTCCAGAACCTTTCTAAGTAGGTATTCACGGAATAGTGCGTGGCTATCTACAAACGTCTGGCAGTCCAGTTCGTTCAGCATCTCTGTGAGTCTATCCCATGAACGGAACGAACCTGTGACCGTTCGTGCTGGTCTTCAATATCCCATGCCAGTCCTGTCTGGCAGGGATCCCACACACTTGAGCAGTGTTCTGGGATGGGTCAAACTAGTGATTCATAAGTAATCGACTTTGCACTTCCTTAATCTTCTGCCGGCCGGAGTGGCCGATCGGTTCTAGGCGCTTCAGCCTGGAACCACGAGACCACTACGGTCACAGGTTCGAATCCTGGCCTCGGGCATGGATGTGTGTGATGTTCCTAGGTTAGTTAGCTTTAAGTAGTTCTAAGTCTAAGGGACTGATGACCTCAGATGTTAAGCCCCATAGTACTCAGAGCCATTTGAACCTAACCTTCTGCCAGTGAATCGCCGTCTGTCACGTGCTTTACACACGACTGACACCAAGTGGTCGTCCCATTTCGCGTCTCTACACGTTATTTACACCCACTTCACCGTTTCCATCACCGTCTCACTGATGTTGCAGTCATAGAATACTACGTTTCCTCTGCTTTCTGGGAAGTGCACAATATAATATTTCTGAAATTTCAAAGTTAGTGAATTTGAGTCCCACTGTCAGTAACACAATCGCGTTAAAAATTTCTATAATTTAACAGGTCACGGCTTCTATAGAGCCGTGTGAAGGAGTGTTGTAAACTGCAACACGGCACCTCCTGACTGGACCCATCGAATACTACTGGTCGGTACCGAGAACTTGGCTGAAAGGTCTGCGTATTACACAAACTTGGTAGCGCAGTTTTGGAAACCGCGAAGTCCAGTCAGCCTGCAGCCCAGGCGAGCGTCAGGTGTTGTGGACCATACGTAACGGTGCTGTATTTCTAACAGATGTTGCGTGTATGGAATCGAGAGTCCTTGACTCGCCAGGTAATTTGTTCCTCTGCCATGACAAACTGACAGAGAAGGCAACTGCGTGTACCGAGATCGTGTGTGAAGGGATCAGCTGTTTGCCGGTTTTCAGAGAAATGGATACGCCGTAATGAACGTGGACTTCCCAGGAGGGGCAGCGGTCCCACAGTAAAACATGTAGAAATCACCTGGCTGCAGGTAGTGTTTCATAGTGAGTTGTACTTGACAAGATATTATAGAGCAGCAGAAATTTGAGATGCTTTTGTGTCTGTTTCTCTTCTTTTAAGGTTTAAATTCTCATCCTATTGTGTTTATATAGGCGATGCTTCCAACCAAAAATGGTGTAGTGATTTATCGCAATGCTCTTTTTGCAATCTAGTGGTCGGACCTGAGAGCCTTCCAAAAGGAGATGGATTGCTACAGATAAGTGATTAGTGTAAGAGTGGTTACAATGCTTCCAACCAAAAATGGTGTAGTGATTTATCGCAATACTCTTTTTGCAGTCTAGTGGTCGGACCTGAGAGCCTTCCAAAAGGAGCTGGATTGCTTCAGAGAAGTGATTAGTATAAGAGTGGTTACAATTTTAACCCTGTCTCAAGGTTGAAAGCGTGATTGGCGACCCCTATTTAGAATGAAAGTATGCACGGTGGTCAGAAAGAGTCAGAAAACTTGTAGGGTTGTGTCTAGGTAGTTGGTACTGAGAAATAATTGTTCAGAAAAAAATCGATACGTTGCGCTGTTTCAGAGTTAATTAGTATTGAAGTTAGCCAATAAGGCCGTTGCCGGAGCAAATACAAGTAGACCGCCAGAGACCATTTCGCCAAACATCTCCTTCGTTTGGTTTCTTAAGACCGAACAAGAGACCGATACGAACACTGAACATGGGACGGTATCAAGTATCGAACCCGAGCCAAAGGCTGAGGAATCTCTTGTGCTATCACCTACACAATGAGAACAACTGTCACTAATTGTATTTGGCGGGCCTTCTGTATTTGCGCCTGCAAAGGCCCGGTTGGCTAACTTCAGTGACAATGGACTCGGAAACTGAGAAATGTATCCAATTTTTTTTCTTAACAGTTACTCCTCACTGCCTACCCTGAGACTGCCTTACAATTTTTCAGGCTGTTTTTGACCACCCTGCACCGGCTGCGGCGCTTTAATACAGAAAAATTTTAGTTTGAATTTCCCGCAATATCGTAGTTCCACAGGAAGTGACGATTGGCGTTCTTGAAAGTAATAGGCACCTAGTAAACAGCAAGAACCTCAAAATGGCCGAGATGTTACGGACAAGTGCGAAGTACACACGAAGATCCGCGATTATCGAGTCTTCGAGCTGACCGTTCGCCCATTGAAATAGTTCGATTCTTCGGGTAACCGATATCAACTGGTTACGATATTGTGGCGAAGTATAATGTTTCAGAGAAGTCTGGGGAAGATTCCACTAACCCGGCGAGCAAACCTCATTCGAGGAAACGCGTGTCACGAGGAAACGGAGGCATCGAAAAGGCTCAGGCGCTGATGTCGGAGGATGCGGGGCAATCGCTGAGGAAACTGACGTCAGTATTGAGTGCCAGTGGGAGAACAATGCGTCGGATACCAGAACAGAACGTCATACAAGCCATTCAATCTAAAACTGGCTGTCGGATAACGTTGATACGTTCTGGTTATAGCATAGCCTCCGGTAAAAAGAGTATAAATAATTTACCGTTACTCAACAATGGAATCGTGATCTGCGATTTGTATTAGGATCTTTGTCCTTTTGTAGAATAAGAATGAGTGTATTTTTTGTGTTTCATTGTCTTATCGATTCTAATGTTCTAGCTGACGGAAGCTTATTGTTCACGGTCTGTAACTGATACAATTATCTGTAGTAATAATAGCATTTTGTTTGATATATATGAAATTAATTATGGTAATATGTGTTTTTGTCAGTAGCGAGTACCTATCCTGTATATGATTCCATTATGTAATAATTAAATGTTGCCCTGGCCATTTTGTGTGGGCTCATTATTGTAGCGACGCCATTGATGACAAAAATCATATAAGTTCTTTTAACGGTCACTTAATGCTAAAATTATGAAAAAGAATAATCTCAATAAACTGAAAACGGCGTCTTGTAATATTTTACAATTCATATTAGGCCTGATGTACAGTTTTTTTGATTAATAGTAATATCTATAAATGTGTACGCTGCCATGGCACATAGGCAGCTATCCTGGAGCATCAAGCCCACAGAAAAAATAATTAAGCATTGTGTTTAATGGATTATCTCGTAACATTAAAGAAAGACATTTAATCCATCGTAAGACGGACGTTGGGATACGTATGATATTTCTGGCGATAGCGCCCTGAGAAAAATTATCCGTAGCTTTTAACAAACATTTTATACAATAGAAATAACGGCACACTTATCGTTGTAGGAAGGAGTATTCAATTTCAATTCATTTAAAAAAATTACTCTTTATGGTCAAAGGCGTTCTGGCTCCCGAATAGCCCGGATTTCAACTCCCTCGACTATTATTGTTTCAGCGTAGTATAATATTTCGGGGAAGTCTGGGGAAGATTAGACTAATCCGGCGAGCAAACCTCATTCGAGGAAACGGACGCATCGAAAAGGCCCAGGCGCTTATTTCTGAGGACCCTGGGCAGTCGCCGAGGAAACGCGTCAGTATTGAATGTCAGTGAGTAACAATGCGTCGGATGGCATTCGCGAATATGGACAACTCTCCATTAAAGAGTGCGTGCGATCACTTCAGGATAAGATTTGAGGCGGTCATTGCGGCTCAAGAGGGTTACGCCGAATAGTGTTACGCTTGAAAGATAGCACTACTTACATGTAAAAATATTTTAGTTTTATTTTTTATTTTATTTTAATAAATTTGCTTTAAACATGTTTCGTTTTTCCGTATTTAAGCGCTGCACCCTGTATATGTAGCATTGCTGAGAACAAATCCGGATCCGATAACAAACGTTTACAAGTAAGTTTGCGAAGCAGTTAGTCACATAATCCATCTAGCACGTCGTAAATAGCCCGAATGGATACGGGGCTTCTTGCACGGCAGCAATTGAAATTTCGCACGGCGCCAAAGAAACTTCGATGTTCGGACGAAAGGAAAATTTCAGATCCGACCATGGACGCTCCTACAGTTTACTAATAATCCATTAACCAGCTAATGGATAAGAAAAGTTTTACGCATTGAGCACTTTGTCCGAAGACTAACAAATACTCAAGTACTTCCACGTTTGTGGCCTATATTGATTAAAAATTTATCTTTACGTGACTTCATTTTTGATGTACGTAGACGATCGTACTGGATTTGTTTCACGTGACTGGATCTTTTTCAAAGGAGATCGTAATGTGGCATGTCCAGATGGCGTGCGCATTCGGGTGGACGACTGTTCAAGCCTGTGTCCGGCCTTCCTGATTTAGGTATTCCATGATTTCCCTAAATCGCTTCAGGCAAATGCCGGGATGGTTCATTTGAAAGGGCACGGCTGACTTATTTCCCCATCCCTTCCTGACCCGATGGGACCGTTGACCTCGCCTTTTCGTCCCCTCCCGCAAATCGGCCAACCAGCCAACCAGATGACGTGTTCGTACATCTTGTCGTCCCAATTCGGACGGCGAGAAAGGTCAATTATTTGGTTTAAGGGAGATACGAGCGTCATATGGACAAATTGCGAAGACAGCTGGTTTCCGCGGTAATTACTCGCACGGATCATTCCATAAGGAGTGCCACACGAGAAAATCAGAAAACTGATCGACTGGCTCTGTCGAATAGGTGCATCACAATAGATGAAACCTAAGCAGACGTTACTGGTCGAGAGTGTCACTACAGTCCACCGGGTAGAATATCTGGAAGCTGTTTGTATGTAGGGAGGTGTTTTTCCGTATGTATTGTGTGGGGGTTGGTGTGTGGGTGTGTGTATGAATATTTTACTTTTTTTATCATTTTATACGGACTATACGTATTAAATATTGTTTAGGTGCTGAACTCGCGGTGGTCAGGCTCCATATCTTTGAACAAAAAGATTCTGTGGGTTGCAAGAGAAGAAGGGGTACTAGTAGACTGTTAGCTGTTCGCTTACGACATTGTGATCATTTTAATACAGGGCGGCTTATGAAACAACGAAGCCACACGAACAACTGAGTTAAAGCAGGGTTGGAGATATCCATTGACAGTAGATGGAGAAAAAATTTAGAGGGTTGACAGATTAAAATATTTAGAACAATAGTACTTTCAGAAATAGTACTGCAGGGTCAACAAAATGAATATAGCAGAAGATCTCACTCTGGAAATCTATATGAAAAAATACCTTTCGATCATTGCCAAATTAAGATAGCAGCAGATAGCTATCAGACCTGAAGAATACGCTGCTATTTTATGAGAACTGGCTTACTTAGTAGGTTACAATTTGTCTAACGAGAATTACGCTACGAGACATTAGCACCTTGAATAAAAGGAAGCGGGTCATATGGGAGTGAACCAAGAACTACTGTAGTAGTTTGCGTGCCAGAGGAAGAAAATATTCTGGAACGATAACCTACTTTCAATAAATGGGAATACAAAAAAAAAAATAAGGAAAAGAAATTACAGGATGTCTTTCAGACCGAAAATCGCGGCTGTAACGGTCCGTCTACATGCTCTTTTGTTCCCCACTAAAATATTAATTTCACGCTTATAGCTAGGAAAATAATTAATTACAAACTGTTATGAGTGATGAGACAATGGTGACAAGTGAGGAACAATCCTTTTATTAAAGATTTTGTTCAAATATCTAATTCATTCTAAGAATGTCCGAGTTGCCAACCAGATTCAAGTTCTGCAGAATGGATTAACCGTATTATTGACTAGAAGGCTCGGAGCAATGGGAAAAAATGCCGCGGAATCAACAACCCGCTATTCTCTCGCAAACGCAGGAGTGTTTTGACAAGGTATTAGTCAGACATTTCTTCGTATTCATTCTGAATTGATACGGAAATATTTCCTGTTGTAACTGATCTCTTTTTTAAAGACTGATACAGGACTGAAGATAACGAGGTGCTGCGCCTGTAATTCAATTTGAACAATATTTTTTCTGTCTAGTCCTCAGTAGTCAAATCATTCAAATGGCTTTAAGCACTATGGGACTTAACATCTGAGATCATCAGTCCCCTACACTTAGAACTAATGAAACCTAACTAACCTAAGGACATCAGATACATCCATGCCCGAGGCAGGATTCGAACCTGCAACCGTAGCAGCAGCGCGGTTCCGGACTGAAGCACCCTGAACCGCTCGGTCACAGCGGCCGGCCCTCAGTAGTCCATCGTTTCCTTTACAAAGTGAGCTGAAACGAAAATATTCTCATTTTGGTTACAGTAATTAAGTCCAGCGAGCAGCTGTTTGAAGCTGATAAAATTATTTGTTCTTTGACTTATCATTAAGTATTCCTTGATTTTGTTAGTGGTACTCAGAGCAGCGGATATTTATGGAAAGCAGTCAGATGCTTATTCTAGAGCCCCACTACGATTTTTATGTTGGTTACTTAAACTTCCTTTTTTTTATCTTTATTTTAGGTCACTTACAGCGGTTGTTCATCTGAGTCAGACAGTAGGAACTTGAATTTTTACTGAACATCAGCGTAGATCTAGATCCTGGACGATCGTGGACGATCCCCCACACGTCAGCGAAGAGCTCATTAGGGATGAAGGACTAGCACGGATTAAGGGACGACAGAAAAGGAAACTGATTACGCCCCATACGAAGCGGCTTAAGAAAACCTAGGAATTCCTAAATCTGTACGACGAGACAGGGATGCCAACCACCATTCTCTCGAATACCACTGCCGACACCGTGTTAGGTTTCGTAATGAGTAGGTGATAGACGGAAGCTCTAATGAGTGAGAATAATTTAAGACATAAACAAGATAACAAGAAGTACAGAAGATAGTTGTATAAAAAGAAAGTCTCACGAATAAGGTTATGTTGAAAAATACACATGTCAGCCTTAAAGCAACGCAGAGGTTGCCAGCCTTGCGAAAGAAAAAACGGGGTGTGACGCTGAAAGCCGGCCATTTCAGAACGAGCGACTTTCCTACATCTCTGAACCGCACTCGGCGTTAGAAACTTGTTTCACCACAGAGATTTCAGTCACGGGTAACCTCCTTCTGCGAGAGCGCTACAACTTTACCAAAATTACGAAGTACGAGCCTATCTTGCCACGAGCTACCACCTCTAACCCACTCTGGCCAGCCAGCTGAATACGTTTGCGTTCCATCACACTTTGCGGGACGAAGATACTTCTCCCTTGTCCGTCGCTGGAACAGGACGCCGTTGCCAAAAGTTTTGCAAGCTTTCGTCTCGTGTAAATATGAACGTATTGGAACGACAGACGATATCAAACCGCAAGCACAGCTATATCTTCCTTCCGGTGGGCAACTGTGAAACTGGTCAGATTAAGTAAAGTCGTATCGTATTTTTCATGTCTTTTAAGTGGATAATTTAAATGCAGAATTCGGTATTTTTGTTCATATTTTAACTTGATTCAGAATAAGTCGTATAGTGAAGCATGTCCTTGCAAGACAACTACACTATGTGATCAAAAGTATCCGCACACCCCCAAAATATAAGCTTTTCATATTAGGTGCATTGTGCAGTCACCTACTGCCAGGTACTCCATATCAGCCACCTCAGTAGTCATTAGACATCATGAGAGAGCAGAATAGGGCGCTCCGCAGAACTCAAGGGCTTCGAACGTGGTCAGGTGATTGGGTATCACTTGTGTCATACGCATGTATCCGAGATTTCCACATTCCTAAACAACCCTAGGTCCACTGTTTCCGATGACCGATATGATAGTGCAGTGGAAACGTGAAGGGAAACATACAGCACTGACAGAGACCGTCGACAGTTGAAGAGGGTCGTAATATGTAATAGGCAGACATCTATCCAGACCATCACATCAGAATTCCAAACTGCATGAGTATCCACTACAGGTACTATGACAGTTAGGCGAGAGGTGAGAAAACTTGGATTACATGGTCGAATGGCTCTTAAGCCATACATTACGCCGCTAAATGCCAAACGACGCCACGCTTGGTGTACGGAGCGTAAACACTGGACGATTGAACAGTGGAAAAACGTTGTGTGGAGTGACGAATCACTGTACAAAATGTGTCGATCCAATGGCAGGGCGTGGGTATGGCGGATGCCCGGTGAACGTCATCTGCCAGCTTCTGTAGTGCCAACAGTAAAATTCGGAGGCTGTGGTGTTATGGTGTGGTCGTATTTTTCATGGAGGATGCTTGCACCCCTTGTTGTTTTGAATGGCATTATTACAGCACAGGCCTACATTGATGTTTTAAGCACAATCTTGCTTCCCACTTTTGATGAGCGATTCGAGTATGGCGATTGCATCGTTCAACACGATTGAGCACCACTTCACAATGCATGGCTTGTGGCGGAGTGATTACACGACAATAACATTCCTGGCCTGCACAGAGTCCTGACCGGAATTCTATAGAACATCTTTGCGATGTTTTGGAACGCCGAATTCGTGCCAGGCCTCACCTGCCGACACCGATACGTCTCTACAGTGCAGCACTCCCGTGAAGAATGGGCTGCCATTCCCCAAGAAACCTTCCAGCACCTGATTGAACCTATGCTTGCGAGAGTGGAAGCTGTCATCAAGGCTAAGGGTGCGCCTTACACCATTCTGAATTCCAGCATTACCAATGGAGGGTGCCACGAACATGTAAGTCATAATCGGCTAGGTGTCCGTATTCTTTTGATCACATAGTGGTTTATAAGCAGCTTTTTACACTCAAAACTAAGTTTTCAGAAGACTCGTAACGTTATTTCTTTTGTGATTTTAAGACCGTTCGGAAGGAATATGAGATCATTGCCACCATGATGTAGTTGCATGAATCACCTTCGGGTAAATTATACTGTTTCTCTGCTACATTTCGACTTCGTTAATACGCACGCTTTTACTGGAGTTGTTGGTTTTTGTCACTCGTATTTGCCTTCTTGCTAGAATGTTTATATATTTTCTGAGGGTGATGTGTTTGTTGCATTTGTGTTGCATTTCATTCAGGGTTGCATTTCACATGTGTTCCCTTCTAGAACTTCTTGTTTTATAAGAGAGTTTCAGGAAACAAGTTAAGCTGGTACACATACAGTTATTTCTAGATTTACTGCTGCCGAGACCACTTAATTGTGCATTCATCACACGCGGTAAACCTTCACATAATTAGTCAACTTTGATAACAGACGTCAAAAACGTTTCTCTTTGCGCGAATAAGATCTTTAAGGTGCCATTTTCAAATGGTTCAAATGGCTCTCAGCACTATGGCACTTAACATCTGTCGTCATCAGTCCCCTAGAACTTAGAACTACTTAAACCTAACTAACCTAAGGACATCACACACATCCATGCCCGAGGCAGGATTCGAACCTGCGACCGTAGCGGTCACGCGGTTCCAGACTGACGCGCCTAGAACCGCACGGCCAGGGCCATTTTCACACATGGAACTTGTGTGTTATGTAGTTAGCAGTCTCATGCACGTGTTACGTTACTTTCGAATAATTTTCCCGTTTTTCATTGTGGTTTGTGTGAGTTTGCTATCTCCGACTATTTGGCGAAGAGTCAGTTGGCGGTATCGTTGAGTCACGTTTACAGTCTGGGGAGGGGGGTGTAAATGTCAATGGAATAGATGTGTGCATGAAATTCGCGTGCAGCCGTAGGTAAGAAAACAGCTAAGAAAGTGTATGAAAGAAGAACCTTGAGACAAGTATATTAATTTCTTATATTTCTTTCAATCTTAATTTCTTACAGACCAAACTGTTTTTAGCACATCTACATATAGAGCAACTGGTAAAAAATCCTATAGTTCAAATAATTACGAAATCAGTTAATGAATATGACATAATCAGACATAAAATATTAGACATAAGAGACATAAGACAACGTTTAATGTTTCAGTCCACAATTGAGACTAAGGCAGTTTTAGGTTCTGGCTAAGAATTCCATTTCTCGGTAGAGTATAACAGTTGACATATGCAGAAGTTAGTAATAGTGAAATACATTTATTACGGAAAGGTCTAGGATGTACCACAGGAACGGTATCGTTTGCCAGCAGATTATTTATAAAACTTTGCCGCAAACATCGAGTTTGTAGGGGGAAGGTGCAAAATGTTCAATAACAAATTCCTCATTTTTTTCAACTGAAACTGTTCTAGAAAGGAAATGTGTTGCATTACTTATGCAACCCCCCACGTATAAATTCTTTAAGAGCTGTTGGTCTGATGGGGTTGCTTTCTTATATTGCTTCTGAACAATATCTCAGAATCAAAATATAGATATCATTATGAGTGCCCCAAAAACTTCAATGTGAGTACAAAGAGCTGCTTTTAAGAAACTTGAATTTACAGATATCTAGCGTTGACTAACTAGGCAAACTCATTTTTCATAGAAAAACAGCAATTGATAGAGTAAACTAACATACTGTAGAACAGTGGATATTATTGGAAAAATCTAAATTTTTACTAAGAAACGCAGTTATTACAATAAAAGTAACAAATTTCACATACAAAAAATGAAAATACTTGTACCATTTGTGAAAAAATAGAAACAAATAACACCATAATACTGAAATCTCATAAAGAGGATACGGTGGTAATCATGTACAGGAACGACTAAAGGAATAAAACCTTGGACGATTTCAATAAAAATATATTTAATATAATATCCAAAAATCAATTCTAGCCCCTAATTATGATTGGGCTAAATGTAACAGAATTTTTACTTGACAAAAGAGAAGAAAAGTATGCCACCATGAAGTATGCATCTCTACTTAAACTGCTGCCTAAACCTAAATTTCATAAAAAAAGCAACCCTATTAGACCATTGTTGTTGTGGTCTTAAGTCCTGAGACTGGTTTGAAGCAGCTTTCCATTCTACTCTATCCTGTGCAAGCTTCTTCATCTCCCAGTACCCACTGCAACCGACATCCATCTGAATCTGCTTAGTGTATTGATCTCTTGGTCTCCCTCTACGATTTTTACCCTCCACGCTGCCCTCCAACGCTAAATTTGATATCCCTTGATGCCTCAAAACATATCCTACCAACCAATCCCTTCTTCTAGTCAAGTTGTGCCCCAAACTTCTCTTCTCCCCAATCCTATTCAGTACCTCCTCATTAGTTACGTGATCTACCCACCTTATCTTCAGCATTCTTCTGTAGCATCACATTTCGAAAGCTTCTATTCTCTTCTTGTCCAAACTGGTTATCGTCCATGTTTCACTTCCATACGTGGCTACACTCCATACAAATACATTCAGAAACGACTTCCTGACACTTAAATCTATACTCGATGTTAACAAATTTCTCTTCTTCAGAAACGATTTCTTTGCCATTGCCAGTCTACATTTTATATCCTCTCTACTTCGACCATCATCAGTTATTTTGCTCCCTAAATAGCAAAACTCCTTTACTACTTTAAGTGTCTCATTTCCTAATCTAATCCCCTCAGCATCACCAAATTTAATTTGACTACATTCCATTATCCTCGTTTTGCTTTTGTTGATGCTCATCTTATATCCTCCTTGCAAGACACTGTCCATTCCGTTCAACTGCTCTTCCAAGTCCTCTGCTGTCTCTGACAGAATTACAATGTCATCGGCGAACCTCAAAGTTTTTAGTTCTTCTCCATGAATTTTAATACCTACTCCGAATTTTTCTTTTGTTTCCTGTACTGCTTGCTCAATATACAGATTGAATAACATCGGGGAGAGGCTGCAACCCTGCCTCACTCCTTTCCCAACCACTGCTTCCCTTTCATGCCCCTCGACTCTTATAACTGCCATCTGGTTTCTGTACAAATTGTAAATAGCCTTTCGCTCCCTGTATTTTACCCCTGCCACCTTCAGAATTTGAAAGAGAGTATTCCAGTTAACGTTGTCAAAAGCTTTCTCTAAGTCTACAAATGCTAGAAACGTAGGTTTGCCTTTTCTTAACCTTTCTTCTAAGATAAGTCGTAAGGTTAGTATTGCCTCACGTGTTACAACATTTCTGCGGAATCCAAACTGATCTTCCCCGAGGCACGTTTCTACCAGTTTTTCCATTCGTCTGTAAAGAATTCGCGTTAGTATTTTGCAGCTGTGACATATTAAACTGATAGTTCAGTAATTTTCACATCTGTCAACACCTGCTTTCTTTGGGATTGGAATTATTATATTCTTCTTGAAGTCTGTGGGTATTTCGCCTGTCTCATACATCTTGCTCACCAAATGGTAGAGTTTTGTCATGACTGGCTCTCCCAAGGCCATCAGTAGCTCTAATGGAATGTTGTCTACTCCCGGGGCCTTGTTTCGACTCAGGTCTTTCAGTGCTCTGTCAAACTCTTCACGCAGTATCTTAACTCCCATTTCATCTTCATCTACATCCTCTTCCATTTCCATAATATTGTCCTCAAGTACATTGCCCTTGTATAAACCCTCTATATACTCCTTCCACCTTTCTGCCTTCCCTTCTTTGCTTAGAACTGGGTTGCCATCTGAGCTCTTGATATTCATACAAGTGGTTCTCTTCTCTCCAAAGGTCTCTTTAGTTTTCCTGTAGGCAGTATCTATCTTACCCCTAGTGAGACAAGCCTCTACATCCTTACATTTGTCCTCTAGCCATCCCTGCTTAGCCATTTTGCACTTCCTGTCGATCACATTTTTGAGACGTTTGTATTCCTTTTTGCCTGCTTCATTTACTGCATTTTTATATTTTCTCCTTTCATCAATTAAATTCAATATTTCTTCTGTTACCCAAGGATTTCTATTAGCCCCCGTCTTTTTACCTACTTGATCCTCTGCTGCCTTCACTACTTCATCCCTCAGAGCTACCCATTCTTCTTCTACTGTATTTCTTTCCCCCATTCCTGTCAATTGTTCCCTTATGCTCTCCCTGAAACTCTCTACAACCTCGGGTTCTTTCAGTTTATCCAGGTCCCATCTCCTTAAATTCCCACCATTTTGCAGTTTCATCAGTTTCAATCTTCAGTTCATAACGAATAGATTGTGGTCAGAATCCACATCTGCCCCTGGAAATGCCTTACGATTTAAAACCTGGTTCCTAAATCTCTGTCTTATCATTATATAATCTATCTGATACCTTTTAGTATCTCCAGGATTCTTCCAGGTATACAACCTTCTTTTATGATTCTTGAACCAAGTGTTAGCTATGATTAAGTTATGCTCTGTGCAAAATTCTACAAGGCGGCTTCCTCTTTCATTTTTTTCCCCCTAATCCATATTCACCTACTATGTTTCCTTCTCTCCCTTTTCCTACTGACAAATTCCAGTCACCCATGACTATTACATTTTCGTCTTCCTTCACTACCTGAATAATTTCTTTTATCTCGTCATACATTTCATCAATTTCTTCATCATCTGCAGAGCTAATTGGCATATAAACTTGTACTACTGTAGTAGGCATGGACTTTGTGTCTATCTTAGCCACAATAATTCGTTCACTATGCTGTTTGTAGTAGCTTACCCGCACTCCTATTTTTTTATTCATTATTAAACCTATTCCTGCATAACCCCTATTTGATTTTGTATTTACAACCCTGTAATCACCTGACCAAAAGTCTTGTTCCTCCTGCCACCGAACTTCACTAATTCCCACTATATCTAACTTTAAGCTATCCATTTCCATTTTCAAATTTTCTAACTTACCTGCCCGATTAAGGGATCTGACATTCCACGCTCCGATCCATAGAATGCCAGTATTCTTTCTCCTGATAACGACGTCCTCTTGAGTAGTCCCCGCCCGGAGATCCAAATGGGGGACTATTTTACCTCCGGAATATTTTACTCAAGAGGACGCCATCATCATTTAATCATACAGTAAAGCTGCATGTCCTCGGGAAAAATTACGGCTGTGGTTTCCCCTTGCTTTCAGCCCTTCGCAGTACCAGCACAGCAAGGCCGTTTTGGTTAATGTTACAAGGCCAGATCAGTCAATCATCCAGACTATTGCCCCTGTAACTACTGAAAAGGCTGCTGCCTCTCTTCAGGAACCACATGTTTGTCTGGCCTCTCAACAGATACCCCTCCGTTGTGGTTGCACCTACGGTACGGCCATCTGTATAGCTGAGGCACGCAAGCCTCCCCACCAACGGCAAGGTCCATGGTTCATGGGGGGCCTATTAGACCAACAGTTCTAAAATAATTAACATATGAGTGGCTTTCAGTAAGTAATGCAACACGTTTTCTCTCTCCGCCTGTTTCGATAGAAAAAACGGATAATTTCTAGTTGTACATCGTGGAACATTCCACCTTCAGCGCCTGTAGCTTATTTAAGTTGCGATAGCTGATAGTGCTGCATGTTGCCTTCAAATTGGCGTCAGCAAAGGAGCTGCGTTTTCTCCGAAAGTTGTGATTGAGCTTATGTGATGGAAAAGCAGAGCATTGCCGATGATCATAGATGCTTGCTGGATGTCTACTGAGACCTGGCGGTGAACAAAGTTATGGTGAATCATTGAGCGAGGCATCTGTCATCATCACAACATGTTCGTGTAAATTTGTCTGATCTCCCACGTGCCAGTCGACCCTCAGGAAACTGAATAAATGACTTCAGTGTGTTCTTGTAGCCAAAACAGTCGATAATAGTTTAGTGAGTTGGAATCCTGAATAAAACCAACCCGCTCTCACAAAAAATTTTTTCATTACTTACTGAACGCCTCTTGTACTTACTCATAAGTAACAAATTGAAGATGTCCACATTTAACACAATGGAAGACATATTTCCTTACATGTATTCGACGTGTACAGGGGATGGGCAAAATAAATTGAACAGTACTCATAATGGGATGGTTGTGTTTGACGGTCAACAACGGAGGAAAGCCACGTGTCGCGCTGGGCTGTGCGTGTTCAGTACGCTCTAGGTATCAGTGCAGGTCGTTTACGAGTAGTGCACACTTCGTATTTACATTCAGAGGCCGAGTTCGACGTGCAGTTAAAGGCCTAACAGAGTTCCAAAGAGGATAGCTTGTGGGGGCCCGATTAGCGTGAGCATCAGTAACCAAGACAGCCAACTTATTAAATGCTTCAAGCGCAACTGTTTCAACAGTCATGACAGCCTACAAATAACATGGAAATATACCATGGTGTAAACGTAATAGTGGGCGCAAACCAAACCTAAATGACAGAGATCGTCGTACGCTAAGACGAATTGTGTCAAAACAACACAGAACTACGGCAGCTAAAGTGACTGCTGAGCTCACTAGCCATCTTCGACACCCCGCATCTATCAACACTGTTCCCCGAGAACTCCATAAAGCAGATATTTATGGACGAGCTGCTACACCGAAACCTTTAGTGACGACAACAAACGCAAAGAAGCATAAAACATGGCGTCAGGAGCTTTTGCTGGACAGCTAATCAATGGATACACCTCAATGGTCCGACAAGTCAACGTTTTCATTATTTCCAACATCGGACCGGATTTACATCTGGAGAACGGCAAAATAAGCCTACAATCCTGATTGCATGATTCCAACGGTTAACCGTGAAGGTGGAAGTGTGATTGTGTGGGAAGTCATATCATGGTATTTGCTGGTCCCATCCTTACGCTCAAAGGCCGCGTTAAAGCCAACGATAATGTGAACATTTTAGGTGATCAGGTGCACCCCATGATTCAAATGTTGTTCCCCAACAATGATGCCATATTTGAGGACGATAATATACTCATTCACGCGGTGAGGACATACAATAGTGGCATGAAGAGCGTGCAACTGACCTTTAGCGTCTTCTCTGGCCAGCACAGTTACCGGACTTGAACGTTATCGAAACCTTGTGGGCGGTATCGGATCACCGACTCCGGAGCAGATTTCCGCCTCCCTCGTCACTGCAGGACTTAGGAGAGGTTCTGATCGAAGAGTGGGAAATATTCCACTGGAGACTATACAGTCATTACACGCCAGTATTCCAAGAAGAATCGGAGCTGCTTTTACTGGCAAATTGGGGTCAAACCCCTTATTAATAAACTACGAGGTGCGACAATAAAGTGATGAGACTGATGTGAAAAAAAATGTAGCTTACCGCCTTTTAGTCAAGTTTAGTGTTGTCTCCTTCAAAGTAGTTCCCTTCTGATTGCACACACTGTTTCCAGCGCTTCTGCCATTGATGGTAACATTTCTGGAACTCATCTTCTGTAATATCCTCCAAGACCCTCGTCACAGCTTTTTGGACATCTTGTGGTGTTTGAAAATGGTGTTCCTTGACTCTTGGAAACAGAAAAAAGTCGCAGGGAGCGATATCTGGTGAATAAGGTGGCTATGGTAGTACTGAAATTTCTCTTGAGGTTAAAAGTTGCTGTACTGACAGAGCAGTATGGGATGGTGCATTATCATGATGCAGAATCCAGTTATCAGTAATGTTGGCACGGACACGAAGAACTCTTTTACGAAGTCTTTCGAAAATTTCTTTGTAGTAATATCGGTTAACTGTTTGTCCAGGAGGCACCCACCCTTTATGAACAATTTCCTTGGAATCAAAGAAGCACACAAGCATGCATTTCACTTTTGACTTTGACATGCGAGCTTTTTTGGTCTGGGTGATCCCTTTGAGCACCATTGCGAACTTTGGCGTTTTGTCTCAGGGTCGTACTGAAAAAACCAACTTTCATCACCAGTGATCACACGGCTCAACATTTCTGGATTGATTTCCGTTTGCTCTATCAGATCGGCTGCCACATTTTTCCGTGTTTCTCGCTGTTGTTGTGTGAAATTTTTGGGGACCATTTTTGCACAGATCTTTCTCACACCAAGATGTTCAGTTATTATTAGACGAACCGTTTCTCTATTGATGTTCAGTTCTTCTGCAATCATTTTCATGGATAATCTTCGATCAGATCGTACGAGTTCACGCACCCTGGCCAAGTTGACATCCATCGGTGAGGTTGATGGTCGTCCACTGCGGTCTTCATCTTCAGTATTCGTTCTGCCTTCATAAACATTTTATGCCAACGCAAAACTCGAGTTCTTGACATAACCTCCTCTCAAAAAGCCTTCTGAAGCTTACAGTAAGTTGTCGTCGCGTTTTCACCCATTTTAATTCAAAAAGAAATTGCATACCGTTGCACAATATTATGCGGTTCCATTTCCGTGATGAGAGACACAAACACGTGTTAACCTATTACAGCACAACTCACGACTGAGCAGATGAATCGATGTGCCACTTGAACTAGAAGCAGCTTATAGACCAAGGTCAAAGATACTGTGTCTATGCAAGCCTGCAGGGTTGCCACATCTTGCAAAGAAAATGAGACTTTATTAATTTATTGTCGCACCTCATATTCCCAAGTAAATATAGGTGTTCACATTATTTTGCCTGTAAGATAATATATCAGCCAAAATAATGTGAACACCTATAATTACTTGGGAATACGAGGTGCGACAATAAAGTAATTTTGCCTGTACGATAATATATCATACAAATGTAATAAAGTAATTTTTCCTGTACGATAATATATCATACAAAGGATGTAGAGCTTATCTCACTAGGGGCAAGATACATACTGCCTACAGGAAAATTAAAGAGACCTTTGGAGAAAAGAGAACCACTTGTATGAATATTAAGAGCTCAGATGGAAACCCAGTTCTAAGCAAAGCAGGGAAAGCAGAAAGGTGGAAGGAGTATATAGAGGGTATATACAAGGGCGATGTTCTTGAGGACAAGATTATAGAAATGGAAGAGAATGTAGATGAAGATGAAATAGGAGATATAATACTGCGTGAAGAGTTTGTCAGAGCACTCAAAGACCTAAGTCGAAATAAGGCCCCGGGAGTAGACAACATTCCACTAGAACTACTGACAGCCTTCGGAGAGCCAGGCCTGACAAAACTCTACCATCTGGTGAGCAAGATGTATGAGACAGGAGAAATACCCTAGACTTCAAGAAGAATATAATAATCCCAATCTCAAAGAAAGCAGGTGTTGACAGATGTGAAAATTACCAAACTATCAGTTTAATAAGTCACAGCTGCAAAATACTAATGCGGATTCTTTACAGACGAATGGAAAAACAGATAGAAGCCGACCTCGGGGAAGATCAGTTTGGATTCTGCAGAAATGTAGGAACACGTGAGGCAATACTGACCCTACGACTTATCTTAGAAGAGAGATTAAGGAAAGGCAAAACCTACGTTTCTAGCATTTGTGGAGATAGAGAAAGCTTTTGACAATGTTGATTGGAATACTCTCTCTCAAATTCTGAAGGTGGCAGGGGTAAACTACAGAGAGCGAAAGGCTATTTACAATTTGTACAGAAACCAAATGGCAGTTATAAGAGTCGAGGGGTATGAAAGGGAAGCAGTGGTTGGGAAGGGAGTGACAGGGTTGTAGCCTATCCCTGATATTATTCTATCTGTACATTGAACAAGCAGTTAAGAAAACAAAAGATACGTTCGGAGTAGGTATTAAAATCCATGGAGAAGAAATAAAAATTTTGAGGTTTGCCGATGACATTGTAATTCTGTCAGAGACAGCACAGGACTTGGAGGAGCAATTGAGCGGAGTGGACAGTGTCTTGAAAGGATGGTATAGGATGAACATTAACAATAGCAAAACGAGGATAATGGAACGTAGTCGAATTAAGTCGGGTGATGCTGAGGGAATTAGATTAGGAAATGACACAAAGTACTAAAGGAGTTTTGCTATTTGGGGAGCAAAATAACTGATGATGGACGAAGTAGTGAGGATGTAAAATGTAAACTGGCAATGGCAAGGAAAGCGTTTCTGAAAAAGAGAAATTTGTTAACATCGAGTACAGATTTAAACGTTAGGAAGGTGTTTCTGAAAGTATTTGCATGGAGTGTAGCGATGTATGGAAGTGAAACGTGGACGATAAATAGCTTAGAGAAGAAGAGAATAGAAGCTTTCGAAATGTGGTGCTACAGAACAATGCTGAAGATTAGATGGGTTGATCACATAACTAATGAGGAGGTATTGAATAGAGTTGGGGAGAAGAGGAGCTTGTGGCACAACTTGACTAGAAGAAGGGGCCGGTTAGTAGGACATGTTCTGAGACATCGAGGGATCACCAATTTAGTATTGGAGGGCAGCGTGGAGGGTAAAAATCGTAGAGGGAGACCAAGAGATGAATACACTAAGTAGATTCAGAAGGATGTAGGTTGCAGTAGGTACTGGGAGATGAAGAAGCTTGCATGGAGAGCTGCATCAAACCACTCTCACGACTGAAGCCCACAACAACAACAAACATAATATATCATTGATGAAACCATAAGAATGCTAATAATATTAAAAGAGTTTAGGGGGGTAAAAAGCGAAAGAGCAGTAGCTTATTAGAATATAGATGGTTCGTAGATTGATTAAGAAGAAGACGAAGAAGAAGGGAAAGAAAAAACGAGAAAGGCTGAGGAGCATTCAGTGTGTATCATTAGCAAAGCCGCAGTGGTTCCGCTTTCACGAACGTGCGAGTATTTCAGGGTGGCAGTTGCGGGAGACTGGGCTCCATTTTGTGGGACAGCAGTGGCCCGCCGCTATCTCTAGCAAACGCAGGCAGAGCCCATGCAGGCAGCCGCCGTGGCATGTTTTGTGGGCGGCGAGGGCGACCGCTGTGCGGGCCCCACCACTGTGCGGTCGCGACTGGTCGCTGTGCGGTCGGCGAGGCGGTTCCGGGCCGCGAGTGGCAGCGGCTGATCTGCATACGGGACGGTCGTTCCGCAATGGCAGCGGACGGGCGGCGCTGCCGCGCGACCAGGTGCGGCGAAAATGGGTAATGGCGGTGCGAGTGCATCCGTCCACTCCAGCAAGGCGCGCTCCGATTTAGGCTGGACACTGGCGGCCGAGGCGTGCTGCACAGTACGCAAAAGATGAGGAGAGCTGTGGAAGGTAAATGATAATTTTAATAACCCACAGCCTCAGTTGCACCGTTTACCTGGAATGTACCTAGGTTTCAGTCCGGATAACCCAACCTTCTTCAGAATAAAAGTAACTACCGTTTGTCCATAGTGGACATCGTCAAGCTAAAACTGTTTGTTGTTTGTTGTTGTTGTCTTCAGTCCTCGGACTGGTTTGATGCAGCTCTCCATGCTACTCTATCCTGTGCAAGCTTCTTCATCTCCCAGTACCTACTGCAGCCTACATCCTTCTGAATCTGCTTAATGTATTCATCTCTTAGTCTACCTCTACGATTTTTACCCCCCACGCTGCCCTCCAAAACTAAATTGGTGATCCCTCGATGTCTCAGAACATGTCCTACCAACCGATCCATTCTTCTAGTCAAGTTGTGCCACAAACCCCTCTTCTCCACAATTCTATTTAATACCTCCTCGTTAGTTATGTGATCTACCCACCTAATCTTCAGCATTGTTCTGTAGCACCACATTTCGAAAGCTTCTATTCTCTTCTTCTCTAAGCTATTTATCGTCCACGTTTCACTTCCATACATCGCTACACTCTATACAAATACTTTCAGAAACGCCTTCCTAACGTTTAAATCTGTACTCGACGTTAACAAATTTCTCTTTTTCAGAAACGCTTTGCTTGCCATTGCCAGTTTACATTTTATATCCTCGCTACTTCGACCATCATCAGTTATTTTGCTCCCCAAATAGCAAAACTCCTTTACTACTTTAAGTGTCTCATTTCCTAATCTAATTCCCTCAGCATCGCCCGACTTAATTCGACTACATTCCATTTTCCTCGTTTTGCTTTTGCTGATGTTCATCTTATACGCTCCTTTCAAGACGCTGTCAATTCCGTTCAACTGCTCTTGCAAGTCCTTTGCTGTCTCTGGCAGAATTACAATGTCATCGACGAACCTCAAAGTTTTTATTTTGTCTCCATTGATTTTAATACCTATTCCGAACTTTTCTTTTGTTTCCTTTATTGCTTGCTCAATATATAGATTGAATAACACAGGGGATAGGCTACAACCCTGTCTCACTCCCTTCCCAACCACTGCTTCCCTTTCATACCCCTCGACGCTTATAACTGCCATCTGCTTTCTGTATATTTTGTAAATTGCCTTTCGCTCTCTGTGTATTTTACCTCTGCCACCTTCAGAATTTGAAAGAGAGTATTCCAAAAACTACAAATCCATAAATTATCGTCAGACTGTAAAAACCTTTCTGAAACTGCCTCGGCCTCACTTCGCGACCGCGATGCGTCAGCCACGAGTGCTGTACTGGAACTGAGCGTAGCGTCGTGAGGCCCGCCTAGGCCGACACAATACCCTGCGCCTGCGCATAAACTTTGTGGTCGTTACTTGTACCGGGAAGAGTAATATAAAGCCCACATCGTCATTATTATGACCAGGTCTACAAATTTTTAAGACGTAATTGTTAAGCACTTGCTTAGCTATGGTTACAACACATGAACATCCTATTGAATTAGCACACAAATGGCCATGACTGAACTCATGAACAAGTCTATATCTAATCTGTAACATCCGGCAATACGGACAATAAAAAATAGATGGTCATTATTCAACATTTGTAAATTTGACCTGAAATGGTCTAGAATCAAGTCAAAAACTAATGCTCGAGCCTAATTGAGCTTCTTGACGAAGTTATGGTTATGAGTTGCAGAAACACTAAGGAATGGAACACTGCCAACATAATTCGGATCTGGTGACCACTGCCATTGAGCTTAGAGAATGACAACGGAATTACGTTTAAAGCTAAAGTGTGACTTGGTGACCATCGCTCCAGTCAACACGTTTAAAACTATTGACCAACAGAGGTCAGTTATGCTCAAAGCTAAAGTGTCACTTGGCGAACATCGCTCCGGTCAACACACTTAAAATAATTGATCGACATATGTCAATATATTCTTAAATAAGTAGTCTAAATTATGGGAGGATGACGGGAAAATGGTTAAATTATGTACATAAGAACAAAAGTTTCCTAGATAGGACACACCTTGTAAGCACATGATGTCTTCCTCATATCATGACCAATGATTACTTCATAAATGTTAAGACAGTCGATCTAAGTACGTTCTGCAGAGGATAACATATATGCCCTTTTCCTCAGCTATACCTTTTATTCCACTTTACTAGTAATTTCAGAGTCAGGAGTAAAGTTCGCGTCTTGTCTCAACAAGTAATTATCACACAGTTTATGCCCAGGTGCAAGGTATTGTGTCCGCCTAGGCGGGCCTCATGACGCTACAGTCAGTTCCAGTACAGTACTCGTGGCTGACGAATCGCGGTCGCGAAGTGGGGCCGAGGCAGTTTCAGATAAGTATTTACAGTCTGACGATAATTTATGGATTTGTAGTTTTAGCTTGACGATGTTCACTATGGACAAACGGTAGTTACTTTTATTCTGAAGAAGGCTGGGTTATCCCGACTGAAAGCTAGGTATATTCTAGATAAACGGTGCAACTGAGGCTGTTTGTTACTAAAATTAAAATTAATATCTCTACAGTTGCTGACAGGGTCGCGAAATGTTGAAAATATTGAAGGTAAATCACACCTGCATCTACTTCTGGATCTGCTCATATACATAGGAAGCCCATTTCAGTGTGTGGAAAGGGTAATCTCTACCCTTTTTCACTCACATTTGATACGTGAGAAGAACTACTGTATAAAAAAGAGAGCCGGCATTTCCAGCTGTGTGGTTTTGAAAAAGATTACCTTACTTTCTGCTCAGGTTCTAGTCACTTCCTCGTACAGGCATGATTCCAGTCTGTTCTCACAACCACCAGATGTGATGATAATTTAAGAGGGTAGTCTTCTTTTTTATTTTAGTTTGGCTAAAAATGTTTTCTGGGATGTTTAGGTCATTGTAGGGTTCACCCCAAGCACATCACAAACTCCATTGTCCATTTCAAGGTGACTTGTGAATATGTTCTCCGAAAACTATTGACCATGGAAGGGGGGGGGGGGGGGGGGGTAGTGCCAACCTCGCGGCGTATCTGACATGTTACAGCATGTAATTTCAGTGACGGCCTAACAGGCATTATGGAAATTACGAACGTGCTCGAACCTGTGATCGGACCAGCCTGTTACCACTCCTGCTCAGATGCACAAAATCGGACAAAAGCGTGTCGAGTCGGCAGAGCAGCGGATGAACGAAGCTGCCAACGAGGCCCGCAGGACCGCCACGGCCACGGAGATAACGGTGGAAGACCTCCTTTCGTATAAGGAAGGACTGCTGTTTGGTTCAGGCCTTACCGACCTTTCCGCACCTGCAGCACTCACTTAAACTGTCTCAGTCTGGCGCCTAAACCGTCGCAGCACGTGGGGTGGAGGCTGACTGTAGCATCAACGGAAACATGTCTTGACAACAGAAGAAATAGGGTCTCAGTGAGGCAGAGTACTTGCTGTTGATATTTGAAATATCACATTCCGAAGTAAACGGCAGACTTCGCGGAGGGTTTATTATTCACAGCTAACCAAACTGTACCCATCAGCACAGTTTTGGGCAGACTACTTAGGTACATCTGATTTACAGACAGTGACTTCGTCTTACGGCCAGAACCGTTCCGTTGGCGCCTCTCTAGCGTAGTCATGCGTGAAGAGCCGTTTAAATTTAGTGCGAAGGGCTGCCTTACTATGGAAAACGCAATCTTGGAGAAAACTGCTAATCCGTAAAATACTGCCACAGCAGTAACTGTCGACAGTATCTCTACACCGGGTCATAAGTATTTTGCGTTTGGAGCATCTCATCCGAACTCGCAATACGTACTGTGTGATTCAGCTGTCCCTACCGCTGTCGTTTTGTGCAACCTGCAATGGTATACATGAGTTCCTAAAACCAAGTGTGAGATTTTCATATTTTCACCCTTGGTACGCCCCAGCTATAAGTCCTAAAAAAAATTGAAAGGTGCCTTTTTGTAGGAAATGTTTTATGTAGTTAAATTTTGTACCGTAATACGTCGTCGATACAGGGTGTAGTTTTAGTTAATCAAGGATAACGTGCAGAAATGACCTTCAAACGTACCCTAATTCCCCCATTCAGCCCCCACGGGTCATCATTTCTAGTATGTTGTTCGTGGCACTCCCTCCTATCACTGTGGAAAAGTTTGGAGCTGCAATAATTATTTCCCACGTGCGACCTCTTTTAGACTTGATTCACTGGCCCTAGTACTTGTACGTCAGTGGCTTTGTCAGGCACATACAAATTGCAAAATTGACGTTTGAATAAATTTTACCAAACTATCTAGCAAATTTTAACAGTAAACCGTAAACAATTGGATCGTTGAATTCGTCAGGCCTTCTGACTGTGGAACTAGTGGTTAAGTTGGATCGCATTGTCAAAGTTATTCGTTTTAAGGTAAGGTTTACAAATGCCATTTATCCTTCATTTCGCTCCAGGCCACCTTTATGTGAATAATATCACCGAAATAGCCCAATCAATAAAAACCAAAACAGGTCGAATACCGGGAATAGCTCGTGTAGCCTAAAATATTTCTGCAATGGTTGGAGGGAGCGCCACGAACAAAATATCAGAAAACCTCACTGGTGAGTTACGAGTGTGGAGATGGAGGTGCGTTCTGCAGGTCTCTTTTGTACGTAATTAGAGAGTAACTCAGTAACAGTATCCTCCAGTAAAAAGGCATCCCAGTGAAAACTTTAACTACATTAAATTTGCCACAAAAAATGTGCTGTTCATATTTTCTGTTGGACTAATAGTTTTCGCGTAGCGAGAAAGAGAATGTGAAAATCTCGTGCGTGGTTTTTGAAGGCCAGGTATAACTTTGCGGGTTGCATAAAACGACAGTGGCAGGGTCAGCTTAATCACCGCGTATAAAATCATGTACGAAATTAATGTGCAAATTAATTATTTTTGATAATTTTAGACTAACATTGCTAACCTCGTTGGCTTGTTAATCTATAATTAACATAATTATGATGTGGCAATAATTGTTTGCCGCCCCTGGAGAGAGTAGCATCACAGAACGTCCGGCCATAAACCTGCGGATGAGTTGTAACTTCTCTGGTATTCCGACCATAGTTGTTTCACGGGACTTACGTAAGAGTTAATGATACGTTGCCCGACAATTCTTGGAACATAGACTCTCAGAATATCTGCTGTAGGTTTCTCCAGCGCAGCGTTTTGGTCTCTACCCCTTTAATTTGCTGAGCATCCCTGAACGCTCTCGCTCCGACTAAGCGATCCCATGGCCAAACGCGCTGTCGTTCGTCGGATCTTCTCCTTTATTAATACTAATGTGTAAAGCGCCCAGACTCAGGACAAAAACTTAACAGTTTAACCTTAACGTCTTTCACCACTTAATTTGTGTACAAATTATGATTTCTTAAAATTCTTCTAAACATTCTCAGCAGGGTATCCACTTCTTCTACAGGTTTGTTTTATAGTCAGTCAACTTTAGGTCACTCTGGATGTTTTACTCCCATGTTATTTTCGGCAGTTGCTAGTTCGAGTGATTTGTCGGCAAAAGTGCATTCGAACAGTTTGTGCATATCTTTGCGAATTTTAGCTCAGTGTGACACACTGACTGTTGTTGTGGCTCAACTACTACTCCCCACTACAAATCATCGACCGTATGCAGGTGTTCCTGTAATTGGTTAGTCATCTAGCATTTCAACATTCTTGAAGACAACGTCATCGTCAGAGAATAGCCACACTGAGCATCCAGCCATATCAGGGTCGGGCACACCGTGCCAGAGTGCACACGGGCACAATGTGCAGTACGTGTGAGTACTGCGTTTCGGTCCCTCTCGGCTTTACTCGGTCCTTCTCGGAAGTACCTACCTGTCATACGACTACATATCATTTATTATTGCGGTACCGCCTTTCTCGGTCGCCACGACTATCGTCAGTTTGGCAGAATGGGGGCGTCAGTGCTGCTTGCTGTTTGATGGTGGTATAAAGGACGTTAACAGTTCCACTGGCTGTTAGCACAAAACTGTGGCGATCTAGCACTCTATCATCAGAAGTCTTTATAAAGATATGGGAATGACGTAGTACACGGTTGAAAATTATCCGTATGTTTTAAGCAGTCGCAGAATCGTCGGTTAGCACAAATTTTCTATGGAAAGACATTACACCATTCACAAATTATTTAATGACTTCGTAACGTTCAAAGAACAAAAAATTGCACTAATAGACGGATGGGGCCGATAGTACCGTACACCAATAACCACTTCGTGCTAAATTTGCAGCCTTGGAGCACTTGATGAAATTGGTAGTACAAATAGTACAAATAGATTTTGATGAAAATAAACGAGGAGTACTGATTGCTTTTATATTACTGCAAAGTACGTTGTTTAAGTCAATGGACATGCCTTGAATGATTTTCTGATTTAAAATCGCTATTGTTGAATTTATGGATGTAATAGAAGAGCAAAAAGAAAATTAAAGGTTTGTGAGTGGAGGTGACTGCAGACTACCCACAGTGAGAAACTGCAAGGTGAGGAAAACCTTCTCTCTGACTTGCTGGGGATGTAGTTGAAAAGAACGTCACACTGTCGAAGGGACAATTTCTGACAAAGAGCACCATTCAGTTCTCTAGGCTTAGTGAATTAAGGCAAACTGAACGTTTGAAGAATTGGTTGTCGTCGTGAAACGTTTTCTAATGGTTGCGACGACACTGCCAACCTTTTTCGATCTCATTTGCCGTTTCTGGTGAAAGGGATGTAAGGAGTATGCTTCGCCGGCGATGGGCGAAGCATGACAGAATCTCTGACCAGAGAGTAGTTTATTGTTAGTTGTTGCTTGTCGCTAGTCTGCGCGAGTCGGACACAGTAGAAGGGAGTCGATAGCAGTAGCCAGTCGGATACAGTAGTAGTCGGTCGGCTTTAGTAGCGAGTGGACGGTAGCAGTCTGCGGGAGTCGGCATGCGTCGGCCGTGCGCTCTGGTCTCGACTTTGGTCAGGACTGTGGAGGATGAGTATTGTTGTATAAGGTAAAGAAGCAGCATTGCGCATATTTAATAATGTTTGTTAATTGTAATTAATTTGTTCAAAAAATGCCCCAATAATAATTATTTTTATTAAGTAACTTTTTAAAGAAAAACATTCATTTCAATTTAAAAAATATTTCCTATGCATTCCCTCCAAGAATCAAAAAATATATATATATACGCCAGCATTGCACAAAGCTGTGTCGAAGAATGTATAATTAAGAGCAGATATAGATTCAGTTTTTATTGAAGTAAGAATTTTTGCTTTTTTATTCAGAATACAGGGCCGAAGGTCAGTGCTGCTGCCCTTATAAAATTTACCAGATTTTATTATTTCTGTTGAGAGGTTACATTTGGTTCATGGTTCATTATTTAATTAATATTATTGTGGGTTCATGGTCAATTTTAATTTTTCAATTTTTTGTTGGGAGGTTACACTTGGCTCCCATTTTGCATTATTATTAAACATTATTATTGTTGGGAGGTTACAGGGACACTGTGCGTTTGTCGTTAGAACTGACTGATCTGCTATGTAATTACGGTTTAAAAGAAATAGTCTGTTGCGTTGAAATTGCCCAGTAAGTCTACGTTGCTTCATAAGTGGTGGTCACGATGCAGGTGAAGATAAGGAACTCAGCTGCCTACTCAGCAAACTAACTCATGGTGGAAAGAAAGGGCCACATAAAAGCAGACCAGCACTAGCAAATACGGCATTCCTGGTCAATAGATGTCTGCTAGTGTCAGAAATCGGCCTCAAGTTAAGGAAGAAATTTCTCAGAATGTACGTTTGGGTCATAGCATTGTATGGTAGCGAAACATAGACTGTGGGAAAACCAGAGCAGAAGAGAATCGAATCATTTGGGATGTGGTACTAGAGAAGAATGTTGAAATTTAGGTGGAGGATAAGGTAAGGAATGAGGAGATTCTTTGCAGATTCGACGAGGAAAGGATTGTATTGAAATCACTGACAAGAAGAAGGGACAGGACGATAGAACATCTGTTAAGACATCATGGAATAAGCTCCATGACACAAGAGGCAGCTGTAGACGGTAAAACCTGTAGAGGAAGAGAGAGATGGGAATAAATCCACCAGATACTAGAGGACATAGGTTGCATGTGCTGCTGTGGGAATGAAAGGTTGGCTCAGGAAAGGAATTTGAGACGAGTCGCATCAAACCAGTCACGTGACTGAGGAGTAAACAAACGTTTTGTTCATGGATGAGGCGTCTTTCACCCACATGTGTGGGACCAACGCTCACAGTTGGCATAACTGGGCGGACGAGAACACCCACGCCACACACGAACAAGCTCATCAAGAACAGATTACCATAAATTTATGGGCTGATGTGGTATACAATTACTTGATTGGCCCATACGTGTTTCGTCCTTGACTCACTGCAAGGTTCCTTCGAGACGTGCTGCCGTAATTACTGTTGGAGGTGCAATCTGCAGTCAACGTATGAGGTGCCTGAGACATGGAGCATTAACATACCTCAGTCTTGATGAAGATGGGACAGATGTTTGGGGATAGCTGGATTGGTTAAGGTGGTCCTGTAATTTGGCTACCGCGGTCGCCTGACCACAACCCCCTGGACTTTTTGTTGTTGGATCATCAGAAGAATGTAGTGCGGGGAACTATTGGTGTCAGCGGAGGATGTAGTTGCAAGGACACATGCAGCGTGTGGAGATGTTCGCACCATGCGTGATATCTTTGAGGGAGTGCGCAGTTACCTGTTCGCAGATGCCATGCATTCTACAATACCGAAGGCAGGAACTTTGGGCTCATAATTTTACTAAATTTCTTATTACAGTAGAATAAATCGTGATGTTCACTGCTTGAAACGTGTTCCCTGTCCCTGTCCCAGTGACTACTCTCATGTCTCTCCTCCTCTGTGGCCGAGCGGTTCTAGGCGCTGCAGCCCGGAACCGCGCTGCTGCTACGGTCGCAGGTTCGAATCCTGCCTCGGGCATGGCTGTGTGTGCTGTCCTTAGGTTAGTTAGGATTAAGTACGAGTAGTTCTAAGTCTAGGGGACTGATGACTTCAGATGTTAAGTCCCAAAGTGCTCAGAGCCATTTTTTGAACCTCTGAAAGACCTTCCACATCTCCATAATGAGACTGTAAATGTGTTAAAACACTTGTATGTGAAAGAATATTTGATTATGAAACTAAATAAGTAACGATACGAGGGAACCTGAGTGCGACAGTCTGTGAAATTTCCTATGTCCGTACGCCGACAGTTTGCACCACATAGTAATAATAATGCCGTGTGACTAGGACCTCCCGTAGGGTAAACTGTTCGCCTGGTGCTAGTCTTTTGAGTTGATGCCACTTTGGCGACTTGTGTGTCGATGGGGATGAAATGATGATGATAAGGACAACACATCACCCAGTCTCTGAGCAGAGAAAATCTCCGACCCAGCCGGGAATAGAACCCGGGCCGTTAGGTATGACATTCCATCGCGCTGACCACTCAGCTACCAGTGGCGGACTGTACCACATAAAAATCATATTATGTCTTTAGCTTGACAAATAATTAAATGATTATGAAAATTCTTTTGTTTGTGATCCATTTTGGAGGTAAATATGACTTATGAAACGAAGTCATATTCAGTGCGGCTGCATTGTCATTTAAATGCTGTGTGTTCGCTGTTCCCCCTCCTCCTCATACGCAGTGTAGCGTGGAGGGGATGTGGGTGAGTTGTGGGGGGAGGGGGGGGTTGTGAAGCCCGGAAAGGAGCTATGACAAGCGAGCTACAGCGCAGCTCGTGTGCCAAATTCTGGCCATCTCTGAACTAGAGCATTATCATAAACTGTGAAAAGTGGCGGTGTTAATCGCTTTCCTGTGCGATTCTAGAAACCACCTTGACATACAACGATTTCGTACCATTATGAGCAATGTGTTGATTCTGTCTCCAAGCATGTAGCGTAACTACCACACACTATGCTGCAATTTTTTTTTCAAATGTTAATATGAAGATCATTTTGCTATCGATGCCAGGACCTATGCATAGCATACAAAATAACTCCTACATTGTAGTTTTTGTACACGAAGTATCAATATTATCACCCCAGTGTTGGGAATTAATTAAGACTACTTGAAGGAATAACAGCATCATAACCTTATGACATTACAACTTGATTTTCAGTTCAATTCGTCGCCGAATAAACACCTTCCGTACCTCATGTTTTAAAGCCAACCTGTTACAGACTGAATATCCTGGCTCGACTGAAAAAGAGCACAGGTCACTCCTCTTAACACAAAACGCAAAAGATAAGATGCACAGAATATTATAATCATCGCTGACACCAGTACGTTGCACGATTCTGGAGCGTATATTGAGCTCAAGTATTAAGAGGTCTCTGGAGGAAATTAAGTTTCCCTCAAAGAGTCTCCACGCATTTCGGGAAAAACCACTCGCGTTTGAAACAGCGATTTCCGTATTTATACGTGACGCCTTACGATAAATGGAGGTAACTGGCCAACTGGTTTCCCTGTTCCTAGGAAGGCGTTCGATATACACTGAAGCGTCAAAGAATCTGGTATAGAGGCGTGCAAGCTTCCGGGTTCTGTCAACTGCAACCATAACTTTCATAAAATGGCAAAGGTAATGTTAATCAGAACACTGGGAGGAGTTGTGGTCTAAATAACAATCGATTTGTTCTTTCTTAATATCACATGACAAATGATGGCTGAAGAAACCCCACACAGGCCGGAGTGGCCGAGCGGCTCTAGGCGCTACAGTCTGGAGCAGCGTGACCGCAGCGGTCGCAGGTTCGAATCCTGCCTCGGGCATGGATGTGTGTGATGTCCTTAGGTTAGTTAGGTTTAAGTAGTTCTAAGCTCTAGGGGACTGATGACCACAGAAATTAAGTCCCATAGTGCTCAGAGCCATTTGAACCAGCCAAACCCCACACAAACATTTTAACTGTAAATCGCTTTCAACAATATGCGGTCTATAGTTAACAAAGTGATCAGCCGGGAATCAGCGCACCCCACTAACCAGAACTAATCACTTTATCTGACTTAAAAAATGTTAATCTGTGGTATGGCCCAAAAACTGCGATAGTATGAAGCATCTATACTCTACTATTGCGCAAAGAAACATATGGTTCCAAAGAACAGGGTGTTGAGAAGCACATACGAGGTGTGGCTAGAAAAAAACCGGACTAGTACTGGTGAAACAATAAATAGAATGCAATAAGGCTGAAAGTCGCGTGGCCTGTCACGTGACTCTCGCTCCGCCTACTGCACGAGTTTCATCTGCCTCCTGCACTCAGTCAGCCCGTCGCGTCTGTTTTTAAGTAGTTGACGTTTTGTCTGTGCGTCGGAAAATGCTGAGTGTACAGAAAGAACAGCGTGCTAACATCAAATTTTGTTTCAAACTAGGAAAATCTGCAAGTGAAACGTTTGTAATGTTACAACAAGTGTACGGCGATGATTGTTTATCGCGAACACAAGTGTTTGAGTGGTTTAAACGATTTAAAGATGGCCGCGAAGACACCAGTGATGACACTCGCACTGGCAGACCATTGTCAGCAAAAACTGATGCAAACATTGAAAAAATCGGTAAACTTGTTCGACAAGATCGCCGTGTAACAACCAGAGCAGTGTCTGAGTTAACAGGAGTTGACAAGGAAAGTGTTAGGCAGATTCTTCATGAAAGTTCCAACATGAACAAAGTGTGTTCAAAAATGGTTCCAAAGTGTCTCACAATTGAACGGAAGGAACGCCGAAGAATGATTTGTTCTGACATCCTGGAAAACATTGAAAGTGATCCCACCTTCTTACAAAATCGATGCATTGGAAAACTCCTGGTTCTCCATGACAACAAAAAGCACGAATGTCAAAATCGAAATTCAAGGCAATGATGATTGTTTTTTTTGACATCAAAGGGATTGTGCACATTGATTAGGTACCAGAGGGACAAACAGTGAATCAGCATTACTACATTAGCGTCCTGGCTACCCTACGTGAGCGAGTACGGAGAAAACGGAACGATTTGTGGAGAAAAAAGTCATGGATCCTTCACCAAGACAATGCCCCAGCTCACAGTGCGTTGTCAGTGAAGACGTTTTTGGCAAAACACAACATTCCCATCTTAGATCATCCACCCTACTCACCTGATTTGGCCCCCTGTGACTTTTTTCTTTTCCCTAAAGTCAAGTCAGCTTTGAAAGGAACTAGATTTGAGACTGTTGAAGCAGTAAAAGAAAAAGCGACGGAAGTAATGTATGGACTTACCGAAAATGATCTGCTGCATTGCTATGAACAGTGGAAAATTCGTATGGAGCGGTGTAGAGACCGAGGAGGAGAGTACAATGAAGGAGATAACATGAAATTGTAAATAATTGTAAATAAATGTTTTTTCCAGCATCAGTCCGGTTTTGTTCTAGCCGCACCTCGTATTGAAGCCCTACGCCGTAGAACAGCGAATACTTGACCCTTCCGCAGTTGAGGGCGGCACAGCACGACTTGCTCGCCGGGTGCAGTCACGGACAGAGGCAATCTGTTATTAACAGCGCGCGCCCGGAAATACGCAAGTATGCGGTCTCTCGTAGGGCTGATATGGAATGCAGATATTGCCCTACGAGCCTCTGAAACGCCGGTGGATTCCAGTGTCCAAGTGGACCCATTTCATGGTGTGACAAACCAATATGACTCTGTGACACGGCTATGCATGACGGAATATGACAAACCTTTAGACGGCCAACTAAAAACAAATAAGTACGCCCATGAATTACTCGTTGTGTGCGTGATGCAAGAAGCAGTACCTCTGACGGTTCAGATGGTGACTGGCACAGGCTCTAAGTGGCACTCCAGCTAGGTGAAGACCTGCCGTTCTTTACCAGTGAAGCGCTGGTACAAGACTGATCTTCTCTTTCTCTACAGCTTTCCTCCGTAGCTCGGTAGCATAGCATATTTGCATGGTTAGACTACACCTTCCGCCCCCTGCTCTGCATACACAGATTTGACCGTCCAGTGACTTTAAAAATAAATTTGGAGAAAAATAAAAGAGGTTCAGCTTCACTCCCTCTTTTCCACGCATTTGCCCCATGTCTTTGCTAATAGCATTACTTAGATGGAACCACAGCCCTCTATAAAAAAATAGTTATCTTCCATGTTCCATTTATTTCGAACTTTCTAAACAACGGCCATAAATTCGCTAAAAGCTTCGTGTCTCCACAAATATGTTTTCTGGCAGAGTCTGGACGCCTGGGCGCCACTACCCTGTCCTACAGAATTAACAAAACCTATCAGTCTCATCCACTTTCTACCTAACATACTCTGCTTTATTGCCGGCCATCAAGTCATACTATGCATCGATCAAAGCTGCAGCTACTCCTTGGCCCTAGTCAGCCTACCTGGTAGCGGCCGCCGACCGACCGGCGCCACCCAATATGTTTGAACAACGAGACCGGGAGACTTGGCTGTCAGCAAACATTTTCACCCAGGTTCCGCAGAATAAAACTCCTCTCAGCTCTCAGCCGTCGTGCGCTTTTACTGCTGTCAATTAACTCGGCACCCTCTTCCTTCGAACACAGGTAAAGCCTACGGCTATGCCTTCACTAGAGCACATAACCAAGAGCGTTACCTGCTGTCAACCATTTCATCATATGAATGAAGTCAGATCGTATCAAATGTAGCAACCTAGTAACAGAGATCACCTTCCTTATTAACATTAAGCAGCATGACACCGTGTCAAAAGAGAGAGTGCCCTGCAATCTCTCTCATGCGTATTCAAATTCACTGATACATAAAGAGGCAAATACGGCACTGCGGTCGGCAATAACTATTAAGGCGACGAGTATCTGGTACAGTTGTCAGATCGGTTACTGCTGTAACAACGGGATGTTACAACATTTAAGTGAGTCTGAACGTGGTGTTATGGTCGGCGCAGCATCTCCAAGGTAGCAATGAAGTGAGGATTTTTCCTGTACGACCATTTCACGAGAATACCGTGAATATCAGGAAACTGGTGAAACGTCAAATCTCCTACACTGCTGTTGCCGGAAAAAGATCCTGCAAGAACAGGACCGACGACGGCTGAAGAGAATCATTCAATGTAACATAAGAGCAACCCTTTCGCAAACTGCTGCAGATTTCAGTGCTGGGCCATCAACAAGTGTCAGTGGGCGAACCGTTCAAAGAAACACCATCGATATGGACTTTAGGAGTCGAAGGCCCACACGTGTACCGTTGATGACTGCACGGCTCCGTCAGCACCGACACTGGACTGTTGATGACTGGAAAATGTTGTCTGATCGAACGAGTCTCGTTTCACATTGTATCGAGCGGACTTGTACGGCTATAGAGACAACCTCATGAATCCATGGACCCTGCATGTCAGCAGGGGACTTTTGAAGCTGGTGGAGGCTCTGTAATGGTGTGGTACATGTGCAGCTGGAGTGATATGGGACCCCTGATACGTCGAGAAACAACCCTGACAGTTGACACGAAGGTAAGGATCCTCCCTGATCACCTGTATCCATTCATGTCTACTGTGCATTCCAACGGACATGGTCAATTATAGATGGACAATGTGATACCCTACACATCGATTAAAATGAATCAGTTTCATTCGGATTTAATTAAATTCAGCACAACTTGTATATGAAGAAAGATAAACTGACAGCATGGCAATTTGTGTTGGCAGCGGTTACTAGTAACTACACACACAATTTAGATCGTAACATTATCATTCTGTATCAATCTACTTATTGTTTCATTTTAATTTTAGATAATTTTGCTCATAGTTTGAATTCCATCAAATACACGTTAATTACAATTACAGCAATAAAAAGGGAGACAAAATCTGATGAAATTATTTACCGTTTGTAATTGTAAACTAAATAACGTGGAAGGCAAGAGCATAAACAGTTTTTGTGTCGACAGCTCAGACTGTGAATAATTAAACTCTAATTGACACCCAAACTAGGGTACTTACAAATTAGTATAATGTGTTTTTTTTAAGCAGAAGTTAAGCGCCCAGCTAATGGCGCACATAAATTCCATTTAATTTACATAAAGTTGTATACTTTTGCAGCTGATTATATGGGACACCTATGTGACGTTATTGGATGTATGTAGGCGCTGAGAGTTGGAGAAGGGGTTAGTTTTTGGAAGGGATGGCCAAGGCTATAAAGCAGCGGCCATCAAACTTCTTTGCTCAAGAGCCAGTACCGGCAATGTGGGTCGACACCTCACGCCACATGTGTTCCGATCTTATTGTTAATTCGCAACTTACATATATCAGTACGTTATGACGCCCTCAACCGGCAGCTTCATTTAGTGCACGGTAAGTTGGCCTCTGACCTCCAAGTACAGATGGCTAAACGTCGGCATTATTCGGAACACGCAGCGTCGAATTTCACTGTTCCAGGTTTCTGTCACCCTCAGTGTCCCAAAAGTTCTTAAACTCTAATTTCCTGAAGAAGTATTGTTGTGTTCTCGGTGTGAGTGGATGATTAACTGATTAATGACACTAACTCTACTCATGTATTGACGGAAAAAATCGCGAAACCAAAAAATAATTAGTTTAGGATAATGAAACTTCGGGAATGAATTCGTCTAGGTAACATATTTCAGCAATTAACGCTGCAAGATCAGAAGTTAATGTACGCGTGACGTAAGCCATTGCAGATATGAAATGCTAGTACATTAACAACCGGTGTAACCGCCCAGAATGTTGAATGCAAGCATGAAAACGCTCACGCGTCCTGTTGTACAGGTGCCGAATATCAGTTTGTGGGATGGGGTTCAACGTCTGTTGCACTTGGTCGATGAATACAGGGACGGTTAAATCTGGTTGTGGATGATACTGGAGTTGTCCCACACGTGCTCGATTGGAGACAGATTAGCGAGCAGCCCAACGCAACATGTTGACACTCTGTAGAACATGTTATGTTACAAGGGCGGTATGTGTGCAAGCGCTATCCTGTTGGAAAACACTTCCGGAATGCTGTTCATGAATGGTCGAATCACCACACTGACGTACAATTTTGCTCTCAGGGTGTGTGGGAGGAACACCACAGTGCTCCTACTACACTGTTTGAAACTATTTCGCGTTCTGTGTGAGGTCTTACGAATTTTGTACAATTTCCGACTTAGTTCCTGGCACCGTCGTAGACTTATTTGAGCTTGGTTAGGACTATGTTAATTATTGAGTGTACCACAGCATTTAGTGGAAACGCCATTTGAATTCCATGTCTATCGACCTACAGGACAGTTAAGCGTTGTGTCGATTTGAGTAACGATACCTTACCGTAATTTGTAGCTGTGAACAATGGTGTTGTTACAGCTAGATCATTAACTCATTAAATTTGTGGCGTATTATTATCCACCACTGGGGACTCGAGTCAAATCACTTATGGGTGCGTCGCGGGATTAGCCGAGCGATCTGAGGCGCTGCAGTCATGAACTGTGCGGCCGGTCCCGGCGGAGGTTCGAGTCCTCCGTCGGGGATAGGTGTGTGTGTTTGTCCTTAGAATAATTTAGGTTAACTAGTGTGTAAGCTTACGGACTGACGGCAACGGCCTTGCCGCAGTGGATACACCGGTTCCCGTGAGATCACCGAAGTTAAGCGCTGTCGGGCGTGGTCGGCACTTGGATTGGTGACCATCCAGCCGCCATGCGCTGTTGCCTTTTTTCGGGGTGCACTCAGCCTCGTGATGCCAATTCAGGAGCTACTCGACCGAATAGTAGCGGCTTCGGTCAAAGAAAACCATCATAACGACCGGGAGAGCGGTGTGCTGACCACACGCCCCTCCTATCCACATTCTCAACTGAGGATGATACGGCGGTCGGATGGTCCCGATGGGCCACGTGTGGCCTGAAGACGGAGTGCTTTTAGGGACTGATGACCTTAGCTGTTAAGTCCCATAAGATTTCACACACATTTGAACATTTTGAACTTGTTGTTGTTGTTGTTGTTGTGGTCTTCAGTCCAGAGACTGGTTTGATGCAGCTCTCCATGCTACTCTATTGTGTGCAAGCTTCTTCATTTCCCAGTACCTACTGCAACCTACATCCTTCTGAATCTGCTTAGTGTATTCATCTCTTGGTCTCCCTCTACGATTTTTACCCTCCACCCTGTCCTCCAGTACTAAATTGGTGATCCCTTGATGCCTCTGAATTTGTCCTACCAACCGATCCCTTCTTCTAGTCAAGTTGTGCCACAAACGCCTATTCTCCCCAATCCTATTCAGTACCTCTTCATTAGTCATGTGATCTACCCATCTAATCTTAAGCATTCTTCTGTAGCACCGCATTTCGAAAGCTTCTATTCTCTTCTTGTCCAAACTATTTATCGTCCACGTGTCACTTTCTCACATGGCTACACTCCATAAAAATTCTCTCAGAAACGACTTCGTGACACTTAAATCTGTACTCGATGTTAACAAATTTCTCTTCTTCAGAAACGCTTTCCTTGCCATTGCCATTGCCATTGTCTAGTAAGATCATCCGAAGACCAGTATCAGTTGCAAAGCGATTTAGAAAAGATTGCTGTTTGGTGTGGCAGGTGGCAGTTGACGCTAAATAACGAAAAGTGTGAGGTGATCCACATGAGTTCTAAAAGAAATCCGTTGGAATTCGATTACTCGATAAAAAGCACAATTCTCAAGGCTGTCAATTCAACTAAGTACCTGGGTGTTAAAATTAAGAACAACTTCAGTTGGAAAGACCACATAGATAATATTGTGGGGATGGCGAGCCAAAGGTTGCGTTTCATTGGCAGGACGAAGGAATTTAAAGAGTCTCTTTGCCCTCGCTCTATTTGCGACTGAAAAGGAACGAAAATTCCGCCCGCCACTCTCCGTACGCCGGTTTGCGGAGTATGTCAGTAGTTAATAGATGTAGATTACAGCATTAAAGATGAACTTCTTGAGCATGCCAGGCATCATAAGTATTCAGTGGTAATAGAAAGCAACAGACAGCTACGGAATTTACTTACGCTTTTCTAGGGTTGCAACATTCTCAATGAAGAGAAGTCTTCCGAATTAAGAGTGAATTCAGGTGTGCCGCAGGGGAGGGTCATAGGACCGTTACTATTCACAGTATACATGAATGACCTTGTGGATAACATCGGAAGTTCACTGAGGCTTTTTGCGGATGATGCTGTAGTATATCGAGACGTTGTAACACTGGAAAATTGTACTGATATGCAGGAGGATCTGCAACGAATTGACGCATGGTGCAGGGAATGGCAATTGAATCTCAATGTAGACAAGTGTAATGTGCTGAGAATACATAGAAAGAAAGATCCTTTATCGTTTAGCTACAATATAGCAGGTCAGCAACTGGAAGCAGTTAATTCCATAAATTATCTGGGATTAGGCACTAGGAGTGATTTAAAAGGGAATGATCATATAAAGTTGATCGTCGGTATTGCAGATGCCACACTGAGGTTCATTAGAAGAATCCTAAGGAAATGCAATCCGAAAACAAAGGAAGTAGGTTGCAGTACATTCGTTCGCCCACTGCTTGAATAATGCTCACCTGTTGAAAGGTGGCTACACTGTGCCACTGCGCCAGAGAGTGCGCCAAAGAGTACTATTAAGCCGCCTCCACAGTGCCTGTTTAGGGTTCGTGGAATTCAGTGCTTGTTGTGACATCGTAGAGGACAGTGCGTGTTTAGAGTTCGTGGCAGTCAGTGGTTGTCGAGAGTTCATAGCAGTCAGTGCTAGCAGAGAGCTCGTAGAGGACAGTGTGTGTTAAGAGCTCGTGGTTGTCGTGAAGTTGGAGTAAGATGTTGTAGTAAAGAGTGTTCCATGTTTTATGCAGTTATTTGATGGGAGAGATAGCAGATGTTATTGTAATGAGTGCATTTCGTCAATATATATGAAGGTAAAATTTATAATGTTCCTTTATTAGTTGTGTATCTGAAATAATGTGTCACTACAGGTTCAGTCAACAAAGCATCTGGCTCGTGTTCTTGTATTAGAGTGAATTTTGGTTTTCTTGCGTAATTATAGTTTTTCTAAATTTCTTTTGTCAAGTCAGTATAATTGGTATCAAAATTCTTGTCTTGTTGGAAAAGAACCGTGCCAGATGTGGGCGTTGAGTCACACTCCCACATACAGAACAGTTACTCTTGTGCTCATTGGTTTCGTAGATTTTTATAGTTGCTGGGGTCTTAATTAATTAACTGTGTTTACGGAAATTTTCTTACATTGTTCTTTGCAGTCAGATAGCGTAATAGTACTAGTCAGGGCCAACCGATTACGAGACTTGCGTAATCGGACATACAGCTATAAAAATCATTTTCAAATATATTTAATTAAGCCCCCATGCACGTGGCGACCGCTGCTTCGGATCGTCCCTTGGAATTTTTCTGATTGTGAAAATTGTAGACTGTAGTATTGTTGTAGTAATTTGTAGCTAGTGATTGTAGTCTGTATTGAGTGTGTAGATTTGGTAATTGGCATTCTTCTAATGGTATTTTTCAAAATTTAATTTTTTTATTGTCTTGTATACGCGTTTGACAAATTAGTGCAATTATTTCAATTGTTCGATTGATCGTGTTTGAGGGAGACATTGCATGTGAATAGTATTGTTGGAGATAAAGAGTCATTGGGTGTAATTTTCGTACAGTGACGAATCTTTCGTATATTTTTTAAATGATTACGCGATCAATGAAAAAGGCAAAAATGATGAATAGTGAGAATAACGAAATTGTTGACATGGCGAACTCGCCAACACAGGAAAACAGTATGGTGGATAATGGAGTTGAAAACAATGTAATAAGTCGGGAAAATAGTCCAGAACCATTTCAAAATTTTTCTCAATCAGAAAATTTACAGAATATGAGATTAACGATAGAAGATTCTGAAATAGTATCGAACACAGATAGCTTTACAGCTATGACGAAGGAAACTGGTTTTGCGGGAAATGTTAGGCGCGAAAAGAATTGCGAACCGGCTACAATGGAGCAGTTGATGGGTGCAATATTAAATCTGGGATCACAAATGGGAACAATGGTAACACGAATGGAAACAATGGAAACAATTAAAACAGAGATGGGAACTTTGCGATCTGAAATTAAAACTGATATAGGAACAATTAAAACTGATATGGGAACAATGGAAACACGGTTTGGATCTGAATTAAAAACAGAGATTGGAACAATTAAAACAGAGATGGGAACTTTGGAAACACGGTTAGATTCAAGAATAGGGACATGTTTCAAAAATATGAAAGATGAATTAAAGAAAGAAATCAGGGAAGAAGTACAACCGATTCTGAATTCTCACAATAATAGATTAATTGCAGTAGAAATCAGACAAAGGGAACAGGATAGAGAACAGGAAGAAAGAGATCGCGTGATAGTACAGAATTTTTCAGAGTTAAATTTACAACGTGCAAAGGATAAGGAAGAAATATTTGAGAGAATCGAAGGATCCGTACCAAATGACAGATTAAATAACCTAACACAACAATATGAACAGCTAGCTACCAAATGTGACAATACTGAAACCCGAGTCGCGACACTTACGGAAGACGTAAATAAACAGAAAGAACAATTTGGTGACTTATCGGAAAGAGTGGAGGAAATTTCAGATAAACTGACAAATCTTAGTTTACATGGGGACAGAGATTCAGATGATACAGTTCCATTACCATTTGCAGAAACTGAAGAGTATCAGAACATAAATAAGCATGTTGAAAATCAGGGAAAATTTAATGAACGTGTGAAAAGGGAATTTGAGGCATTACGGAAGCAAGTCAAACAAATTGAAGGCGAAATAGTAGGAAAGGACAGTAGAAGGAACTTAGAATCACAGATAGCAGAGGGGTATGAAGAAAGTAATTTATTTCATTTACGGGATGCAGTAAGAGAGCGCGAGGCGCGTGAATTTAACAATAATCGACATTCGGACTGGGACAGACGCGGTAGGTCTTTGTCGCCACGAGGCGAGAACTTTGATTATAAACACTTTTTGACTGTCCGGAAATTTAAGATCTTCCGCAATTCTAAGGATGACATACATCCATGTTCATGGCTGGATCAATTTACGTACGCACTTCCGCCAAATTTACCACAAAGTCACAAACCTGAAATTATGTGCAGCTATTAAAGTCCTCAGGGGATTCACTACTCTAAGTGAATATGTGCCGTAGCGAGCATAGGGCCCCGAGCTGTAGTGGTGCTATTTCTCTTTTAGTTTTCTGTACCGCTGCCTACTCTTTTACTATTCTTTGCATCTGTCAAAAACAACTCTTCGACTATCAATCTATCTAGTGAGTAATTAAACAATAACCGGATTTGACTAATGTACCCAAAAGTGACTTCGGAAATTACCGTTTGGACTTACAGTATCTTCAGCAGCATTCATTCGTAGCTTAAATGAAATTTTACCTGTTTATCTTCGTGACAATGTTACTTCTTATGTTGACGACATTATTATTGCTAAACATTCTTGGAGTGAGCACAACAAAATTTTGGATTCATTGTTACGTATCTTTGCAAGAGTTGGCATGACAGTAAACTTGGAAAAATCTGAATTTGGTCGTTCTCAGGTGAAATTTCTCGGTCACATTATTTCTACAGAAGGTATTCTTCCTGATCCAGAGAAATTAGACGCTATTCGTAATTATGCTGTTCCTAGCAGAAAACGTGACGTTCGTAGTTTCCTTGGTGTCTGTAATTTTCTGCGACGCTTTGTTAGTTTGGACGATTTGGCCACACCTCGTTTTTGCGATCTATCTGGAAACTTCTTTTTAAACGAAAATCGGTCGACAACTCCGTTTGGTTAGTTTGTATTCCTGATGAGTGGGTCAATAAATTGATTTGGTATACGCATTTCAGTTATGTACACTTTGGTCCCGAAAATGCTTTCATAAATTACGAGAAAATTGCTGCTTCAGTAATATGGAAAAACGTATTCGATCTGTTCTTGCCAAATGTAAATTATGTCAAATGGCTAAGCCTCCAACGATTTCTCACAGAGCACCGTTGTTTCCCATCATTCCAGCGAAATTAAAGGAGATGGCTGCAGTCGATTTGTTTGGTCCAGTGGTTCGTTCTACTAATGGTTTTGCGTACATTTTCGTAGCAGTGGAGTTGACGTCAAAATATGTGTGTTTTACACCTTTACGCAAAGCAACAGCTCGTTCAGTATCTAATGCTTTCATCAAACATTTTCTTAAAGAAGTTGGTCATGTTGACAAGGTTATATCAGATAATGGATCACAGTTTCGTTCTAAAATTTGGCTTCGTACTCTACGGCGTCGTAAAATCAAACCAATTTTCATTTCACTTTTTCACCCTCAATCTAATGCTTCAGAGAGATGGATGAAGGAAATCAATAAACTGTGTCGTCTTTATTGTCATCAGAATCACAGAACTTGGGATCAGTATCTTCACATTTTTCAAAATATTCTGAATGAACTCCCTAATGACTCAACTTCTTTACCGCCTCTATTGATATTAAAAAATAAAGTACCAACAAATCGCATTTCTGAAATCGTTCCTTTTCCGCCTTCACGGAAACTGCGGCATTCTGAAGTTGTCAACCTGGCTCTGCAAAATATTGCATCTGCGGCTGCTAGAAGAGAGAAATCAGCTAGACGTCCTGGTCGTTCAAAAATCTTGTCAGTTGGTCAGAAGGTATTAATTAAGTCCCACCGTTTGTCTCACAAAGGAAAAGGCTTGTGTCGCAAATTTTTTCTGCTTTATAACGGTCCATATAGAATTCGCAAAATTATTCATGATAACACTGTCGAAGTAGAAACTCTTAAATCTCGACGTTCTAAAGGAATACATCATATATCAAACGTTAAAATTTTTGTGGAATGACATACTTGTGAGAAACTAACAGCTACATGTAAACATGCGGAGAGTACAAGGATACCGCGCTGTGTTTTGGCGGCGGCACATACTCAAAGCAACAGTGAAGTCTGCGCGCCGCACAAGGCAGTCGTTGACCGCAAACAATTGCTTCCTACGTCACGCGCCTACAGCTGATCGAGCGCTCAGTGCGAATGCACTGACAGCCGTAAACAAACACACAGTCTAATTTCTCCGACTAAATTCTGTATAAAGCTATAAGGACTTGTTGAATTGTGTTATTAACATTCAGTATTTTGCAGGATACGGTTGTATAAAGTATTTAAGACCTTCAGGTAAATTCTGTGCGTGTCCGACGTTCAGACGACCTGCTATCGAGAAATTTTCAGGAAGAATGTAATTTCGAAGAAGAAACTAATAAACTAAAAAAGGTAACTGTTAATTGAGTTCATTTTTCAGGTAACAAATTTCCACTTAGGTACGTACTTTAGACGTAATTTGCTGCTCGCGATTACGTGATTCATACTTTGTGCTAATTTCATGTTCTATGGATTTACTTGTGAAGCGACGTGCTTGTATACATTTACTGATTTTGACAATTATTGATTAATGAACTGGGTTGTAACTTGTGTATATTATGCATCGCTTGGCTGCTATGCTTTTTCACTGATGTCATATTTTTCTATTATGTGCCTGCTGTGCTTATTTATTTAAATTATAGTTGTAACCTGATTTATTGTGCTGATGTGTTTAGGTATGTAAGTTATACTTTGTCATTTATCTGCTTGCGCCTTCATGTTTACTTATTAAGATGACATATGAACATTTATTTGCTTAGGCTGATATGATGCTGATGACTTGTTTATTACGTAAGATATATGTTTGCTGCTTTTTGTATGGATTACATATTTACACATTTCTGTTTTGTTGCCATAACTGCTCTTTAATTTGGTGTATAGCAATGCTGATGTACTGTGTATAAACATAGAGTTTAGGTTACACTGTGGTATTAATTATAGATTGTTCGCTTGGCAAAGCCTCGTTGTAAGAATTGTGCTGCATCCACTTGTTGACATTCTGTTCTCTACTGGATATTTACTCGCTATTGCATGTTTTGCTTACGCTCAGTGCCTTATATTTAAAAAAAAAAAAAAAAAAAAATGAACTGCTATCATTCGACGAACGACATTAGTACAAGAGAGTCATAGAAGTCACATGAGCTGAGGTTTTATGAAAGCTGTATAAATTTATGCTAATAGGAAGGAAGCTAACGACATGACATACCAATACTAGGTTTAGACCATTAACAGTTATTACACTGCATTTTTCGTGAGCAATTGAAATAGGAAGTGACACTTGACACAAAAAATACTCCACATGTTTGCTTCTGCTATGATTCTTGAAGTGGTGTACACACTGTGAAATATTATGATCATTCACACTCCGTAATCGTACTTAATTACTGAGAGTTATTCAAACTAAGTCTGTTAGAGGTCAGGTATGCATTTCTTTTATTTAATAATGGACAAGGAACCAAAATGTATCTTATAATTTATAATGAGTAGAAAATTTGGGTCAGATGGATTACACAGAGGTTGTGTGTTGGCAATGTGTCTTCGGATTGTATGGGATGCTGAATTGAAGTTGCATTAGGATTTTATCTGTACTTGTTCGAGGAGACTGACGAGAGGAAAGAGTTGTTATGGAAGTGAAATGATATTGGTGCTGAGGTTTATATTTATCGATGTATTATTATAGGTATTGAGAGTATATGAAGTTGTTTGTGGACAAGAGGTAAGGTGATATTGGTGCTGAGGTTTACATTTATCGACGTATTATTGAGGTATTATTGAGATTATGTGATGCTGATAATTATTGGAGTTTTGGTGGATAAGAGGTAAAGTAAGTGAGGAGCATATTTTTTTTGTTGGTCTTATGGAACAAGAGGATGAAGAGAGCAGACTAAAACACTAAAATAGAAGGAAGATAGTCTATACACACACTTTGTTAAATCACTAAGCAGTATATACTTTTTTTTTTTGAAGAGAGGAAGTAATTGCATATCGTGGCTCACTGACAGTTGTTCAACAACAGTACATTTTGATCTGGCTTGGCAAACATTCGTCTTGACATGATGACTATGACGTTGACTTAACTATTAGTGACTGTTATACATTGCTGCCAGTACTACTTGATACACATGATGAACATTAAATTTTGACAGAATTGCATTTACACAGTTAACACTATTCAATTACACAGTAGTACTTAATGTGGATGAGAGATGAGTGAGTGTGTTCTGTGTGTTTTCCTTTACTAATCCTACCCACCTATCTCCTAAATATTATTTTATTTGTGTGTAGTGGCTTGCACTGACACCCATAAATAGTATAGGTTTACTGGTATTTGTGTATTGTAATAGTTAATAGGACAATTATCTGATATCATTTGTGTGTTTGTTATGATTTGTATCTTACTGTAAAAGCATTTGTATGTGCATTCAAACTATTGTTCATGCCTGGACTGTCTGATTAGTGAAGATAAATATTCTGAACTGTTACCGGCACTTTTCAACATGATGTGTGACATTTGGTCGTGTTTAATTTCTGCTGATGAACTGTGTGATCAGTGCTAGTGAATTTTATCGAACTGCTTCTGCTGGAGAGGTGACTTTTTGCTGTCTGCACCTACTCAACATTGCTGGGTGCCTCTGATGGACTGCTTCTACTGAAATAATGTCACTTGTTGCTGTCTGCACCTGCTCTCAATATTGCTGGGTGCCACTGATGGACTGCTTCTACTGAAATGGTGTCACTTTTTGGTGTCTGCACCTGCACTCAACATTGCTGGGTGCAACTGATGGACTGCTTCTACTGAAATGATATCACTTGTTGGTGTCTGCACCTGCTCTCAACATTGCTGGGTGCAACTGATGAACTGCTTCTACTGAAATGATGTCACTTGCCGGTGTCTGCACCTACTCAACATTGCTGGGCGCAACTGATGGACTGCTTCTACTGAAATGATATCACTTGTTGGTGTCTGCACCTGCTCAACATTGCTGGGTACCACTGATGGACTGCTTCTACTGAAAAGATGTCCCCTGTTGCTGTGTGCACCTGATCAACATTACTGAGTGCCACTGTTAGAACTGTTTCTACTGAAATGATGTTACTTTTTGCTGTCTGCACCAACTCAACATTGCTGGGTGCCACTGATGAACTGCTTCTACTGAACTAATGTGACTTGTTGCTGTGTGTACCTCTTGAACTTTACTGGGTGCAACTGATGGACTGCTTCTACTGAAAAGATGTCACCTATTAGTATCTTTTTGTTGTATAAACTAATCATTGAAAGCATTTTATGTGAACATTTGTATAAACTGATTTTTTGTATATTGTGTAAACTATTATGTAAAGTCACGTGTATGAAAAGAATTTGTATTGCCTACTGTATTTCATATATTAGGTTAGTGAAAGGTCAGTGCAAAGCCAAAATTTTTAACTAGTTATGTGTTGTTTAGGTATTAATATTATCTTTTATTTTTGTCTGTATTTTTCTGGACGAATTTGGTGGTATTTTCACCACCAATGCTGGCAAAAATACCATCAAATTCTGGCCTGTGGAGGAGGGGCATATGAAAGGTGGCTACACTGTGCCACTGCGCCAGAGAGTGCGCCAAAGAGTACTATTAAGCCGCCTCCACAGTGCCTGTTTAGGGTTCGTGGAAGTCAGTGCTTGTTGTGACATCGTAGAGGACAGTGCGTGTTTAGAGTTCGTGGCAGTCAGTGGTTGTCGAGAGTTCATAGCAGTCAGTGCTAGCAGAGAGCTCGTAGAGGACAGTGTGTGTTAAGAGCTCGTGGTTGTCGTGAAGTTGGAGTAAGATGTTGTAGTAAAGAGTGTTCCATGTTTTATGCAGTTATTTGATGGGAGAGATAGCAGATGTTATTGTAATGAGTGCATTTCGTCAATATATATGAAGGTAAAATTTATAATGTTCCTTTATTAGTTGTGTATCTGAAATAATGTGTCACTACAGGTTCAGTCAACAAAGCATCTGGCTCGTGTTCTTGTATTAGAGTGAATTTTGGTTTTCTTGCGTAATTATAGTTTTTCTAAATTTCTTTTGTCAAGTCAGTATAATTGGTATCAAAATTCTTGTCTTGTTGGAAAAGAACCGTGCCAGATGTGGGCGTTGAGTCACACTCCCACATACAGAACAGTTACTCTTTTGCTCATTGGTTTCGTAGATTTTTATAGTTGCTGGGGTCTTAATTAATTAACTGTGTTTACGGAAATTTTCTTACATTGTTCTTTGCAGTCAGATAGCGTAATAGTACTAGTCAGGGCCAACCGATTACGAGACTTGCGTAATCGGACATACAGCTATAAAAATCATTTTCAAATATATTTAATTAAGCCCCCATGCACTGTGTGCGATCCGTACCAGGTAGGGTTGATATAAGAGATAGAAAAGATCCAACGGGGAGCAGCGCGCTTCATTACAGGATCATTTAGTAATCGCGAAAGCGTTGCGGAGATTATAGGTAAACTCCAGTGGTAGACCCTGCAGGAGAGATGCTCAGTAGCTCGGTACGGGCTTTTGTTGAAATTTCGAGAACATACCACACAGAGGCATACCGACAATCTTTCTTTCCACGAGCAATACGAGTCTGGAATAGAAGGGAGAAGCGATGGAGGTACTCAAAGTACCCTCCGCCACACACCGTCAGGTGGCTTGCGGAGTATGGATGTAGATGTACATGTAGAGCGGGCAATAATATGGCGTACTGGAATCCTGAATAAAACAAAACTGCTTTCAGAAAAAAAAACCTGTTGCATCAGTTACTGAAACGTTTCTCCCACTTTTGTTCAAATGTGACAGAAGGCGGCCAGTGCCTTCATGGAAAAATGTTTCCAGTTGACTACGGAATCATAGTTGCACACAGGTATGCACATCTTTGTCCGAAGCATATCAACAGCCGCGAATGTCTTTCTACAGGGCTAAAAAAATTGGAAATCGCATGGGAAGAGATCGGGACTGTATGGATGATATGGAAGCGCTTCCCATCTAAACGTCCACGGCGTTGTCCAAATACCGTTAGCAACGTGTGGGCAGGTTTTACACTGCAAAAGAATCATACCGTTCGCCTACATTCATGTGTGTTTGCCGCTCGAGATTAGCTGAGCAGTCTGAGGCGCTGCAGTCATTGACTGTGAGGCTGGTCCCGGCGGAGGTTCGAGGCCTCCTTCGGGCATGGGTGTGTGTGTTTGTCCTTAGGATAATTAAGTTAAGTAGTGTGTAAGCTTAGGGACTGATGACCTTAGCAGTTAGGTCCCATAAGATTTCACATACATTTGAACATTTTGAACATGGGTGTTTCGACTTTATGACGTCCTTCAATATATGCAAAGCGTCCACGTACCACTGTGCGTGAAAGTCGGATTCGTGTTCCGGCAGTGAGCAGCGGCCTGACGTCGTCGTCATTCCGTTGCCCGTCCACATGTTTCGATTAGGCTGCAGACATTTCGCTGGGAAGCCCACACACATCCTCCATGCTCTCCCACCCTCTCGACAACGACTTCCACATTTTTGAACCTCAAAGAGAGACATTCCTGGACCTCGATTTGCTTCGGAGGAAGAGGAGCACGCCTGGGTTAAATCATGATTCCGTAGCAACCGCTAACATTTTGCCATGAATGCACTAACCATCTTGTCTCACACTGCGATAAATGTATTTACACTAATGGCGTACACTTTTGAAATAACAAACAGTGTATATACTTTTTTCCCTGATGCCTCGTTTGCATTTGACTGCGCCTTATAGATAGTCATTTCTCAATCCCCCAATATGCGAATTGAATACAGCAGAGTATCAGTAACATAGGTACGATTCACGCTCCGATACGTTCTGTAGGGTGGCTTGATGAATACGAAAGTAGAAATTGCAGATAATGTTTTATATATTATATCTAGCTTACCGACAGCTGCTTCGCTCGGATAGACTGTATGGTCTGCACAGGTCTTACTTTTGTTTTTATTTAACCGAATTTTTATACGTTGTTAATAAATTTGCGACATCCTCTAAACTTTTCATGCTACTTGAAGCCGTAGAAGCATGGTCTTTGCCGAATGTACTTCTGACCAAAGGCAGTACTGGTAGCGGCAGTCGGAAGTCTCTATTAATGCTGCCTTTTGACTTCTCCATAAAAACTTTCATCCCACAACACGTATATCTCTATGGCTAAACAAGAAGTGAAATTACAATTTTCATAGTGCTAGTTTTCAAAATGCTTTCATAATTAAATAATGTTTCAAAGCTTTTCATCCAGTATCTATCACTCCCTAAGGGGGCTGACTTCCCAAGAACAGTGAAATATTTACTTTTTAATTTCTAACGAAGAAGTCAATAACAAATTTCTAGAGACGTAGCTTTAAAAATGTTGTAGTTGTTCTTTAATAATGATCTACTACAAAAATAATTTCACTCACTATTTCATCCACACAGGTTCTAAATTTGCTAAAATTCAGAACAATGCTTTTTTTTCTGACCGTGAAACCTAATACCAATTGTCGTCATTGTAGTTTTGATTACCGACATATTTTCAAAACAACTTTTACTCTCCTACTTCATCCGCTTAGGGATGAATATTCGAACAATCCGTTACTGAACGATGTCTATAGTATAAGATGAACGCTCTGCCCCAATTTCAACTTTGTATCCTTGGCGGATTTGGCTGTATCATGATAAGTCCCTGAATCAATCATCAGAACATTTCCTTCTAAGCGTTTAGAGATATCGACTGAAGCAGCCTAATATATATATTGCTGTGAAACGCTAAGGTCGCAGCTCTCCTTTTTTCACATTTTTCGTGTACTGCTCTCGAGCTTTTAAGAATACTCTCGACCGTTAAAGAATGTATTCGAATATTCGACAATACCCTCGAATGTTCCAGAATACGACATGGAGACGACAAACATCGCAGTGATCCACACTCCGGGCAAAATGGTCGTAAACGATGAATTGTTCAATACAGCAAGCCAGAGGAACAACTCATCGAGATAGCGTATCCGCTTACAAAGCGAAACTACGTAGGCAAAGAATGATTGCATGAGCAAACAGTTGTGTCAGCAAGAAACGTATGTCAACAAACAAAGCCGATGAAAAAATATGATACCAGGGGTAGAAAAAATAGTTAAATAGGTTAGTATAAAGACGAATCAAAATGAACGCGTACACTTCGCAATGGAATTCTTAAGCACGGTCGGTTTTCCGGTATTCGGTCACAAGAAAGCTTCTTAACAACATCATAGAATTGAAAATATTAACCGGAAAAGAATACATGGAATTCAGTAGTTACACCATGACTTCCACTCATTTCTTCTTACTGTCCAGTGGTGTTCGAAACCCTCAGTTACCGCTAATCGTTGCGTATAATACCACCCCCAAATAAAGAACAAGGGGAAAAATTCCAATGAAACATTAAATTTAAACCATTCGTGTTTCTCGCACAGACAACCATACGTAGCGGTTGAATACCCACAAAATTCATTCGTCTTTGTTCCCTGAAAGCGAAACACTAAAATAGTTTTGTGGGAATATACTTTAAATACCTTAGGTGCCATAAAAGTAAGATGATTAGTAGCAGATTTCTTCCACTTAAGGAATCAAACTGGAAGAGATAGACTAAGCGAAGCTGGTCGTTTTCAGCTGGAGAAGATAATCATTCACTGCGTAAGACACGTTACAAAAGCACTCTATCAGATAAGTGCCAGGACCGTGTTCAGAACCGTAAGATAACTCGCAGCTGGAAATAAATTGACTCTGATATAAGGCACAAGTTGAATCTGCGTGCATAGAACTTGAAATACAATTTACTCTGTAGCCATTTTTGCAAATGTTATTGAGCTTGAAGAGAGGTGTGTAGTGAACAATTAACAGTAGATTAAACTCAGGCATAATGTCGGCTAATTAGCAGTTCTCTCGGGTAACAGTGGATAATGTTTACAACCTATTTTGATCGAGAGTGTAAGCAGACAACCTATTGTAACTGTGAGGCACTGTACTGAAGCACAAACACGCGGACGTAACAGACATCGGCTACGATCAAGCCACATTGGTGACAGCTGAAATCAGCTTAAAAGGAACACGTAGAGGGCCAGTTTCACACTATGCTCCATGGATAAGGTTGTCTCTAGACTTCCGCCAGCCTCTAAGGTGACCGCATGACCAAGAAAACCCTTGCCTTGGACAGTACAATGGCTGCTCTTTTCCCATGGTCGCTTTCCCGTCCAGCGCAAAATTACAGCTTAGTCCAATATCAATAAATAGTGAACCATATTTGTCACTGAAGAGCCAGTAGGCTCATTTGAAGCGGTAAAGATGGAAGATTACGCGTGTAAAGACGCACCTTCGATATCCGCATTAGTTTATAAGTTATTTTAAGTTAAATGTTATACGTAATTCCTGATTGCAACAAACGATGTGTCTACAGATACATCTTGCAGAACTGTATCGAGCTGTGATGGTAGATGAACTGAAATTATTCGCAGTTTTAAATGAGAGGCCTAAAAGTGGATTACGCAAATTAAAAACAGCTTTTCTTACTAAATAAATAGAGACAGATTTAAAGTAGTGGCTTTAATGTAAACTTTAGGTATATAGGATATTATTTAATTCATAATTTGAACTTTTCGTTAATATTTAATCATAAATTAAAATTTACTCATAAATAGAAATAAACTATGGTAGATGAAAGAAAACTGATAATAGCAAATTATTTCTCGCAAAATTTCCGTTTTATTTGATGTATGACATGTGTATAAAAGGTTAAAATTAAGAACATCGGCAGTTTTCGTTTTATTTAACTGACTTCAGTCGTGCTTGACCGAGGTTTCCTGGGTGAACAGCGGCAATTTGGAGGGGAGTCTAGGCTGACAGCCTCCAACGGCTTCCGAACGTGTTACTGTGTTTTAGCAGAAATTTTTATCTGATGAGCGGTGAGGTTGCTGCTAGTTCCTACTATGGGACACACATATTTTTCGGCATCTGATGAACTTGTTACTTTTCGGGTTGCGAGCGATGCAAGCCGCATTTATAAGGTTCGTGCATAGTCATTGTGGAATTCGTAGTTTGATATACTGTGGAACTTTAACTAATCGTGGTTTATTCAACCGCCTCCAAGATCTTAAGCTCGGTCAGGCACTGAAATTATAGGATAAAGCGTTTTCTCTTTTTGCGCAGTGCAAAAACTAATATTTTAGTAACATGTGAAGCAAGTTGCCAATTTTTGCAGTACATTAGAATCTTGTGGAGATCCGACAAGTTACGTGTGCAGGTTTTTAGGCAAACAAAATTTATGTTTAGTTTATTCTATCATCTGCAAAAATTCTGAGGTTGCCATTGGTACTGACTACCAGACCATTAATACATAATAGCAGAGTAAGGGCTACAACGAACTCACTGAGCCAGCCATTGAGTTACTTATACCCATGACCCTCCACCCAAGATAGGATCAACCAGTCTTACTATCAAAAATTTATCAGAAGTGACACATATTGTTTTACACCCGACATGATAGTACATTAATTAATAAGGACGGGTTGACAATAATTTGAACAGAATTTGTCAACCTCGTTGCAGTCACCTTTCGAAATACCAAAGCTAGAGTAAGGTTCAGAAATGAATTATCAGAACCTTTTGAGATTTATATTGGCCTTCGACAAGGCGATGGAATGTCTCCATTATTGTTAAATTGCGTGCTGGAGAAAATTATGCGTGAATGGAACAAGATTTGCCCACCACCTGTTAAGACTGGAAGAAAGATTCGACTTCACTGCATTGCATTTGCAGATGATTTGGCGCTGTTAGCAAACAATACTGATGAAACAAGGGTTCAGATAGAACAACTAGAACGATTAGCGGGAAAGGTTGCAAATTTCGTTTGAGTAAACAGATATTATGCCCAGCTTCCCAGTTGAAACATCCCATAACATACTCCATAATGATCAAAAAATTAAATTGGTAAAAAAGTTTAAATATCTTGGTGAGATTATTACCTGAAATGCTAATGAAAGAGCTTCAATAGGCAGTAGAACATAAAACTACAGCGAGCGCAGAGAACCACATGGCCAACCTACAAAAAGCGATGTCTCTCAATAAATGCTAAATTTTGACATTACTCCTCCGTCGTTAAACCGGAAACAACATATGCAAGTGAAACACTATTCAAACTAAATACTCAAGCAAGAACTGACAAATTGCAGAAAGCTGACAGAAGAATACTCCGAACAATTATGGTAAAAAACATCAAGTTAATGGGTAGTGGAGACTTTTGCCTAATTCAGTAGTGTATAAAGAAAGTGAATCCATTATTGATACAATGAGGAAAAGAAGGATTGCATTTTTCGGCCTCATATCTCGCCCACCAAATACTAGAATGCTGAAGCAACTTTTTGACCACTTCTGGAACAGTAAAACCAAAAACATGTGGCTTAAAGAAGTACAAAGTGATTTGGATGAACTGAGCATCACCACACACCAAATACAACGCAGAGAAGAAAAACTGCTTCTGAAGATCAAATACATATGGCTGACATTCAAACCATCAGAAAGGAAGAACTCTGTCATATCTGCAGGAGAACGAGCAGCCAGATCACAGCGAATGAAGAAATTTTGGGAAACGAAGAACTTGCTGACTGCTAAGACCTGAACTTAATCATCGGAGACTCTGTCGTATTATGTTTGATTTTAGTACTCCAATGTGGGCGTAAAATAAGTAAATAAATAAATATATATATATTGGAATAGTTTTATAAAGTCAAGAAGCATTGTCACCATCCGATGGCCTTGATCCCTGGCTTTCTGAATGACATGTGGGCAGAGCGTATGTTGTCTGTCAATGACAGCATGAGTTTCTAATTGGACTGAAGTGTGATATATCGTTCGGTTTAGGCTGGAAGCTTATTCAATGTACAGAGAAACGCATTACAGCAGAGGAAATTGTTCTCTCTCACTGAGGGCTGGTTCTGTCTCCATGCAACTAACTTTTGTAAGATTTTGAATGAACCGTATTCAGTGCGTTATAAAATTACTACAGTATTACCTAGATGCGTGATTCGAAGGATGTTGACCTCATGTTTATACTGAAATAGCACTTTCTAAAAGTGTCTACAACTAAGTGGCACAGTGGTAATGAAAGACACCAGGCTTCATCCGATGGGCTTGAGAGTCACACTCCAACATATCGAAATATGTGAGTGCAAATAAAAGACGGGTCTAATAACAAACATCAGCAACGTTAGTCATAAATTGTAAGAAGGAATCCAAAACACAAAATGGTGAATGATTTTGTGACTGTGGGTAAAGAAATTTGAAAGTGAGTGGTAAGAAAAGCAGCAGGAAATTTGAACTAACACTATGTTGTAGTCGAAAGTATGTCAAGTCACATGTCACCCACTTCGAGTGCGTGAAAATTAGGTTGGATAACCAAAGAGGTTTTAGTCACAGACAGTTGATCAGATATGCGTGCTCGTTATCTATACCTGATAAGAGAAAGAAATTCACAAAAATTATATCCTAGTGTACTTACTGAAATTTCTACATTCCGCACTGCATCAATATATATTGTTCAAAACGAGACGAATATCTACGTGCGACTGATACTTGGCAGTTATCTGTATAACAAAAAGGCAAGAAGGGAAGGCAGCCGAAGTGGGGGGAGAACTGAACGTAAGGGATAAGTAGGTTTTTCTTGTACTCTGCTGCATTTCGAAATGGATGTTGACGTGGCCATAACCCCTACCCCCCTTCCCTCCCTCTCACCGTGATGAAAAGAATTTTCACTAACAGCAATAGCAGCACTCCAGACTACGCAGCTGGAGGAAAAAAAATTCAATTTAGATCCGCCCAGAGACCAACGAAACTCTACTGAGAAAAGGCCAAAGAGTAGGAAGCCGTAATACGGCTGACGCAATTAAAAGTTTAAATTACAAACTTCCCTATCGAGGATGCATCTGAAACCGGAGCAGGGGAATGCCCTGAATTTGGGTTTTAGTCGAGACAGAAGACACAGAGATAAAAGTGTACCGAGGCTAGGTGTGCGGGGGCAGCGTAATCAAGTTCTGGCGCCATTGGGAGATACTACAGGGCCACGGAAAACGGGAAACGGCCCTTATGAGAGGCACCTAAACAAGGCTGGCCGAAGCATTACGTTAAGCTACTTGCCTCATTTCATGCCCACTCGCACACCTAAACTCCGTCATTCCTTTTTTTTTATGTGGTTTTCATTTTATCGCTGAGTTTTTAACACTAATCATTTTGTCCATATTTTAGAAGCTGACAGGTGTGTCGTGGGACACGCTAAGCAGTGCCGTGGTGCTGCTAGCGAGCTGTAAGAAATTAATTGACAGGTGCCTGTTTGTTGGTTCTTTCATTCCCCCAACACCTAAGGTATCTATTCCAGGGACTTTAATATTTATTTTCCAACGCTCTCTCAGGTACTGACATAAAGAGCTAAAATAAATATCGATTCAGATAATATCGCTAACTCTTTGCTCTACCACTGAATGGTATGTTGTCTTCAGTGGGCTGGCGGACCATCGGCCAGTAGCGTGCTTTGGCGGTTGAAAATGCCCAATCCTTCCTGGTTCGAAGGAGGTCAGCTATGACATTTGTTGAACAGTGCGCTGAAATGTCAAAATGTGTATTGATCTGTTTTTGAGGAGGCGTTCAGTTCTGACGAGGTTATTTTTGTTTGACAGAGTGCCATGATTTCGTTATTTTGCATGATATTTATTTATTTATTGCCTAATTATAGACTTGTTACCTGATGTTTTAAAACGGGGCGTATGTCTTACAGTTTTCGTATTTCGTCTTTTTGCAGTTTTCTTTTCCTTTGTACAGCATTTGGTGATTTCTTGGTTACATCGCCAGCACCTTATACTTATTTACTGTCACATCTCGGCTACCTCCTCCTGTTCGTCTTAATAGTCACTGTTTTCGGTGTCACTGTGGGTATCGCTGTCCACCCTCTGGAGATTGTTGTTACACTGCACATAGCCATGTCTGTTATGTCGTGCCCGCATGTACTCTTCATGTGTTGTTTTTGAAATACTGTTTGTCCATACATTTAATTGTACCCACTGTTCTTCGTCTCTTATTGCTGTGTACAAATCTATGTCTGTATCTGTGTAGCCAAAGTGTAGTGTATGTCTATTGTTCGCGTATTGCTCCCAGAAAAAGACAGTCTGTTCTAGGGAACCTTCTTCCCCGCATGTGCCTGTAGGTGTCTGCCTCAGACTCACACAGTTAAGTGCGTGGGATAAGGTCCGTGTCCGGTTAAGAAATGTACCATACCGCGGCTGGGATCTATATGTTTCATTCTCAACCGCTCCCTTATGTCAGGAAGGAAGTCGTGCATTCTACGTCACTTCTCACTTACATCTCACTCACCTTGCTATCTATCCAAACGCCAGCTTTAAAGGTGACGTATCGTCTCTATCGGCACACGAGTTATTGTGTGTGTCTTGTCTAGTCTCCCCATCTTTAATCAGTACCTAGCAGCTCGGTATTTGGTATCTATGGGGCATATTCCAGCATCACACACAGTGCATCCGCAGGGGTGTTGCCGAAGGCTCCAATTAGCCTAAGTAGGAAACTTCTCTGTCGTCGTCTCACCGATGCCTTGTTGGTGACCAGGTTCAGTCTGCTGTGCCCACATGCTAGCTGCGAAGCTCAGTACTGATTCGAAGAGCGCACAGTGATATGTTCGTATGACTGGTAGAGGTAATCTGTACTGTTTTGAATTTAGCCTCATCAGTTTGTGTAGAATTTTTCTGCTTTGTCTGTTGTTTGCCTTATGTGTTCGTGGAAAGTCAATTTTTCATCTATGTTGTTTTGTTTTCAGCTATCCGGAGTTTATTGTCGTGACACCATTGTATAATTGTTTGTAGTATTCCACTGGCGTTCTCTTCTAACTGGACTCTCTTGCTTGCAGTGACTACAACTAACAGGTAACCTGCGTAGGCGAAATTCCGTCTTACCTGTCATCTCCATCCAGAAGTTGTAGGAGGGATTCGTTTGTTCTGTCCCAGAAGATGGGGCCGGAGATCGACCCTGCAGGTCGCCTTTGGTAATTCTTTCAATTACTTTCCGGCTTTCCATCTGCCATTCGACCACTCGGTCTTTGCAGTAGTCTAGGAAACTGTTGTACAGTGACTGCGGTACCTCCAAATGTCTTAACCTCTGAAACAGTGCGGGCCATCAGAGATTATCGAATGCACCGGCAATGTCAGTCATTATTCCCACTGCGTATTTCTGTGTTATAGTAATAACTATGTGTTGGGCCTCTTTGATGGCAGCATCTATTGATCTGCCAGTTCTGAAGCTGAATTGGTATTGGCTCATGCCCCTGAGAGCTCTGTGTGTTTGCTGGCGCTTACGCAGTAGCTTCTCCTGAATCCAGTAGCTTCTGAATCCTTGCTAGAGTGTTTATTCAGCATATTGGTCTGTAAGTCTTTGGATCTGAAGGATCTCTGTCCGCTGATTTCTTAATAATGACTGCTTTGGAGGTTTTCCATACTACAGTTACCCTGCCCAGCCGTATGACATCGTTCACTAGCGTTGTCATTAACGGGGTGATCTGCTCTGCTAGATTCTTTCAGTGTTTCCGAGTGGATACCATCTGGTCCAGGTGCTCTTTGTTTTTGAGCTCTGAGATTACTAGCGCAACCTCTTCTTGCGCAAAAGGACAGGTGGCAGATGCAGTGTTGTATCGGGTGTGTAGGTTGTCTCTTAGTATCGTACGATATTGTGTGTCTGTATCGATAACGTCGTCAGGGAGTAGTTTATACACCAGAAATTCCGCTACATTCCTCCATCCCCTCATCATCGTGCGGTAATCGTGCTTTAGCGTTCCAGGAACTCATTTTTTATGGTTCCCTCCGTATATTTTGTTCTGTTTGCGTTGTTACAAATAGTTCCCATTGCTGTCTCGCGTGTTCTATAGAATCTCTATTATTAAGTCTTGTGCGTGCCTATATGTTTCAAGTATTATGCTTCTGTCCCTATCTGCTGTTGCCCTTTGATATAATTTTCCTTTGAGTCTGCCATCTTGTTTGAGTCTCGTGAGTTCGTTGGTCCACGGTACTGGTGAGCGTTTTGTGTTCTTTGCTGACGGTACTGATGTGTTTTGCGCTTGTTATATCACCTGTTTTAACTTGCGAGCTCTACAATCGATACCTCCATTGATGATTTCTGGATCGTGTTGTTGGATAATTTCCGTTAATTTGTTCCTGTCTGCTTTGTGCAACAATAAGTCTCTGGTGTGTGATTTGGTCGTTACGTTCTGAGTGTGAGTGTGTATACCGGCCGGAGTGGCCGAGCGGTTAAAGGCGCTACAGTCTGGAACCGCACGGCCGCTACGGTCGCAGGTTCGAATTCTGCCTCGGGCATGGATGTGTGTGATGTCTTTAGGTTGATTAGGTTTAAGTAGTTCTAAGTCTAGGGGACTTATGACCACAGCAGTTGAGTCCCACAGTGCTCAGAGCCATTTGAACCATTTTTTTGAGTGTGTATGGCGTAATATTGTGACCACTACTAGTTATGTTATCGTGTACAGTCCAGTTTGTTACGTATGCCATTGCTGCATTATTTGCTAGCGTAATGTCGATATTACTGCTCGTATCATCGAACCCTGCATATGTTGGTATAGGTCCTTCCGTGTTCATTACATGTAATTGTGTTTCTTGTATTAAGGTCGGTGATTATGCGCCCTCTGTCATCTGTTCTGTCTGAGTACCAGAGGGTCGACCAGTAATTAGTGTCAGCACCTATCACTAATTTTTTGCATCTGGCATACATTACTAGGTCTCTGATGTAGTTTGCGTACGGCTGTATTTGGTGGCTGTATTGGGCGTACATGGATGCAATAACCGATATGACATTTCCATTAGTTATCTCTAAGGTAACTAGGTGTTAATTGCGTGACTGTGTTACATTAATAATGTTTTAAGTTCTATATAAAATTACTATTGCAGCCTTACTGTCATTGCTGCCTGTTATTGTGGTGGCACATTTTGGTAGACATACCAGTAGCCCATTTCTATTACAAGGTGCTTGTAAGCACATGATGTCTGCCTGCAAGTCTTGTGATATTTTAGGGATTTCCGCGCTGACTGTCGTACTGTTTTTTTGTATTATGTTGTAAGATATTCATTTTTTGTCTACGCATTCTGGTCGTTTTACGTGTACAGAACATTTACTGCCTGTCTGTGAGTAATCGAAATATTTCCGTCTGTGTGCTCTTACATGATATATATATAGTCCAAGTCGAATGGTTCTGACCTGCGCAGGCAGACCTGGAGCATGAGGTGGAGCTGATGTAGAAATATTTTCTGTCTTTATGATGATCCTGTCTGCCTGCTCAGTTACTGGAAAACAGAAAGAATCTCCCTTTGGATCGCACAATCTACGTAGCAGCCTCCGCGCTGTCCGCAGTATCTCTTTTTTTCTCTAGCCTACTTAAAAGTAAGTTAAATTCTAATTAGGTGTAATAAGGCGTAGCTGGCTTGGTGTTAGTCCTGGTTTCTGTTGCGGTTTCTGAGGTTGTACTAGGCTGATTGTGGCTCGGTGTTGGCCGCTGATTGGAACACATTTTAAGACATCTTTGGGATGTCACACGGTTACATTCAATTTTATCACACGCTTCTTCAACGCTTTTTGCCTTCACACGTTTTTCACTGAAGTTTGTGGTGCTTGCTGGTGTGGTGTCGGCGATGGTGGTGATTTGTGTGGCATTGACTGTATGTGTTGCGTTGTCTTTGTTGATGTTTGGAGTGGAGGTTGTTTCTAGACGCACTTTGACATAGCTGGAAATGTCGCATGTGTCTCCCTCAGATTTGTCCTCATCTAATTTGCCTACTTTGGTAAGTCGGGGGCCGGTAGTTCTGAGTTTTGTATTGGCTTGTTGCCTGATTGTTTCGGTGTGCATTGACTCGGGGTCTACGTATCTGTCTGTTCCTTGTTCCATTTCCCCGGGCTGAATAATGCCTCCCGAGACTATTTTGACTGGTTTGATGTACTGTTTACATTTACGTGTGTCGTTGGGATAAACATGTGATGATGATTCTGGTTTGTGTTCATCTTGTGTATGTGTGATGTGATGTACTTCAGTTGGGAGAAACTGTGAATGGGCATGTCGGTTTCGTTTGTACATTTTCTTGTCCACAGTGTATGTAAGCTCATCTTCCAACTCATCTATCCTCTGTGTTAATGTTATTTGGAAGTTTATCCAGTGGTGTAATTGTCTTTTAATTTGCTTTGTGTAGTGTAACGACGCAAGTTTGTATGAATGATTTTTCTTTTGACATATGACCATGTGCAGACTTCGTCACCTACGTCAGTTACAACACACTTCAAAATTATTTAAATTCTTTTTAAAATTTGTCTCTGAATGGTTCTTGAACGAAACTGTAAAACATCGTCATTTGAGTCGTATGCGCAGAATTACGTCACTCAGTGCAACAGTGCAATTGGTTTGCGTAAACTTTTTCAATTTAGATGTCGTTTGTTTCTTCTCAGAAATTATATTAATGCAAGTGATCTGCTTTAATAAATATTAGAACCACATTGAATAAACTTTCGAGATTCAAACTCGCAATGAACGTTGTCAAAAATTAATAATCTTGTCAAATAAATTACTTAACATAATTCTTCATAAATAAATTCTCGGAACACGTATTTAAACTTTAGTAGCATCCACTAGTTTATTATCTTCCTACATATAGACGTGAACCTGAGCCTTGACAAGATAGAACTGAACATTTACAACATGATTAAACTTTCTATGACGTCATTGTTGTAGAAACATTACAAATTCTTAATTTTCAATTTTTAGAAGCACGACGCAACAACTCGGTTTCAGGATCTTTTGTTGCTCTTTGGCTGTCGACCCGCGACGTATAGTGGCCAGCAATTTTCTCTCTGGTCCCGGCAGTGAAGATGCTGTCTCCGTTCGTTGCGTCGCCCTCTCCGTACGTGAAACAAAAAAAAAAAAAAAAAACACAAACTTTAGACAATTCACAACCATTACAAATATTACAAAAAATACATAAACAAAACTAACTTAAACTTATATTCACCTGCAAACTGGGCTGACACTGGTGGATGGGTGACGCTTCAGTGTCACGTCCCACTACATTTGCCACCTCATAGTGGATGGAGCCACCAATTGTCATGTTAACTATATATTCTATCGTATTAATGCAGCTATCCTGTAACGTCGTTGAGTGTGTTAGGGGCGGGATGGGTTCATTATCGTCGTAATTCTCCGGCAGAAGATTCATTTATCTTCTCCAGGATATTGCTGTTTGGTAGCTTCTCTCTAATGTTGACGGAGATTTGTATTTTTGTGTTTTGGGTGATTGGCTTTGGGTTAGTTCAAATGGTTCAAATGGCTCTGAGCACTGTGGGACTTAACATCTATGGTCATCAGTCCCCTAGAACTTAGAACTACTTAAACCTAACTAACCTAAGGACATCACACAACACCCAGTCATCACGAGGCAGAGAAAATACCTGACCCCGCCGGGAATCTAACCCGGGAACCCGGGCGTGGGAAGCGAGAACGCTACCGCACGACCACGAGCTGCGGACGATTGGCTTTGGGCGTTCGTGTTTCTTGTGTATGCTGATTTTAGCTGCCATAGTCTATACTGTCCAGGAGCCGGTCATGCAACTGTTTATAAGTCTGACAATCGCCTCCTTTTGTTTTATTGCAGACGCGCCCTCTGTATTTGCAGGGTATGCAGACGCAGACCGCGGACGTGCAGTCACTGCGCTTGTGTACTTGGTTGCCGCAATTGGCACACGTAACGTTGGCCTTTGTGCGGGTTTTAGTCGTGTGTCCTTGGTCACAACATTAAAACACTGGTTTACTACCGTATAGTCTTTCACAGAGAGTGATTCGAAGTCTATGTAGACTGTCTTCGTGTTAAGACTTTGTATAGGTGTGCGCTGATCTCCAGTCTCTGATGACTGAAAGCGGTTCCTTAGTTCCTGTTTTAAACCTTCTTTTGGCTTCTCTGTCGAAGTCTTCTTTAGTGGTGTCACCGCTCAGATTCTGCTCGTAAAGGCTTTCTAGAAAATCATCGTCGGTAAGTGTATCCGGCACGTGATATACTGTCACGAGTGGCTAACGTTTTCGCGGTCCTCCACAGACAATGGTGTGCAGTTCTTCAGTCTTTTTTATTATTTTTAGACAGTCCTCCTGTGTTTCCGTTTCTACTTTAACTGCAGTCTGGGTGATTCTGATTGAGTTGATATGTATATTCTCTTTCCTGGGATCTATGTTCTTCGTGATTGTCTGTCGAACAGCTTTGGCGTCTTGATTTGCTGTCGATTTGATATGTAAGGTTGTAGCCTGTTTTATTTTAGCCTGTTCTATTCTTCGAGCCTCTTTGGTTTTGGACCCTATTGTTAAGGAGGCAGGATATGTCAGTGTCTGTGCTTGTGTTTGCACTTGTGTGACTTTATTAATTATTTCTCTAATTTGTTGTTGCAAGTCTTTGTTCTTTGCACTGAGTTCCCTATTTGCGTCCTCTAATTTCTCAGCCTTCTCTTGTAAAGTTTGTATTTGTAAGTCTTTGACTGTATTCCATGCTCTCTGTAGTTCAAGTTTTAGTCACCTATTTTCATTGTTTAGGCAGAAGGAATTTAGCTTCAAGGCTAGTTATTTGGAAAGCTGAGGGAAACACTTTGTCTCTAATGACGGTTAACAGAGCAGATGAAACATGCTTAGCTATTTACTCTACTCCTGTTTCGCTCAGTATTTTGTCTATGGCTGCTATCTTTTGAGTGGGGGGGCATAGGCACAAGTTGTTCCTCCGTGTGTTCCTTTCCAGGTGTGACGTTGATGGTTCGAGCTAGCGTCTTACCCCATGCTTTCCTTCTTCTTCCGTTGGCTTCTGGTGTGGTGTTGTCGATGCTTCGTCAGCTGATATCCAGGGCCGAGCTTTTTTTTTTCTTTATTGTCATTTTCATAGCTGATACAGGTAGGCCAGCAGCGGCATACTACGCCGCTTTTCGGCCACAGAGATGACTAATGATACAAAAGGAGACAATCTAAAAACAGACATGGTGGATATACAAACGTAGACATAGACAATTAAAACACACGGAGCCGTTCATGGGCGCAGTGTCCAAAATAAAAACGTTCAGAAACGTGTACACGCACAGAAATGACAGACACACGGGAACGATGGAGCACGAACGATGAAACACTGGAACACGAACACGACGGCACACATAAATACCAGGCGATGATCTCCGGCGCGTGAAAGTTCACTATACATCTATGAGTCCCGGGACCTTCCCAAAAGGGGAAAAGGTGGGGGAGGAGGGAGAGGGGAGGGTGTAGATGCCAGTGCCAAAGGAGATGGGAGGAAAGAAGGTAGGGGGTAGGGGAAGCCCAGGGGAGGAGGGAGGGAGGAAGGGAGGAGTTAGAGAAGGGAGAGAGATGCCCTGGGGAAAAACACAGGGTGTGGTAGAGGAGGATTAAAGTTGGTAGGAGGTGTAGATGGAAGGGATTAGGGCGTCATTAGGGAGGGGGAGTTGGGGGAAGCCACCTTGGACGAGGATATGGAGAGTGGAGAGATGGAGAGCAGGTGCGGCAGTGGACGGGGGTTGGAGAGGATGGGAGAGACAAGTGGGTGAGGGGGATCTAGTTTGTAGGAGGTGTAGAGGAGCCATATCTGTCGAGGAAAAGGAGGAGGTGTGGGAATGGGATGAGGTCATATAGGATCCACGTGGGGGATGGGAGGCGGATGTGATAGGCGAGGTGGACTGCATGGCGCTCTAGGATTTGAAGGGATTTGTAGAAGGTAGGAGGGGTGGAGATCCAGGTGGGATGAGCATAGCAGAGGATAGGGCGGATAATGGATTTATAGGTGTGGAAAATGGTGGAGGGGTCCAGACCCCACGTGCGCCCAGAAAGGAGCTCGAGGAGATAGAGTCGGGAGAGTGCCTTGGCTTGGATAGTCCAGAGGTGGGGGTTCCAGGAGAGGTGACGGTCAAGGGTGACGCCAAGATACATGAGGGTGGGAGTGAGGGTAATAGGACGGCCATAAATGTTGATATAGAAGTCGAGGAGATGGATGGAAGGGGTGGTTTTGCTTACAGTTATCGCCTGGGTCTTGGAAGGATTGACCTTGAGCAACCACTGGTTACACCAAGCGGTGAACCCGTGAAGATGGGATTGGAGAAGGTGTTGGGAGCGTTGGAGGTTGGGGGCGAGGGCAAGGAAGGTCGTGTAATTGGCGTACAGGAGAAGGTGGACCAGGGGTGAAGGCGGCGGCATGTCCGCCATATACAGAAGGTATAGAAGAGGGGAGAGGACGGAACCTTGGGGCTCACCAGCGGAGGGGAAGAAGGTGTAGGAATCCGTGTTATGGATGGCGACTTAGGTAGGACGTTGGGTAAGAAAGGACCCGATCAGACGGACGTAGTTGATAGGAAGGGCGAAGGTTTGGAGCTTGAAGAGGAGACCGATATGCCATACAAGGTCGTAAGCGCGTTCAAGGTCGAGGGAGAGGAAGATGGCGGAGCGATGAGAGTTGAGCTGTTCGGAGAGGAGATTAGTGAGGTGAAGTGAAGGTGAAGGTCATCGGTAGAGAAGGATGGCCGAAAACCACACTGGGTAATGGGAGGGAGGTGGTGCTGGCAGAGATGCTGGTGGATGCGTCGGGTAAGAATGGATTCCAGGACCTTGCTGAAGACCGAGGTAAGTCTGATGGGACGGTAGGGCGAGACAGAAAACGGTGGTTTATCGGGTTTGAGGAACATCAGGACCCGGGAGGTTTTCCACAGGTCAGGGTAGAAGCCGGTGGACAAGACCACATTATATAGCATGGCCAGGGTGGAGAGGAAGGAGGCGGGAGCTTCACGGAGATGATGGCGATAGGTAACAAGATCTTGACCGGGAGCGGTCTTGCGTTTCGTGCGGATCATAACGATGATATCCTGAGTTGTGATGGGAGCATGGAGTTCGTCGTGTGTGATGTTGTCCAAGTACTGAAAGCCAGGAGCTAGTGGAGGGAAAGAGGTGTCAGTTCGATCGCGGACACCAGGAAAGTGGGAGTGGTCGAACTGGGGATCGTCAGGGAGGGTGAAGATATCTGAGAGGTTGGAGGCAAAGTGATTGGCCTTACTGAGGTTGTCAGGGAAGGGGTGGTCATCAGAAAGGAGAGGGTAGTAGCGGGTGGGGGATTAGATCCGGTAAGGCGCCGAGCGTAGGCAGGCGGTTGTTTATCAACAGCAGGCAGCACAGCTGGTGGCCGCTAATGCGGCGGGGCGCGGGACAGCTGATGGCCGCTGCCGACGTCTCGGATTCAGCGGCGACTAGTGAGGTGAGCAGCACGCGGCGAGGAGTGCTGGCAAACGAGAAGCGACGCGGCTGACTGGCGAAACCGACACCCCAGTGATCGGCCGACACGCGCTCGGCCATCGGGAGGCGACGGCCTCTCCGTTGACACGTTGCACACGACGAACGCCCTAGATATACTTTAATCACTATTTTTTTTTTTTTTTGATTTAGAGTACCTAATGAATACACGAGAATGGACTACGTAAGGTAACACTCCCGCTACCCCAGAATTAAATATCACTGTCCACAATCTAATTTTTACCGAGAAAAACGGCATCTGAATGCGGAGCCACATCACACTGCAACCGACTCGGCGGTCATGCTGATGCTTACCGTTAGGACATCGTCATCGACAGGTGTCGGCACTTTCTCGTTGCGCGTAAACAAACGGCTGGCGACTGTGGTGTACTGAAAGCGCGATCTGCCTTCCGTATCCACTTCGACCGGTACTTGAACAAGATATGCAAAATTTTCGGTAAGATCATACCTTACTTACATTCACGGCAGAAATATGTTCTACAGTTTGAGTTTCCGCCTATTCACATTCGGTGGAGTATGGTTCAAATGGCTCTGAGCACTATGGGACTTAACTTCTGAGGTCATCAGTCCCGTACACTTAGAACTACTTAAACCTAACCAACCTAAGGACATCACACACATCCATGCCCGAGGCAGAATTCGAACCTGCGACCGTAGCGGTCACGCGGTTCCAGACTGTAGCGCCTCGAACCGCTTGGCCACACCGCGCGGCTCGGTGGAGTAAACCCGAAGATTTTACGAGTTATTAAGTACCTGGAGACTGGATAGAGCACCATTTCAACTTCATTTCAGCCTATCGTATTTTAAATTCTTCCAAGTCAAAGAAACAAAAAGTGCAAGGTTCGCATTGTGTGGATGACACTGCATTACTTTTGCTAAGAGAGAAACTATATTTTGTAATCGGTAATGTGAGCAGGATTCTAATGACGTGATTGTAATTTGTGTCCATGCTGTTAAGAAATAACGGGTCTATGATCAACAACACGCGCTGCATAGTGATTTACCAAAAAAGGAAATAATTCCTTTTATTCATGTTTTACTTAAATATTCTTCAACTGGATTGCCACCGTCTTGTTGTCGTGGTCTTAGGCAAACTGCTGGCCGAGGTGAAAGTAATTGTGATGATTGAGTTTGCACAAAATGGACTATAGCTCAAGGTTAACTATAATATTAAGTACAATCTATATTATCAGGAAATGAATTAGATGTTGGTACTGTATCGCTGCTCGCTTGCATGTTACATGTGGTAACACATAGTCTCTGAATTATTTTAATTTCACATATGAGGGGTATTGGAGCAGTATTAAATGGTTTTTCAGATAGTGAACTATTGCATTTATTCTGAATTGATGAGTACACGACTGGGGAAGCTAACTCATTCCACAGAAGATCACACAATAAGCAAGAAGTCAACACATGTTGGTACAAGTTCTTGCTTCCGTGGAGCTTTTTACTTACATACTCCATTTTGTTTTGAGATATGCAGGTCCTCTTCATTCTGTTGTGCTAATTTACATGAAACTGTGCACCTTGCGGCTCTTATAGGAGATTTTTCTTCCGTGGGAACCCACAGCCTCTAAGTGTTCAACAAAAGAAGACATTGACCTTTGTGGCTGTATTGTGCTTTATTATAGGCGTGCTATTTGCTAATTTCAGCCGTGAACCATTATTAAGCACACGAAATAAACCATTGGGGTAGAGCGTCACATGTCTGTATAGATTGTCAGGTATACGCCACGATCGATGCAGACATATGATGCTGTTGGATGTTAATTTAATTCAGGTGCTTGATAATGACTCATGTGCGAAATTAGATAACAACACGATTTTAATGAAACATAACACAGCGTACAGTGTACAATGTGTTCTTATATTAAATCTTTTAGAAATCTTTATCAGGCTCAGGTAGCAGTACAAACGTCCAGTGTCCATTACTAGTATCATTTTGCATATCACTAGAATATTAGATCTTGGTGCTCACTACCCGTGGGAGCGGTTGAAGCTGTACACACACACACACACACACACACACACACACACACACACACACACACACACACACACAGCTTTCAGCTCTTCTTAAATTAGACTATACCAGGTGATAAGATTTGTCTATGGGGAGTGAATCATCGTATGATAAAAATTATTCTTAAAAAACTTTATAACAGAATATTAGAGTTCGATACGTCACTGCATCTTATAATGATTATTACTCTCTTCGTAAAAGTATCAGCTCGATAGACTGGGCTGCTAACTCTGTTTATTTACATGACCACCACTTTTACTATGCATAACAGACGTGCCCATTGATATATAACTATCAAATAACCTCACAGAATAACTTTTATGTGAAAGACAATCAGATTGAGAAACTTTCAGATGGATTTGTCTTCATCTGAAGCTAAAATTAATACGCAGTACCCTGTGTACAGTGGCTAACACAAACTTCAGAATACTTGTATTTCCAAGAAACCCTTAGTTATGTAGCAACAAAAGTGAATCTAACAGCGAGAATGAGTACCGTATGAAGAAACGGTTCTGGTATTACGAAGTAGATCGTTGGTCATAACGTTAGAGACAGAATCGAGACGTTGTCAGAGAGTATTTAATCGTAAGCCGGACACATGGAAATTCTAGACAACAGAAAATAACTTCCCCTGTAAGATGAATGCAAACAGTCCCAGAGTTCTCCACGTCGATTGACGATTATGAAAGTAGTGGTATCTTTCGACCTACTGCCTGTACAAGAGCAGACGTGTGTGCATCGTTAAAATTAATTATTTAGAGTATTGGGGCTGTGTCCTCGCAGCTGTGTTTACTGACAGCAAACCGAACAGCAGCTATGTCGCAGATTGTTTCAGAGTGCATTAATCACCAGGGTAATAAATGGCCAACATGTAACCAATCAACGCTGTCGAGAATTTGATCATTGCTCCATGACGAATGGACTACTCTGCTAGTAACTGAAATCAGCATTATGCGCGCTGTCATATATCTGCGAGAATTTTATTTCCTGAAACATATGGTCGTATATCATCTCCATGATTGAATGAGAGGTGACACTACAAAACACATACACACACAACGCACGAAGACGATAGTTTCATCAGAACGTCTGGCTACTTATGCTAATACCAGGGAATACCCCTGACAGAAATAGTTACACTGATCAGAGAGACGCTTAATGAGATCTCTTCAGAATGACTTCACCTACTTCTTGTATTATGTCGAACCATTATTATTTGTGTATCATTATATGGCGTCTCCCCGCAGTTTGATGGCGTCTGTCTGATGTCTTCGTTCGAAGTTAAGATATCATCCCATTGCTGTTCTGAAGTACAACCTGCTCCAAGATCGTGCATCACCTAATTATGTAGTTCACAATCTTTCATTGCTGCTACATACCCTAATTTCACTATGTCAAAACAGCAGAATAAGCTTATTGTAAGGTGCTGACAGAATGTGGTCGCCCATGATACAAGATACAAGGTCCTTGCTAACAGACAATAGATTTTCAGCAGGAGATGGTACGCAAAGGGTCAAGTGCTATTTTTAACTTTACGAGATACTGAAGGGCCATTGTAATATCAACAGGCTGTAATCATGAAATGGCCATAAATTTTGCGGAAGACTGCTGAATCGGAACCATTTAACAGCGTTCTTTATTGATTCACGTCTGGTGTTGAAGGAGACTGGCTGTAACTACTCCTTCCTATAAATCTGAATATCTCTAAATGCACCATTGGTGTAGGGGTATGGAGGAAAAATTAAAATCTTGATTGTTCCTTGTATAATCGTCCTCACCCAGTAACGAAATTTTTCGGTACAGCTTTGATGCTACGCCCTTCCCTACCCCCCGACCCCCCCTTCCGCCCACCCTCCCGCAATGGGTGCTTTTTCTCAAGGATTAAATCCCCTACTAAAAGATCCTTAACACCTGTATGTTCAATATTCTCGCAGTTATTTTGAATTAGGCTTATATATCTACCATTTTCCATGTTAGACTGAGTTTCCATTGTGACCCGTTTCATTTTCCGTTTCTCTCGAACATTTAGTGTATCTCTGTGTTTTCCTAGCTAACAGGTTAAGTGTAATGGCTGGCTACTTATTCTTCAGTTGTTCTAGTTGTCCGTACTATCGGTATAAAATTACTATGTAATTGCTGCTGTCAAACGACCTAGTACAGTGCATAACCAGTAGATCAAATGTAAATAGCAACAAATGAATAAACAAGCAGCCAGAAGAAACTGAAAAGTTTTCATAGAAACATAATGGTTGCCTCTGTCATCATATAAACATATTCTTCTTAATATAATGTGAAGAGGTAGGCCAATGATCTACTTCGCTTGATCGAGACGTCTCGACGAATATTTTTACTTCAGAAATGAAGGAAGAAAGGATGTCACAACATTGCTGTGAGTTAACCCACTAATGATGCTGATGATAAATAAACATGAGACCCTTCAAAGGCGGTACAATGACCGTTTTCATTATCATATCTTCACCTTACATTTAGTAAACCTATTTCACAGAGTTCATATCTGAGTAACTTATTTCCTGTCAAATGTGAATCGTCTTGGAAGTATCAGATTCTTTGCTTCTAATCAGTATATCGGTATTTAAATAACTGCAGGAATTTATTAAGATACATGTAAATACAAATATATTTGCCTTTTATGTACTTCTTTGTTTATTTTATGTATTTTTTTTTTGTTTATTGCCATTAATTTTCGGACTGCTGCGTAGATACCACAGACAGAACGCTCTTCTTCTATTATGACATTTTGAATTGATTATTTCTGTCCAACAAGGTATTATGTTAAGTTAATGTGTTGGTAAATTATGGCTACATCCTTGTGTGTTAGCATATTATACAGTATTTTAGAATCACGATATAAGGTAAACCTATGACTATATCTCGTAACATAAGATCTGTGGTAGTTGTTCAGCGGTCGTGGTAGCCACTGTTTAGTGTTGGGAGTAAAATGTTTCATTTGTTCAAATCATTCAGACCAAGTATCTCACTTATCTTACATTTCCCCAGAGTGAAAGTTTAGCAAGGATGAGGTTTTCTTGACTATGATTTGTTTGTGCTTTGTCTTGCCGGCTTTGATGGAATAGACTAATTTGTCGTTTAAAAGTTAATACGCAGTTTGACCTGATCTAACATAGGAGTTGGTACCTGCTTGATACGGTTAACTATTGAGGCAGTTTAACAGCATCCAGGCCTGCTTGGTGCTATTGATCGCTTCGGTTTCTGTCATCGGCATAAACCATTGTTATTTCTCAACCTGATTTGTGGAAGTGAAAGAAGCCTGTGATGTTTGAAGTACGAGTGCTAGCTACATTTTCAGCCATGTTGCATCCCCGCAAAGATCATCACTTAAGACAATTCTATTACAGTGAATGAGATTCCAGGACAAAGAAGTGTCTGGAGACGCTCCGTACAGCGGCTGGATACCAACCTTACTGTCACACGCCACACGGACAGACAAGCTGGACTGACGGTTGACAGCTGTGGAACACTTACAGCGCAGCGGTACGTCGTCTATATTCTACGCCCCATTTTGTTGCCCTTCATGGTGAGCCGTCCAGGGCTTACTTTTCAGAAAAATAATCTCCTCCTGCACACCTCAAGCGTTTCTGCCACCTCTCTTAGTGCCTGCAAACGCTACCTCGACCAGCAACGTCGCTGGATATCTCCTCGATTGAGAACGTTTGGAGCATTAAGGGTAGGGCCCTCGAACCATCTCGGAATTTTGACTATCTAACGCACCAGGTAGACAAATTTGGCACCATAACCCTGCGGAGGACTGTCATCAACTCTGTGAATCAGTGCCAATCCCAATAACTCCGTGCATAAGGACCAGAATTGGACAGATGCGTTATTGACATCCTCAGTTCGTGAATCTCTTTCTCTTGAATAAAAAATGGTTTAAATGGCTCTAAGCACTATGGCACTTAACATCTGAGGTCATCAGTCCCCTCGAACTACTTAAACGTAACTAACCTTAGGATGTCACACACATCCATGCCCGAGGCAGGATTCGAACCAGCGACCGTAGCAGCCGCGTAGTTCCGGACTGAAGAGCCTAGAACTGTTCGACCACAATGGCCGACCTCTCTTGAATAAATCATCCAATTTGTCTGATATTGTAATCCTTTGTTTGTCTGTACATTTTTTTTGTCTTAGGTTTGTCTTACAGTGCATATCTAAACCTTTCTCCCCACACTATGCGCAGTGTAGAATTTAAATTCCTATTTCGTTTTAAGTGGTAGTGCTTTCTTATGGTTTCCATCAGTGAATTGTTGGCTGCTACTATACTTCTGTGAAGGCGATTGTCGGAAACATGGAATTTATGTAAGTGTGGACTATTTTAATGGTAACCTTTTTCATTGTTTGTTGTAACCACAGTCCACAGTTCCTTGTTTTCCTAACCATTATTCAACCTCTGGGAAGCAGAGACGATTTCGATATCCTTACGTGGTTAAGACTGAGACCTGAAATCTTAATTAATTTCCCAAAGACAAGACGCAAGGTAGAGGCACTCCCTTCCGCCATTGAAACTCGCTGACTTTGTATCCAGCACAGCTATAATCGCTTACATAGAAATCTCACTCATAAATTTCGGTCGTCCTCATTAGTGTGGCGTTCAGTCCCTCGTCGCAGCGTACCAACTTGCCACTTGCCACAGACGTACCTGCGCACTCTCTCCTGGTATTGCGCCATTATGTGATTTGCCGCACTAACAAGGGGAGACCGCCAATTGTGAAATTCAGATTCAATTCATACTGCGCATAATAAAAGCTCATGGCCAGAGGTGTAATGTAGCAAAGCACCAAGATGCATTTCTCAGTCGTTGTCGAGAAAATCGACAGTTAAAAGAAACCGTTGCGGTGAAATACTCTCTACGACTAATAACGTTCTACAGCGTCGTGGCACAGCGGTAAGCGCTCGGGTTCGTAATCCGAAGGTCGCCGGATCGAATCTCGCGCCATGAAACTTTTCTTTTGTATTTGTTTTTGTAATTCAAATGTGTGTGTGTATATATACACACACACAAACACACACACACACACACACACACACACACACATATATATATATATATATAAAACCCCCGGTAATCGGTTGCAACAATTATGCATATAATAAGTTGTTGAAAGTCGTTTGTCGTGGAAAAACTGGCGACTTCGAACATCATTATGTTTTCCGCAAAGTTATATTTCACAAATGTTATTAATTGTCTTCATAATGTTAACCACGTATAGTTAACGGAAGACGTAGAAACGATATTCCGAAACGAATACGTCTAGCGTAAGTCAAACGTTCGAATTAGAATAGAAACCCCACGAACACAAATTTGCTGTGGCAGGTATGAAATATAAACTCCGTTACTCGCTCGTTACACTTGAAGGACAGGTGTTGAATGGGCCGAAACGAGCCGCCGCATAACAGCATAGTTGCCTGTTAACTTTGAAAGAAGGTAGATGCGGTTCCTAGCGCAAGTTATAACATCGTCGAAAACCAGTGCGGACGTGAGAGTTTTGGTACACCCTGCTAAACAAACGCAAAAATGGAGGCGGTACAATTGGAGAGCGATCCTCCTTCACCAACATGTATAAGCAATTCATAATTAGTTTATATATATATATATATATATATATATATATATATATATATATATATATATGAATTACAAAAAACTAATAATAAAAGAATGTTGCATGGCGCGAGATTCGATCCGGCGACCTTCGGATTACGAACCCGAGCGCTTACCGCTGCGTCACTACACTGTAGAAAACTATTAATCGTAGAGAGTATTTCACCGCAACGGTTTCTTTTAACTGTCGATTTTCTCGACAACGGCTGAGAAGTACATCTTGGTGCTTTGCCACATTACACCTCTGGCCATGAGCTTTTATTATGCGCAGTATGAATCGAATCTGAATTTCACAATTGGCGACCTCCCCTTGTAAGTCTGAGCCCTCCAGACTAAGCAACGCAGCATGTGACACTTCACACAAACTTGCAATGATGTGCCAGGACACGTGGTGCTGATCTGTTCCGTACTGGGCACGGGAGGGCTTTGGTCGATAACATGGCCACATTTCATCTCCTAAGCTCCCCGTTGGAACTAGCGTAAGACTCATAAATGTGTACCCGAGCGGATTTCGGACGTTATGTATCACACGTGTATTGGACGGCGTCACACAGCCCACAGAAGACTTCAGGTTCAGCGGGGGTCCGATCTCACGGGTGGCGCTGACACCGTTACCACGTGTTACCCTAGCGCTACGCGCAAACGTAATGCACGGCTGTTGCACAGGGAGAGAGCCAAAGCCGCCCGCGACACGGGCAAGGACACGATGTACGCGCACCGTTACCTGCAGCACTTACAGCGAGCCTCCACAGCGCCCAGCCACCCTGTCACTTTGACCGTACAGCCGCGCGGGTCAGAACTCCCAGTTCCCTGCTGTCGATCGGTCAGAATAATGTGTCCGTGTTACTGCAGCAAGAGCTGCAGCTCAATGCACCGACGCACTGCTTCGGGTAATTCACTGCGACGAGCTTCAGACCTTGCTTTCGAATAGAAAATGATAAAACGGTCGCCCCTAAAGGTGACTCACTCGGTTCAATTTTTCGTCTCCGTTTCAGTTACTGAGTAACACAGAAATCATAGAAGCCCTTCCTGAAGAGCGCAGTGCAGACCTTTTTATTCGCCAATTATGAGGGCTAGCTGTCAGTAGTCACTATGGCGCGGTTCACCCTCCATTCTTACAGAAACTCAGAGTAATATTTAGAATATTAAACGGAGGTCAAATTTCAGGATTAACGAATAAGAAAAATGTATTTACATTCGGTAATGTTCACGATTATATGACTGTACTCTATAGGTGATTTATGAATGAGTGAAATGCAAAAACTGTACTAGATTGAAGTGACAAGTCATGAACCGTCTTTTACCCTGCGTAGAGCAGCAACTTGATGTGGCATGGACTCAACATGTAGTTGGAAGTTCGCTGCCGAAATATTGAGCCATGATGCCTCTATAGCCATTAATAATTGCGAAAGTGTTACCGGTGCAGGATTATGTGCACGGACTGATAAAATGTTTGTTGGAATAAAGAATTCCCCAACGATTGTTGAAATGAAATGTCCGTTGCGTCTAGTTCCAAATACTGTACCGCATTCACAGTCTGTTAAACCCCGTCGTGCAGCCTTCATCACGTCGGAAACCATTTCACTTGAATCATCAGAATGCAAATGGTAGCTCCGCCAATGCACTGCCCTTTTACACCTTGTGTACGTGATATGACCACCATCTGTGTACGTGCATCTCATGACGTTTGTCATCTCAGTGTATTACGGGGAGTAGTAGCGTTCGTAAGGCGGTTGTTTTTGGTTTGTAGTGTTTGGGGTGGGAAATAAATAGCAGGTAACACTGTCGTGATATGTGAAGCACGGAACAGCCGGCCGAAGTGGCCGAGCGGTTAAAGGCGCTACAGTCTGGAACCGCACGACCGCTACGGTCGCAGGTTCGAATCCTGCCTCGGGCATGGATGTGTGTGATGTCCTTAGGTTAGTTAGGTTTAAGTAGTTCTAAGTTCTAGGGGACTTATGACCACAGCAGTTGAGTCCCATAGTGCTCAGAGCCATTTGAACCATTTTTTGAAGCACGGAACTATGGTAGGATCATAGCTGGTAGCAGGTTTAGATTGCTGTAAGGAGGTTGGGAGCAGGAAGCAGCAGCTTGCTTAATGCCTCTCAGTCTCCAAGATCCGGGCAATCACAGAGGGAAGGATTACTGATAGTTCACCCCCGGCAACGGAGGGTGAAGCTTTGACAATGCCAGGCACTCGTGCTGGCGAAACGCCAGTAAACATGAACGTCGGCCGAAGAACCCGAGACAGAAGCCAATAGGCAGTTTGTAATTTGTGAGCTCCTATGTTAGGGGCATTATGGGGGCCATTAGGGACATGGCTGCCAAGGAGGGGAAGAAAGCCAGTGTGCACTCTGTGTGTATACTGGATGCTGTCATTCGAGACGAGGAATTGGTCCTCCCGGATGCCGTGAACAGCACAGGGTGCAGACAGCAGCTGGTGGTGGCTCACGTCGGTACCAACGACGTGTGTCGCTTTGGATCTGAAGAGAGTCTCTCTGGTTCTAAGCGGCTACCAGAAGTGGTAAAGGCTTCCAGTCACGCTTGTGAGGTGAAAGCAGAGCTCTCCATTGGCAGCATAGCCGGAAGGACCGACTGCAGACCTGTGGTACAGAGCCGAGTGGAGGGTCTGAATCAGAGGCTCAGACGATTCTGTGACCTTGTAGGCTACAGGTTCCTCGACTTGCGCCACATGGTGGTTGGGTTTCGAGTCCCGCTGAATAGGTAAGGAGTCTATTACGCGCAGGAAGTGGCTACACGGGTAGCAGGAGCTGTGTGGCGTGGACTGGTTTTTTTTTTTAAGATTAGAGAGTCTCGGCAAAATACAAAAAGGGCTTCAGTCTCAAAGGTTGCTGGTCGAACACAGGATGAAAGAAGGTACAGGAACCATCTATATAACAGTTGTAAATTGACGTAGCTGTGTTGGTAAGGTACCAGAGCTCATAGCGCTAACCGAAAGCGTAAAACGTACACATAAACTCCGTCCACAGGCCCTGGCGGACCCAGCGGTACCGACCGGGCGTCGTGTCATCCACAACCCACAGGCGTCAGTGGATGCGGATATGGAGGGGTATGTGGTCAGCTCACCGCTCTCCCAGCCGTATGTCAATTTTGAGACCGGAGCCGCAACTTCTCAATCAAGTAGCACCTCTGTTTGCCTCACAATGACTGCACCCCGCTTGCCAACAGCGCTCGGCAGACCGGATGGTCACCCATCCAAGTGCTAGCCCAGCCCGACAGCGCTTAATTTCGGTGATCTGACGGGAACCGGTGTTACCACTGCTACAATGACGCTGGCCTGCTGATAGAAAGCACTGATACTCAAAACGTTATATCCACTGAAAGCTGGCTAAAGCTGGAGATACGTTCAGCCGAAATATTTGCGAGTTACCTGCCGGTGTTCAGAAAGGGTAGGTTAAACACATTTGGCGGTGGCGTGTGTGTGTTGCTGTTATAAGTTAGTGTGGGCAAGGGTCATTCTTGGCGATTGGAATAAACTAATAGTTGGCTCCTTTCACCGACCTCCCAACAGATTATACAATTGCTGGAAGGTTCAAAGAAAACTTGAGTTTAATTTCGAACACGTTTCCGACTCATACAATTACAGATGGTGGTGACTTAACTTTACCCTCTGTATGTTGGCTAAGGTACATTTTTAAATCCGGAGGTACGCATAAAACACGATCCGAAATTGTGCTAAACCCATTGTCTGAAAATTATTTCGAGCAGTTAGTTCATGAGACCAAGCGAATAGCAAACGGTTGTGAAAACACACTTGGCCTCTGGCCAATAAATAGTCGTGAGCTAATAGCGAGCATCAAAACAGATACAGAGATTAGTGAACACAGGGTTGTTGTAGCGAGATTGAATGCAGTAACCCCAAAATCCTTCAAAAATTAACTGAAAATATACATATTCAAAAAAGCAAAAAAAATCTCTTGAAACCTTCCTGAGAGACGATCTCCACTCCTTCCAAATTAACAATATAAGTGTAGAACAGATGTTGCCTGAATTCGGTGAAATAGTATCGACAGCAGCTGACTAACACCAAACAAATCAACAAACGACGGAGCAGCTCCCCCTTGGTACACAAAAGTGGCAGAACACTGTTGCAGGAACAACAAAGAAGCATACCAAATTTAAACAACGTAAAATCTCCAAAATTGGCGATTTCTTACCGACGCTTGAGATTTAGAGCGGACTTCAATGCGAGATGCTTATAATATTTTGGATGACGAAACTTAGTCTCGAAACCTGGTAGAAAATCCAAAGAGTTTCTGGTCGTATGTAAAGTATGCTGGTGGCAAGACACAATTGATGCCTTCTCTGCGCTATAGCAATGGAAATACCACGACCGCAGTGCTGCTAAAGCAGATTTACTAAACACAGCTTTCCGAAATTCCTTCATCAAAGAAGACGAAGTAAATGTCCATAATTCGAATCAAGAACAGCTTCCACAATGAGTAAATTAGAAGCAGATATCCTCGAAGTAGTCAAGCAACTTAAATTACTTAATGAAAGCAAATATTCTGGTCCAGATTGTATACCACTTAGGTTCCTTTCAGAGTATGCTGCTACAATAGCTCCAAACTTAACAATCGCATACAACCATTGGCTAGATGACCGTTCACGAACACTATAAGCTGTACAGGTACACCAATATTCAAAAAGGAGTAACCCGTTAAATCACAGAGTTCTATAATTAACGTAAATATACAACAGGATTTCGGAACATATATTGTTCGAATATTATGAATTAACTCGAGGAGAACGGTCTATTGACACACACTCAACACGGATTTAGAAAACAGCGTTCTTCTGAAACACAAGTAGCTCTTTACTCACACGAAGTGTTGAGTGCTATTGACTTGGGATTTCAAGTGGATTCCGTATTTCTAGATTTCCTGGACGCTTTTGACACTCTGCCACACAAGCGGCTTGTAGTGAAATTGCGTGCTTCTGGAATATTATGTCAGTTATGTGACAGGATTCGTTATTTCCTGTCAGAGCTGTCACAGTTCTTAGAAACAGACGAGAAGTCATCGAGTAAAACAGAAGTGATTTCTGGCCGAGGTAAATTTATATGCCTTCCGCTGTTCCGTATCTAGTAAACAATTTGGGAGACAATCTGAGCAGCCGTCTTAGGTTGTTTTGCAAACTATGCTGCCGATTATCGTCTGGTAAAGGAAAATCAAAAGAGATTTAAAAAAAAAATCTCGAAAAGATATGTTCATAGTGCGGAAGTTGGCAATTGACCCTAAATAATGAAAGTGTGTGGTCATCCACATGAGTGCTGAAAGGAATCCGTTAAACGTCGTTTGCACGATAAATCAGTGAAATCCTTAGGTCGTAAATTCAACTAAATACTTAGGAATTACTTTTACAAACAACTGAAATTGGAAAGAACACAGAAAATGCACTTAGAAGATGCAGCAGATCTACTGAAGAGGATGCTTACATTAAGCTGGTCAGTCCTCTTTTGTAGTACTGTTGCGCGGTCTGGGATCCTTACCAGATAGGATTAACGGAGTACATCGAGCAAGTTCAAAGAAAGGAAGCACGTTTTGTGTTATCCCGAAATAGGGGAGACTGTGTCAAGGACATGATACAGGATTTCGGATGGACATAATTAAAACAAAGGCGCTTTTCGTTGCGACGAAACCTTGTCATGAAATTTCAGTCACGAGCTTTCTCTTCCGTTTGTGAAATTATTTTGTTGACTCCGAGATTCGTACGGAGAAACAATCGTCATAATCAAATGAGGGAAGTCCGAGCTCTCGTGGAAAGATGTAGGTGTTCGTTCTTTTTCCGCGCGCTGTTCGAGATTGGAATAATAGGAAATTGTTGTGAAGGTTCGATGAAACCTTTGCCAGGAACTTAAGTGTGATTTGTAGATTTTCCATGAAGATGGAGATGTAAGGTCCTCTGGAACAGGACGTCGAGAATGAAAGAGTACAGGACGTACGAGTTGGTAAATAATAAAGTTGCGGCAGCAGTTCAAGTTGGCTGGGGCATACGACAGTGCTGATCATTATTTGTCGTCATAGCATATTAGGAGGTGTTTTCGGAATTTGAAGATTGTTGTTGTTGTTGTCTTCAGTCGTGAGACTGCTTTGATACATCTCTCCATGCTACTCTATCCTGTGCAAGCTTCTTCATCTCCCAGTACCTACTGCAGTCTACATCCTTCTGAATCTGCGTAGTGTATTCATCTCTTGGTCTCCCTCTACGATTTTTACCCTCCACGCTGCCGTCCAATACTAAATTGGTGATCCCTTGATGCCTCAGAACATGTCCTACTAATCGATCCCTTCTTCTAGTCAAGTTGTGCCACAAACTTCTCTTCTCCCCAATCCTATTCAATACTTCCTCATTAGTTATGTGATCTACCCATCTAATCCTCAGCATTCTCCAGTAGCGCCACATTTGGAAAGCTTCTATTTTCTTCTTGTCCAAACTATTTATCGTCCATGTTTCACTTTTATTCATGGCTACACTCCATACAAGTACTTCCAAGAACGACTTCCTGACCCTTAAATCTATACTCGATGTTAACAAATTTCTCTTTTTCGGAAACGATTTCCTTGCCATTGCTAGTCTACATTTTATATCCTCTCTACTTCGACCATCGTCAGTTATTTTCCTATCCAAACAGCAAAACTCCTATACTACTTTAAGTGTCTCATTTCCTAATCTAATTCCCTCAGCATCACCCGACTTAATTCGACTACATTCCATTATCCTCGTTTTGCTTTTGTTGATGTTCATCTTATATCCTCCTTTCAAGACACTGTCCATTCCGTTCAACTGCTCTTCCAAGTCCTTTGCTGTCTCTGACAGAATTACAATGTCATCGGCGAACCTCAAAGTTTTTATTTCTTCTCCATGGATTTTAATACCTACTACGAATTTTTCTTTTTTTTCCTTCACTGCTTGCTCAATATACAGATTGAATAACATTGGGGAGTGGCCACAACCCTTTCTCACTGCCTTCCCAACCACTGCTTCCGTTTCATGTCCCTCGACCCTTATAACTGCCATCTGGTTTCTGTACAAATTGGAAATAGCCTTTCGCTCCCTGTACTTTACCGCTGCCACCTTTAGAATTTGAAAGAGAGTATTGCAGTCAACATTGTCAAAAGCTTTCTCTAAGTCTACTAATGCTAGAAACGTAGGTTTGCCTTTCCTTAATCTATTTTCTAAGGTAAGTAGTAGGGTCAGTATTGCCTCATGTGTTCCGATATTTCTACGGAATCCTAACTGATCTTCCCCGAGGTCGTCTGTAAAGAATTCGCATTAGTATTTTGCAGCTGTGACTTACTAAACTGATAGTTCGGTAATTTTCACATCTGTCAACACCAGCTTTCTTTGGTATTGGAATTTTTATATTGTTCTTGAAGTGTGAGGGTATTTCGCCTGTCTCTTACATCTTGCTCACCAGATGGTAGAGTTTTGTCAGGACTGGCTCTCCCAAGGCTGTCAGTAGTTCTAATGGAATGTTGTCTACTCCCGGGGCCTTGTTTCGACTCAGGTCTTTCAGTGCTCTGTCAAACTCTTCACGCAGTATCATATCTCCCTTTTCATCTTCATCTACATCCGCTTCCATTTCCATAATATTGTCCTCAAGTACATCGCCCTTGTATAGACCCTCTACATACTCCTTCCACCTTTCTACTTTCCCTTCTTTGGTTAGAACTGGGCTTTCATCTGAGCTCTTGATATTCATACAAGTGGTTCTCTTTTGTCCAAAGGTCTCTTTAATTTTCCTGTAGGCAGTATCTATCTTACCCCTAGTGAGATAAGCCTCTACAGCTTTACATTTGTTCTCTAGCCATCCCTGCTTAGCCATTTTGCACTTCCTGTCGATCTCATTTTTGAGACGTTTGTATTCCTTTTTGTCTGCTTCATTTACCGCAATTTTATATTTTCTCCTTTCATTAGTTAAATTCAATATTTCTTCTGTTACCCAAAGATTCCTACTAGCCCTCGTCTTTTTACTTACTTGATCCTCTGCTATCTTCACTACTTCATCCCTCAGAGCTACCCATTCTTCTTCTACTGTATTTCTTCTTCCCATTCCTATCAATAGTTCCCTTATGCTCTCCCTGAAACTCTGTATAACCTTTGGTTTAGTCAGTTTATCCAGGTCTTATCTCCTTAAATTCTCACCTTTTTGTAGTTTCTTCAGTTCATATCCAATGGATTGTGGTCAGAGTCCACATCTGCCCCTGGAAATGTCTTACAATTTAAAACTTGGTTCCTAAATCTCTGTTTTACCATTGTATAATCTATCTGAAACCTGTCAGTATCTCCAGGCTTCTTCCATGTATACAACCCTCTTTCATGATTCTTAAACCAAGTGTTAGCTATGATTAAGGCTTGCTCTGTGCAAAATTCTACCAGGCAGCTTCCTCTTTCATTTCTTATTCCCAATCCATATTCACCTACTACGTTTCCTTCTCTCCCTTTTTCATACTGCCGAATTCCAGTCACCCATGACTATTAAATTTTCGTCTCCCTTCACTATCTGAATATTCTTTATTATTTCATCATACATTTGAAGAGTAATAGGAATTAAATTATCTGGTAAATGATACTTGTAGGCTGAAGATGTGGTTGAGGAATGCTTGGAGGTGAATAGGAATTTCAAACACGTATTGGGACTGATTTAAATCTGGGGCTACCGTAAATTCTACGTACCTTGTCAAGAGACTTTCTGTTGAGTTGTAAGTAACATAGGAACCCAAGTTAGTTTGCCGTCAATGGTTAGTTCCAGGTACGTTAGTGTTAATAATGAAACGGTTCAAATGGCAGACGATCTGTGATTCATAGCTGCCTAATTACAGTTATGAATGACTACCTCTCCACAATGTGCATCCAGTAAGGAACAGTCACAATATGTATCTTGTTACGTCCATAGCATTAAGTATGCTTACCGGTTAAACGTGTTATTGTAAAGAAAGAACGTAATAAATGGGGCTCATTTTGTTCTGTTTACGTCAATACGACATCGTATGCCAGAGACGTCTACTGCGCAATCTCGAATTATATTAAATGATCTGCTGGGGGAGTGTAGGAGTAAATCTTTTTGAGCTACTTTATTCATTTTAGCATACATGTGTAATACTATGGGCCCATCTGTGTAATGCATAATTTCAGAGTGTGTGCATGTTCTATAACGCTTTGTGTGCGTGTATTCGTCATTCTCGGACCATATGCGACTGTAATACTTCTCGCACTCAAAAAGTTTTTAGTGTCACTTAAATATATGTACCGATGTACGTTACATGTATAATGCACGCGAATTTACTTAAATTATTTTGCCACAACATTTCATTATTGTCTGTCAGTATAATCTCCGTGCTTCTCTGTGACAATCAGAATGTTTGGGAAGGCACATTATTTCATCTAGGGCACCAGTTCTGTTCATCTATCGATTGGCTCCAGTAACAGGGGTAGAAAAATTTTCGAGGTAAAGATAACGACGCCCACGCCCACGTTTTTTTATGAACTTTGAGAACAAGTCAAACTAAGATCGACTCACGTCCGGGTCGTAGGGAGGAGACAGCACCACTTCCTATCCGTATTCGGGTAGGTTTTGGGCTACTACATCGCCGATCTCTGACAAGCATTGTCGTAGAGAATGGGTGTCCCTGCGTCGAGCAATTAAGATGGGGTTTTGTGCATTTCTCTGCGCAGGTTTTGCATGAAGTTACGATAATATACTGCTGTGAGCCTTTCCCAAATGGAACTCCATCTGTCATTATGATTCCTTGGCGATCACAAGGAACTTCATCATTTTATTGAGAGCGTCGAAATTTTTTCTATGTAGAGAAGTTCTGTACTCATTTAACTGTTGTAAGTAGGCTGTGTAGGTTTTTATATTGGTAACGCCACGTAGCGCTCTGTACGAAAATCACTGGCTGTGCTGCGTGCAGTCTGTGGCTGGTTTGCATTGTTGTTGGCTATTGTAGTGTCGGACAGGTGGCTGTTAACAGCGCGTAGCGTTGCGCAGTTGGAGGTGAGCCGCCAGCAGTGGTGGATGTGGGGAAGTGAGATGGCAGATTTTTGAGAGCGATGATCTGAGCGCGTGTCCATAAGAAACAGTACATTTGTAAGAATGGATGTCATGAACTGCTATATATATTATGTCTGTAGAACACTAGTAAGGTAAATACATTGTTTGTTATCTATCAAAATCTTTCATTTGCTAACTATGACTATCAGTAGTTAGTGCCTTCAGTAGTTTGAATCTTTTATTTGGCTAGCAGTTTTGGCGCTCGCTGTACTGCAGTAGTTTGAGTAACGAAGATTTTTGTCAGGTAAGTGATTTGTGAAACGTATAGGTTAATTTAGCCAGGGCCATTCTCTTGTAGGGATTATTGAAAGTCAGATTGCGTTGCGCTAAAAAATATTGTGTGTCAGTTTAAGCACAGTCATGTATAATTTTTCTAAGGGGACGTTTCACTGTATTTGAACCCCAGTTCAAAGTCTCAAGTCAACGTTTCATCAATAGTGACAATTCGACACAAGAACCCTTGACCTCCACAGCTGTAGCGTTATTTGAGCAAGGTTGCAAATGTACAGACGTGACTCCTTCTCTTCAGCAGTTAAACAGTGTGGGACTTACCTCGGACAAATCTTTCTGTTCTTCAAATAATTTGTCAAGATACTAAATACTGATGTTGGGAAATTGGCGTGCCTCCAGAGGGTTATTCACATGTCGAGCTTCTTCAAAAGCATCTGCCACAAGTTTCATGTTTCATTCATCTGTTGACGTTTTCGGCCTTCCGGGTCTTGGATTATTGTCTGTGCTCATACGAGCACCCCGAAAGCGATTAACCCAACGTGAAGTTGTCCTACGATCAACCACAATCTTCACCTAACGCACTGTGGATTTTTGTCAGACCCTTGCCCTGTGAAGGTTCGATCCTGACATTCGCCCTCTCGCCTTCAACGGTCAAAGTATGAGAGACCCCTGCACGGTCCATTTCTACCTATCGCCAATTTTAAATTAGAGTACAAATCCAGAAAATTAAGACACGCGCTTCTTCCTCAAGCTTCCAGTTACATCTGAAGTGCTGTTTGATACTTTTCCGGCCTAATAACTGCTTCACTGGTTTACGGGAGCCACTCAGAAGCAGCACAATGTTTCAAGGGGACAGCTGCCCGTCATCTTCAGGTGCTTACTGACGTGTTGCTGGGATGCTAGACAAGCGCAGGCGCCAAGGGGTGGGCCTGTTACGTCATAGAAGAGGAATCATACAGCAGGGTGACATCCAATGCTCTCTGCCGGATAAACGGACCACGGTCTTCCCAAGCGCGACGCACGAAAAGCGCCGCCGCAAATCGCGGCCCAGCACGCGCGAGTGGGCCCAGTGTTGGGCGCCCAATGTAAGTGTCAAGACTCCGATTTCCTGTCTGTGTTGACTCAGATTCGTTCATCTGCGGCAGACGATGCCCTAGTAACGCCAGTGCTGGTTCCCATGTCTTGCTGAACTGAAATCCTGAGCCCCCATTAATCAGGTCGTTACTTACAGGTATTTTGACTGCTCCTGTTATGATGGATTGACATTGTGTGGAAGTGGATGAAAGGATCTTTGTCTCTCCTTAGCTCATGTTATGTCCCGTGTCAAGGTACTGTTCAGCAAGAGCAGATTTTTCTGGCCGAACCAGTCTGGTGTGACGTCTATGTTCAGCGCATCTATCCTTAGTGCATCACGTGTGGCCAGTATATGATTTCCCACACTGGCGTGGCACTGTGTATTTCCCTGGCCTCCTTAGATCTACGTTGTCTTTAACTAAACCCAGCATCGCTTGCACTCGCGCTGGAGGACGGGAGATTTGATGTTTTTTGAACAACCTGTCAGTCTTAAAGGACACGTCACCACATATGGTACAAAAACCATCCTCGTGGAGTCCCCCGTTTCTTCTGGCTGTTGTTGAGCTTTACTGGGTACAGGTCGAAATGCTTTACGAATCTGGTTATCAGATTACCCGTTTTGTACAGAGCGAAGATGGCTAAGCTCTGCTGATAAGCTCCCTGCATCTGAGATAACTCTAGCCCTATGAACGGCATTCATTAATACGCCACTGCGCTGAGATGGGTCATGGTAGCTCGTAGATATAGGTCACCGTGAGTTGATTTACGAAACACACTGTGACCCAAGAACCCGTCTTCTTTCTGCGAAGCGAGATACCTAAGAACGTGAAGTCTCCAATTTTTTTCACTTTCATCGTGAAGCAAATGCTCGAATTCTTATGTCGTTGTAGCCCTATTCCTTGGGGCCTGCGCTTTTCTAGCGAGCAAGAGTATATTTTTGCGAGCCACTGCAGCAACACGTCACTAAGCACCTGAAGATGACGAGCAGTTGCATCGTTCAAATATTTTGCAACTTTCACATGACACCCATGAACCAATGAAGCAGTTATTACCTGGGAAATGTTTCAATGAGCGCGGGTACTCTGACAAGCAGATTCGTAACACATTTCGACCAGCACATACTAAAGCTTAAGAACAGCCAGATAAAACAGAAAACTCCACGAGGATGGTTGTTGTGACTTGACGAGACAGCCAAGCCACTATGAGGTAGCCGAAAGGCACGCGTTTAAGCTCACGCAGGCTGGCGTGAGGTCTGGAACAGTTAAAGGAGTTGAGCCTAGTAAAAAAAGTGCGTAGCTTCTGGAATACTTAACTTTAATTCATAATTGGTGAACATCGGTCTGACGGTACATGCATCACAAGATAAATAGCAAAATGGCGCATTGCTAGGTCGTAGCAAATGACGTAGCTGAAGGCTATGCTAACTATCGTCTCCGCAAATGAGAGCGCAATTTGTCAGTGAACCATCGCTAGCAAAGTCGGCTGTACAACTGGAGCGAGTGCTAGGAAGTCTCTCTAGACCTGCCGTGTGGCGGCGCTCGGTCTGCAATCACTGATAGTGGCGACACGAGGGTCCGACGTATACTACCGGACCGCGGCCGATTTAAAGGCTACCACCTAGCAAGTGTGGTGTCTGGCGGTGACACCACAATGGTTTTTTCGCCATATGTTGGTGGCAAACCCTTTGAGATTGGCTGGCTGTTGAAGAAACATTTAGTAAAAGTGTCTTCTGTCCTTCAGCGCGAGTTCAAAAAATGTTGGGTTCTGTTGAGACAACCTAGGTCTAAGGAGATCAGGGATATGTAAAACCCATTGCCAGTGTGAGAAATCATACATTGGCCAAACGCGTTGCACTGTTAAGGATGGCTGCGCTGAACATACAGGTCACATCGGATTGGGTCAGCCAGAAAAGTCTACTGATGCTGAACACTGTCTCGACACGGGACATAACATAAACGGCGATCCTTTCGTCTGCCTCTACGTACTGGGACTCCATCATTAACGAAGCAGTCGAAATTCGTATGAGTACCCACCTGATTAATAGGGTCACGGTGTGAGGGTACTGGTTTGTAGTATCTGTAAGTGGTTGTTCTTTGGAGGGCGACAATGCCCAGTCCCGCACAGAGTCGCAAGTAGAAGCTGTTGTTGAGAGGCTGTGGAAGGAGTAGGCTGCGTGAGCCAAAGGCGGTTGCGTATCGAAGGATTTATCTCTCTAGTAGTGGCACACAGTTTGAATAATAGTGTGTTTATGTTTGTGTAGTGTGAGTAAGGAAATAAACCATCCGTTAGTACCACACCATTGCATTTAACAATTTACGAAGTCTCGATATACACGGTCAACTAAATCAAGGAGAATGTAACATAATAATCACTAATTAACCCTTATAATCTCCAAGGAGACGGGAGCTTATAACGGGATTTCAGCTCTTCAAGGCTTGGGAACGAGAATTGGCGTCACAAAGGCATCGTTGTCCGCAGGCGAATCCGAGTCAACGCAGGCGGACAATCGGAGTGCGCACACTTAAATTGAGCGTGTAAAGAAACTGGTTCTCTACTTGTGAAAATAGCCCCTTTCAAATAATAAAACATGGCCTATACAAGTAATCTGACTACCCCTGTTAGTCATGGACGAAAAAAAAATTTGACACAGTCTTTGTCAGAACGTGCAGAATCTTATGTGGGGCCAATAAGACGTCAATTTTAATCTAAATATGGTATGCCAACGTTTACGTAATAAAAAAATAAATTAGGTAATTCAGTACAATTATTATATAGATACGATAAATCACTTTAACGGGGGACAAATGAACAATTAAAGTCAATATAATTCCAGTAAACCTGCAAAAGTATAAAAAAAAATTATTGTAGGGTCCTACATAGACATCGCGCATCTACTATATGTTTTTAAGCTGACAGCCAATGAGAAAATAGGTGCAAAATACTATTGGTCATTTTTCAAGCAGTAATGGCTGACAAAATCAGCTGGTAATATACGTAATTTTATGGTAGCTAATTTTACTGCACAAAAAATAAAGTATGTACTCCCTCAAAAATAAGTTACACACAAACATTAAAATAAAATTATGATGAACAGCAAAATGTCTGGGAAGAATTCTGAAAGAAAATTATTAACTGAACTTTAATTTGGCAGGTTTTCAACACTGTCAACGAGACGAAATAATGGAATGAATATTTTTTGGAACTAAAAAAAAAAATTGAACCTTGATATTGTGACAGTATTTTAAAATAGATAATTTAACTGCAATTGTCTTTAATTTTGAAATGAGGGAGAGCGTAATAATTTTCTTTTAATGTCTTAGCTGTTGCTGCAGGCAGTGCGATGACGTCAGCGGTGGTCCGTGCGGACGATGTGTGAAGTTAATCCTGGTTCGTGGCGTGAAGATGATGGTGGATCCGCCTGTTTCATTAATATTCCAGTTACAGCGGTGGTCCACGCCTCCATTGTAGTCGAATCAGCTGGCAGCACTGGCGCGATAATAATAGTCCCAGTTTGTGAGTTGTCGTTACGCGCGCGACGTTTTATTGTTAAAAGTTTATTAATCACGCGGTACGGGTAGGTCGGAATTATGCAATGTCTTCAATATTTACGACATATCTAGCCGGTTAATGCCAATATTTCACACAGTTGTTTCACCGTGCTGCCACAGGAAAACAGTCATATGTGTTTATCACTATAACAGTCCATTAAACATCAGTTCAATTTACGTCATCGTCTTTAAGACAGTTTCTTGATCAAATCACAGCACTATTCTTTTACTTAACATTTTGCTTTGTTCCACTTTCACGCATTCTAACAGTTAGTGTCTCCACACGACAATGGTGTCTGGTTCGCGGCTAATTGTCACAAGTTCATACACTATGTACTCCGCCCCCGGTGGCTGAGTGGTCAGCGCGACAGACTGTCAATCCTAAGCGCCCAGGTTCGATTCCCGACTGGGTCGGAGATTTTCTTCGCTCAGGGACTGGGTGTTGTGTTGTCCTAATCATCATCATCATTTCATCCCCATCGACGCTCAAGTCGCCGAAGTGGTGTCAGATCGAAAGACTTGCACCAGGCGAGCGGTCTACCCGACGGGAGGCCCTCGTCAGACATTGTTATAATAAGTATGTAAAATCATCACCGCAAACACTCGATACACTTTTCAGGTTTTACTGTTCACTTAATAATGCACCCTCTCCTATTAACACAGCGGACGCACTGTCATTAATTGTTCTTCCGCGTATCACCGTCTTCCACGCCGAACTTCGCAACGTTTCTCCACCCGCGAACCGGCCACAAAACACAACAACTCGCACACTCTCTATCGATAATCGTTCGCTCCCTCTCTGACACAGTACTTCTCCTAGCCTAACCAAAGATTTACAAAGCATATAAAACCGGAACAATCATATTCGCACAATATAAAATAAAATAAACAGTAGCAAAATGAATGAAGAAACAATGTAACGTATTAACATATAAAGAATAGTTGAAATAAATGATACACGTACTATGACAAGGTAATGCCAAAAGAAAAAAAAATATTATCGACTTTCAGGGAAAGCAACGTCTTTACAAGCGCCAACACACTTCCCGCGTGGACGCTGGGTCAGGATTAGCAGCTGCGCTTTTGCCAACGTCACGTGTGAATAGACGGTGGCCCGTTTCTCTGGCAGGAGCACTGGATGTCGCCGTGCTCTATGATTCGCCTTCGGTGAGGCCATAGCCCCACATCTACATCTACATGTACATGGATACTCACAAAACCTTTATAAGTATACATTCTTAACCCACTTCCTTACGTGATTAGTGGGTCCTAAGGCTTTATACAAAACATTGATTGCAGCTACTTACAATTTTATTATGTGAGCTGCAGCCAGAACTAAATTAACAATGGGCAGCTTATTTATTTTTAATATTCTCTTTAGGAAGCCTACCTATAACTAGTCTCTACTGCCTGCAACGTCACGAGTGTGTCAGCAGTATACAAACATACTTATGGACCCTTGCTCATCGAGCTAATCCTGATGAGCGTGCCCCTGACACTGGGCAGGCCAAGGATATTAATCGGTGCAGGTTCCTGACTAAATTTCCTAATTCTAAGTCGTACTGACTAATTCTGTTTTATGTCATACCCGGTGCTTGTCCTATATCGGTGGAGCTGTACCCCACTCCCCCTTGTCCTGTACGTGACGGCTTCTAGACTGTGAAGGAAGTCGGTCTGTCCACACACAGGCGGTATGGAAATAGGGCACTGGACTCAGTTGGCATTAGATATGTCTCAGATTGTTAATTAATCAATGTCCCTCAGGTATTCTATCAACACTTTTCGTGATACCTCGTTAGCCAAGTTATTCAGTGTTTGAAAAGTGTCTTCTCGTCTAAGTAAGTGGTAGGTGTCATAGTCGGGTAGTTGATCTCGTAATGTAGAGGCTACATCATTGAAAAGGTGGCACTTGTAAACCACATGGTCGGGAGTACCCTCTGATGCGCCACATTCCCAAACCGACATAGATGAGCAGTCAGAAAAGTGATGTACATGGATAATACCCAAATCACACCTAAGTGCCTGGCAAAGGGTTCATCGCACCGTATTCACAATAATTCTTTATTATTTCAGTCTTAAAAAGCGCGCGGAAGAAACTGACACCTATATCTTCCCATGCGAGCTCTGATTTCCCCATATTTTATTGTGATGATAGTTTCTTCTCATGTAGGTCGTCGTCAACAAAAAACACACATCAAAAAAGTTTTCCATCACCTCGGTTCCTAGAGTCCGGAACCTATACAGAAAATTGAATTAGAGATCAACATAAACATCATTTCTGCCCTTTTTATTGCTCATGAAAACCACACATTGCATGTTGAACCATCAGACAGCGAGACCTTCAGAGGTGGTGGTCCAGATTGCTGTACACACCGGTACCTCTAATACCCAGTCGCACGTCCTCTTGCATTGATGCATGCCTGTATTCGTCGTGACATACTATCCACAAGTTCATCAAGGCACTGTTGGTCCAGATTGTCCCCCTCCTCAACGGTAATTCGGCGTAGATCTGTCCGGGCGGTTAGTGCGTCACGTCGTCCATAAACAGTCCTTTTCAATTGATTCCAGGCGTGTTCGATATGGTTCACGCTGGCCACTCTAATCGAGCTATGTCGTTTCCATGAAAAAATTGATTCATAAGATGTGCATGATGGGGGAGGGAGTTGTCGTCCGTGAAGACGAATGCCTCGACAATACGCTGCGGATATGGTTACAATGTGAATCGTACAGCCGTTACGGCGCCTTCCATGACCACCAGCGACGCACGTCGGTCCTACATAATGCCACCCCAAAACAGCAGGGAGCCTCCTCTTGCTGTCCAGCGACCTGACCGGGTTGCCTCCAAATATGTCTCCGATTATTCTGTGGTTGAAGGCATATGCGAAACACATCGGTGAAGAGAACGTGATGTCAGTCCTGAGCAGTCCATTCGACATGTTGGTGGCCGCATCTGTACCGCGCTGCATGGTGTCGTAGTTACAAAGATGGACACTGCCGCCGAAGTCGAGAGTGAAGTTGCGCATCATGCAGCCTATTGAGCACAGTTTGAGTCGTAACACGACGTCCTGTGACTGCACGAAAGCGTTATCAAACATGTTGGCGTTGCTGTCAGGGTTCCTCCGAGACATAATCCGTATGTAGCGGTCATCCACTGCAGTAGTAGCTCTTGGGCGGCCTGAGCGAGGCATGTCATCGATAGTCCCTGTCTCTCTGTATCTTCTCCATGTCTGAACAACATCGCTTGGGTCCACTCCGAGACGACTGGACACTTCCCTTGTTGAAAGCCCTTCCTGGCACGAAGTATCAATGGGGACGCGATCGAACCGCGATATTGACGGTCTAGGAATGGTTGAACTACAGACAACACGAGCCGTGTACCTACTTAATGGTGGAATGACAGGAACTGATCGGCTGTCGAACCCCCTCAGTCTAATAGGCGCTACTCATGCATCGTTGTTTACATCTTTAGGCGGGTTTAGTGACATTTGTGAACAGTCAAGGGGACTGTATCTGTGATACAATATTCACAGTCAACGTCTATCTCCAAGAGTTCTCGCAACGGGGGTGATGCAAAACTTTTTTTGATATGTGTATTTTCACATTCGGAGGAGAAAGTTCTTCTTCTTCATCAGTAGCGCTACAGCCCTTGTGGGCCTTGGCTTCTTCAACGATCTTCCTCCACACTTCACGGTTATTTGTTGCACTTTTACATCTCCGAACTTCCATACTGGTGAGATCCACTATTACCTCGTGAATCCATCTTCTACAATGTCTCCCTTTCTCCTACCTGAATGGATCACATCTATCATTATTTTCCTTGGAATTCTGTCCTTCGAAATTCTCTCCATGTGACGTAACCATCGTATTCGCAGGGATTTCAAAAATTGTGCTATGCCCCTACCTTGTATTAACTCTTGCAATTCGGCATTGTTGCGTATTCTTCAGCCTTCTTCCTCTCTTATTGGACCATAGATTTTGCGTAATATTTTCCACTCAGAAGTTTTTGTTGGATTTTTATCACGCTCTGTCAATGTCCTCACCTCTGATCCGTATGTGATAACTGGGCGGACTGGGGTGTTATATATTAGCAGTTATGTTTTTCTTGTAATAAGGCTATTTGTGAAAAGTTGCATACTTGAGAAGTAAACTCTGTTTCCTGCTAGCATTCTTTCCCTTACAGCCTTTCCATTACTGTTGTCATTTGTCATTAGGGCTCCAAATAGTAAAAAGAGGACACTCCTTTGAAGCATTTCCCATTGATGGTTAAGTCTTTAGGGGTTCTTCTGGCCTCAGATTGTGACTTTATCATATATTTTGTTTTGGCCTCACGTACCGTGAGGCCAGTTTTTAAGGACTCTATTTCCATTGTCAGGTATGTTTCTTGGAGTGTATTGATATTTCTTTCTACTATAGCAATGTCATCACCGTATGCAGATATCTGGCTAGTTTCTATAAATGTGGTGCCTCTTTTGTTGATTTAATTTACTGCACAGTGCAGGAATATTTTGAATAGCACAGTGGAGAGACCATCACCTTCCTTCACGCCAAAGTTTTCACGTGTTCTTTTAAAGACGTTTACTTTTGCTCTTGTCTCTGTCATTGTCATTATAATTAGCCTTATTAGTCTTATCTTCCAGTACTCTGTATAGTTCTTGCGATTTATGGTGTCAAATGCTTTGTAACACTAAAGATGCGGATAAAATACTTTTTGCACCGTCCAAAATATTCGCCGTTTAATATCCATTGATATTATTTTTGATTCTGAAGCTGTATTACAGAAACTATATTTAATAAGTAATCGATGTACTAATTTATTTATTTTTGACTGTATATAATTCATTGCTGCTATAATGAAAATATTGTACAGGTTAATTGCTGGGTAATAGCCAATGGAACTTCATTGAAATGCATCGATAGCAACTATGAAATAGTAGTAGCTGTGGCGTTGTTTATCTTTGGGTGTGGAGAGTCTGTGTCGCGTTGCGAGAAGAAAGGAAGCAGAGCAGCTTGAGTCATGAAAGAGGGCGGAAGTGTTTGTTGGGCGCTCCCTCCGACGCTATGTGCACCTATGCTCATGCTAGTGGAGACGCGCCTGATTTACTGATTTACTAACCTGTGAGTATTGAGAGCACGATAGGAGTGGGCAGGCGGAGGAAGCTGCAATTGCAACTGTTGCCTGCCCCATAATTATCCGTGGCTCTGGAGACGCCTCGGGGCTCTTCTCATCGAACAGCAGCAGTAGCAACAACGGTAGCTCAGCATTATCATCGGCTACATTCTTCGTCATCCTCTCAGCTACAACATCGTAAGACTGCTAACCGACATACATAGTAATGTAGAGGCCTTACCCAGTTGATTTCTTTCACAAAGTTTGAATAACCTGAATAATACGTAGCAATAGTTACAATTTGTAGGGCACCTGTGTTGTCATTGTCCTAAGACTTTTGTTTCCAAGCAGAGTCCCTTTTCCTTCCCATGCAATCACCGAGCGTCGTAAGAATATGAAAACTGATTAAATATTTACAGCCAGTTTCAGTCAAAATTTTCTGACACAGTAACTGCTCATTCTTGTATTGCATAACAGTGGCTACTTAAAGTAAAGTTTCACTGGCAAAACTAATAAATAAAGATACAGCACAAATTAAGAGAGCGCAATTTAATTAGTTGTGTATTTAGCTTAGCGAGTGACTTCTGATGGCTTGGTATGTTTTTTATTGTTGTTATTTTAAAATTATAACCAATTACTCATTTGCCTAAAGTAAATTCATTCTTTCAATAATCAAAACTAAATCGCTTGCTTTTTTCTAAATTTTGCATTACGTTTCGCTGAGGCTAGTGAAAGTTACCCATTTTACATAACAAAATTTAAGTTAAGCCAGTCATTCATTTAACCAGTAATTTCATTTAACTTTAGTTTCAAAATTTAGTATTTCTGAATAAGTAACTTCAAACTCAGTGCTTCCTCATTCATTCATTTTCTCTTGTAATGTTGTACTGTGGTAACGTGTAACCACATTCTTTTGCCACGGCAGTGATTATTTGCTTAAATTTCTTTGCCATTACCTTTACTCAAGATTCTGAAGGTTCATTTCCCTACTTGGCTGGCGACCGTTTAATTATTCCATCTTTTTGGCTAAGGAGTGTTTTCTTTGTGTTATCAGCGATTTGTGTAATAAATATTACGTGGTACCCTTTTTGCCCCTTGTGCGGTTCATGAGCGATTGCACTGCAACCTACCCATTTCTGAATTATCATCGGTATTTAACAAAAATTTAGAAGAGATTCTTCCATCAGAGGAGTCTGTTGTACACTTTCCTCCAACTAACCGGTGATAATTTCTTTCCGTAACGGTAGCCTTACTCACCGTATAATTTCATTAGACATATACGACCACTGTCAGTTATATCGCAATCCAGTAGGCCGATTAGGAAGGGGGATTTTATAGCTTGTTTGAAGTCGATGAATAGGAAATGCAGATCTATATCATAGTCATAGAACTTTTCGTCATTTGTCTTATCAGAATCCTCTGTCTGGTCGAAGGCCACTCTGATAGTCCCAAAATGTTCAAATATGTGTGAATTCCTAAGGGACCAAACTGCTAATGTCGTCGGTCCCTAGATTTACACGCTACTTAAACTAACTTATGATAAGAACAACATACACACACACACACACACACACGCATGCCCGAGGGAGGACTCGAACCTTCAGCGGGAGAGGCTGCGCAGTCCGTGACATGGCGCCTCAAACCGCTCGGCCACTTCGCGCGGCTCTGATGTTCCCCTAGTATGTCTTCTGTGCACTTCCGTATCCTTACGTTTAAAATACTTGTGAATATCTTACACGCTGTGCTTAGGAGTGTTATAACTGTATACTTTTCACATGCTTTTCTGTCCCTTTTTTTTTATAAATGGGGATTACTATTCCAGTTATCGGGGGGAGATACTATATGATGAAAATTTAGTGAGAATATTCCGCCGCCACTGAAAACGCCTTTGTTTTAATGATGCCCAGGCCAAATGCTGCATCATGTCACTGAAGCTCTCTCCCATACTTTGCTGTAATACAAAACGTGTTGCTCTTCTTTGAACTTCCTCGGCGTATTCCGTTCATCCTATGTGGTAAGGATCCCACACCTCGCAGACGAGGACGGAAAAGCGTAGTGTAGGCAGTCGCTTTAGTAGATCTGTTGTTTTTTGTAAGTGCTCTGCCAATAAAACGCAGTATTTGCTTTGCCTTCCCCACAACATTTTCTGTGTGTTCTTTCCAATTTAAGTTGTTCGTTGGTATTTAGTTGAACTTACGGCCTTTACATTTGAATGATTTATCGTGTAACAGACGTTTAACGAATTCCTTTTAGCACTCATGTAGATGACCTCACAATTTTCACTGTTTGAGGTCAATTGCCAGTTTTCGCACCATACAGATGTCTTTTCTAAATCGTTTTTCAATTTGTTTTGATCTTGTGGTGACTTTGCTAGAAGATAAACGACAGCATCGTCAATTAACAACCTAAGAGGGCTGGTCAGATAGTCTCCTAAATAATTTATATAGATAGGGAACCTCCGAGTGCCTCTGAAAGTACCTTAGCGAACACCATAAATCACTTCTGTCACACTCGTTAACCTTCTGTTAGTTACTACGCTCTGTGACTTCTCTGTCAGGAGACATAACTAAGACGATATTCCATAAGCATGCAATTTGACTACAAGCCGCTTTTGTCGTACAGTGTCAAAAGTCTTCTGGAACTCGAGAAATACGGAATCAATTTGAAATCCCTTGTCAATAGCACTCAACACTTCGTGTGTGTAAACAGCTTGTAGCGTTTCACAAGAACGATGTTTTCTAGATCCGTGTTCACTGTGAGTCAACAGACCGTTCTCTTCGAGGTAATTCATAACGATCGAGCACAATATATGCTAGAGAATACTGCTGCATATCGACGTTAATGATATGGGCCTGTAATTTAGTGGATTACTCCTACTACATTTTTTGAACATTGTTATGACTGGCGCAACTTTGGGTACGGATCTTTCGTCGAGGGAGCGTTTGTGTATGATAGTGCGGAGCTATTGCATCAGTTTACTAGCAAGGAACGTAACTGGTATACGGTCAGGACCAGAAGACTTGCTTATATTAAATGATTTAAGCTGCTTCACAACGCTGAGGATATCTACTCCTAAGTTACTCATGTTATCCATTGGCGCCTGCACTTTGCTAGCGAGCCAGCGTATGCATATGTGGGCGAGCCACTGCAGCAACACATCAGTCAGCACCTGAAGATGACAAGCAGCTGTCTCGAAATACTCTGCAGGTTCCACAACATTATCCGACACGACTCCCGTGAACCAACGTAGCAGCCCATCTGATGTAATTTTCATTGTTGTTGCACCCCACACAGCATAGTAATATCAACCTGCTCTTTATTTATACCAAAAACGGAAATAGTAAATTAAGACCTTCATTTTCCTACTACGTAATATGTTTCTGTCTGAACTTCTTCGCGTATGGTTAACACGGAACCCAGAAGACCTGCCCCGGCGTCCCGGGTTCGATTCCTGGAGGGGTCAAGAATTTTCACCTGCCTCGAGATGACTGGGTGTTTGTGTTGTCCTCATAATTTCATAATCATTCATGAAAGTGACGAGTTTGGACTGAGCAAAAGTTGGGAATTTGTACGGGCGCTGATAACCGCGCAGTTGAGTGCCCCACAAACCAAACATCATCATCATCATCATCATCAGCAGAAGGCCTCCTGCAGCAATAACACAACAAAAGTCGCCCCTTCCGCATCATATCGAACAGACGCAGGAAAGGGCTTATACTGTATATGATTTTCATCGTTCTTCATCATACTGTACTAGTATGCGTTTCCAATCAATTACTGCCGGCTAAAGGCTTCTTTTAAACTAACCAGTTGCCCTATGTATGAATTAACAACAGTGATTTACGTAATTTTTCTCCCAAACTGCAGGTTTGGTGCTAGGATCTTTCTCGTCACCGCTCCTTTATTCCTCGATGGCGAGAGAGGGAGGGACTGCTAGGGAGGGGACGAGTGTACGGGCGCTCAATGGCGAGGTTATCAGAGTCCAGAGTCTTTTATTCGTACTCATACGACCTTCCGAAAACAACATACCCTTCCATCTAGCAGCTACAGTATAGCCACGACAGCGTTTTCCCAACCATCCATTCCGCACTTCATTTGTCTGAACGATCCCTCCAAATCCACCTCAATAATTTGACCTCGTAGTGTTATACTTATGCGAAAAACGTCAGGAGCTTTCCGCCCATGAAATCTTTACTTCAAAGTCCACAATCGTTCAATATAAACAGATAAAACATTAAAATACCTTGGACAAATACACTACCAAAAGAATACCCGAAACACCCACCTAGTAGCCATTCAAAACAAAGCTCGAAATGTACTAATGCTAATAACTAGCTGAAACTGTGAACTAAACCCGTCGAGTATCGTACATATCTACAAGACCCTTATACGAGGTAAGTCCAATTTTCAGTTATGCAAATGATTTGAGGATATCACCCTTTCCACGTCGCTACAAATCCTTGACGATTAAGTTCTCAGCATCGTCTTCTACGTCCACTTAACACTATCCTCACCCATCCCCCTCCCTCTTCTTCACCATATACATTACCACTTTATAAAGTTCCTACTTCTCTCCAGAGAGGAAGGTTTTCAGTTTATCCATGTCCCGTTATTATTAAAAATTGCTGTACACGAAATACTGTTTCCTCAGTTGTCGATTCTTTGCTTCTTAATAAGCCAAACACTTCGCCTTTCGCTTTGTTCCACTTCAATGGATAGAGCTATTAGTGTACCAGTTGAATATTTTTCTCAGATGTGAAACGATAGGTACACTCATTAATATCACTTCAGGTCACAGTATATGGGACAGAACTTAGAGACCTGTTTCAGTATATTAGTTTTTGATTGCTCAGTATTTACGTGATAATTGTGTATGTGTTTCTTATCTAAGAACCCAAGAAAATCAATTGAGATTCATGTACCGTCTCTACATGGGTGTAGCACGTACGTATATAAAGATGGTTCTTTCACATAACGTCCTGGTGAGATTCAATTTGCTTTTGTCATTTTAAACTAAAATCAGTTCTCTTTATTTTCATTTCAAACTACAATTCGTGCTCAAACATAACATATTTTGTCTGCTTATTAAAAATTCTGTTGAATTATCACTTATTCTTAGCACCACATTTTTAAAATTATTGTTCAGTTATAGTCTATTGCACAAAGACCGATTGGAAACATGCTTCATGATCTCATTTGCGTTCCTTTGTGGTGTCTTGATTTCTTGTCAATGACTACTATTTGCTGTCACCAATATCTTTGCAGTTAAACGAAATGTAACGAAACTCTCTGACTTGGTGCTAAGACACTAACTTGAGGAACAACGATATTAAATTTTACATTAAAAATGTTTCTGACTGATATATAAATTTAACTAAATTACAGATGTTGACTAGGATAAGAAGACTGCAGCACACTTCTCCTGTCGCGAACAGAGGGTAGTATTCTCCGACTCTGACGGTTAAGTTGGCGTTACGAAGCACGGGGAGTGATTCAGAAGAGTAACGGCCGTGTTAACAACACGTGGTGGCCGCTGCAGGAACGGCCGGGATAACGCGGGGGCAGCGCCGCGGCCCCGCGAGTTATGGCCGAGATAACCGCGGAAAGACAGCTAATTTGAAATAAAGTACTCCCTCCCTGCTGGCGATGTGCTCCTCACCCTTCGCCCGGCCAGAAACACTCCCAGGTTTCCGCATCAGCTGCTGAAATCCCCGGGCGAAGCTGCTGTGGTCGGCAAAAGCGCTGAAGAGGCTGTACGCGGTGTGGTAAGTTGTAATCCGTTTGTACTCGTTCCCTCCTCTTCTAACTTGTATGGTTTCATGCAGCTGACAGCATATCTCTTTAGTATAACAATGTCTGTGCCGTTTGTTGCAGGCTATCCTGCATACTCGTATGTCGTTCAATACAAGCTGTGATTAGATAAAGGAAAGGAGGGATGAGTGAGAGTTATATGTATGTACAAATAATATTAATACTTTATCACGTTGTTCAATTAGTTCCCATTGGAAGTAATAGTGATGATAACAATAATAATGTCATGATGATGACCACTAACATGATGAAAATGATAATGACATTGATGACTTTGAGGGGCACATCTTTATGACATAAACAAACAGCCCAACACATTTGCTCCTACTTGTCACAGTCACTTTTACCCTCTAACTTATGTTGCTGTGAATGATATTTAAAATGTTTTTGTAGCTTTGGTTTGTAACATACGAAACACGACTCGACTGAACTTAGAGAAATAAACCTAAAACACTCATCCTGTATATTGATGCTGACTGATTAGTCACCAAAACCATGGTAAAACACGCGCACTAGAGCATGCCATCATTTTGTTATTAAAGATTTATATTTACTGGATGGTGATCACAGAGTTATTATTACAATTACAGTTATGCCTACCATAGATAGAAACTGTACCTCAGCTGTTACCTGGGTACATGAATCAGCGAGTGATGTAATAGGAAAAATACCATGAAACATTAACTGTTAAGCAGAAATGTAAAAAACAGCCTCGACAGTTGTGAGTGGTGCTTGAAAAAAATTTATCATTGCTTAAATTTGTATGTTTTTGAGATTAGTGGTATAAAATCCTAATCTACAGATACACTGTCAAGCTGGATTTCATCAATGTAGCAAAACAACAGTATTTCTTGACTGTTCACATGTGTCTACAAGACTCACTTGGATGAATATTTTTCTGTTACGTTAATCGCAACGTCTCCTTGTGTAGAGGGTAATAAATAAAAAAACAGAAATAAAAAAGGTATTCGAAAGTGTTTGAGTGAACCAAAGAAACGCAGAGTGAATGCAGAGCTAAGTATGATGAGTCTTTTCGCTGTGGAAGATCTTAGTAGCACAGGAGATATTGTGAATGTAGAACTGTAGCTGTGGAAAATTAAGTGGTATATTTCACTACTGTGTTCAAAGAAACATTGTCGTATTTTACGGACTACAAGACGTTACGACCTATAAGACGCACCTTAATTTTTAAGCATTTTTTTAAAAAATAACATTTTTAGCATTTTTACTATTAGATTACAAAGTCAGAGCAAAAAGAAATTCTATAAAACCGTCCTGATCTTTAAAATCTCAGAAAATCATCATTTGAACTTCCTCCTCCTTCTTCTTCTTCTTCATCTTCCTCTTCTTCGTCGCCATCGTTGTTCTCTTCATATACAAGATGGTCTTCACTGCCACCGAGAGCGTTATTACATATGACTTACTGCTCGATAGATTCAACAATAATGCCTTCTTTCACTGTAAACCACGACTGTTTTATCCACATACACACTCGCCTGATTATAGATAGGGGCATGCTAGGCTGCATCCATCATCCATTTGTTCCATTCCTCTCTCATATACATTTGAAATGGTTTATTTATCGAGGCATCAAGAGGCTGCAATAACAGCAGGCTCTTTATTTTTCTATCTCAATTTCTCTTCCACAGAATTTTTCAAATGACTGCTCAACTGATCTAGGGCAAGAAAAGAACTCTTATTCAATAAAGCACTTTTCCTTCTCTCCCCACTTTGGTAATCGATAATTTCATTCCAGCTGCTCCATCCAACCCTCGTATCTACGTGAACAACATCTGGAGGTATTTAAGAAGGTTCTGGAATTGTTTGGCACTTGAAAATGATTATTGGATTAAGTTTAGTACCGTCAGCACAACATTGAAGGACAACGATCTAGCGCATATTTTTCATGTCCACTTCCTTTTATAGTTACAGTTTTAGCTCCTGTCATGCCAGCAGTTCTGGTGCTCGGCACATCGAATGTCAGAGAAGTTACGTCCATATTCGCTATTAGGTCCACACTGATTTGCATCAGATGTTCAGTAATAAAGTGATGGAAAGATGCCGGCCGGAGTGGCCGAGCGGTTCTAGGCGCTACAGTCTGGAACCGCGCGACCGCTACGTTCGCAGGTTCGAATCCTTCCTCGGGCATGGATGTGTGTGATGTCCTTAGGTTAGTTAGGTTTAAGTAGTTCTAAGTTCTAGGGGACTGATAACCTAAGAAGATAAGTCCCATAGTGCTCAGAGCCATTTGAACTATTTGATGGAAAGATAATATTTACTCTTCATACTATTGTGGCATTTTCTGAGGTATTTTGGTCTTGGTTCATATGCCAAGTCCATGACTCTTTATAAATCTGTAGCACCAACCAACTCCATCCTTATAGCCTGTTAAGTGGCAACGTGACGAGAGCTTGCAGTCGCGTATTTGGATCATTTTTGTATTGATTCGAGTGCCATTTTGACGGTGTCCTTGAATACATTTCAATACGTGGTCTTCTAGTTTTGACCATTTTGCTTTCAGTCCTCTACTTGCATATTTAGTCTTCCTCATTTTTTCAGTTCTTCCTTGCTAGCTGGCCATTTGCGAATGCCTTTTTCTGTCGGTGCAGGGCAGAGATGCCGCTCTGCTGTTCTGTTTCCACATTTCCTGCGTATGTTATTACTTTCAATTTGTAGCTAGCATCATGAGAATACCTTTCATTTGTTTCGCTACAAAGCAAGATACTAACAAAATATTGTACTGTTATCGATAACACAAACAATTTTTAATTCCAGTTTACTGGCACCGTAGACTGCAATGACGCATTATATGCTAGACACTGTTCTGGGTTTGTGATGGCAGCAAAGGAGGGAGAAGAGTAACTCACGTTCGCCGCATCAGTGCACTGCTGCTGAGTGTAGAATCTAATGCTGCCAGATAGAGATGATTTCCTGCGGAATTCTATATCTGGCCATTTTTAACTCTGGGGACAATTTTAAATCAAACCTGGACATTTTTACACTCATCAAAAAAGTTTAGCATCACTTCGGTCCAGAGAGTTCCGGAACCTGTACAGAAAATTGGAATACAGATCAAAATAAACATCATCTCCTTCCTTTTTTATTGCTCATGAAAACCACATAGTGCATGTTGTACCACAATACAGCGAGACCTCCAGAGGTGGTGCTCCAGATTGCTGTACACACCGGTACCTCTCATTCCCAGTAGCACGTTCTCTTGAACTGATGCATGCCTGTATTCGTCGTGACATACTATCCACATGTTCATCAAGGCACTGTTGGTCCAGATTGTCCCACTCCTCAACGGCCATTCGGCGTAGATCCCTTAGAGTGGTTGGTGGTGAAACGTCCCCTTGGAACAATTATACACGACTGTCCTTAAACAGACACACAATGTTTTTAGCGCAACGCAATCTGACTTCCAAAAATCCCTACAAAAGAATGGCCCTGACTAACATTAACCTATACCTTTCACAAATCACTTACCTCACAAAAATCTTCGTTACTGGAACTACTGCAATACAGCGAGCGCCACTACTGCCAGCTAAATAAAAGATTCAAACTACGGAAGGCACTAACTACTGATAGGCATAGTTAGCAAATAAAAGATTTTAATAGAGAACAAACAATGTATTTACCTTAATAGTGTTGAAAACTCATAATATACATAGCAGTTGATGACATCCATTCTTACAAATTTCAAAACTCCGCCATCTCTCTCCCCACATCCACCGCTGCTGGCGGCTCACCTCCAACTGCGCAACGCTACGCGCTGTTAACATCCAGCTGCCCAACACTACAATGGCGAGTATTACAACAATGCCATCCAGCCACAGACTGCACACAGCACAGCCAGTGATTTTCATACAGAGCGCTATGTAACATTGCCAATAAGAAAACATAAACAGCCTACTTACATAGCCCCCATGCTCCCCATAAAAAATTTTACAAATTGTTTTGGGCAGTGGCCAATAATGATTTGATAAAATTTTTCATAATTACAATAACAAAGATATCAAATGCACACACTTATTGATACATTGTTGGTCAAAAGCTAAAATTTTCTCACAGTCCATAAAGACCGTCCTGATCATTCATCACAGTAAAATTGCAGTGTTTTCTCAGAGTCTGTGCAGTAAAAGAAAATGCACACGGAAGTAGTGGATTTCCATGCAGTCTTGAAGTAGTGTTGTCCTTCCAACGGAGAGACAGTGCTGACTCTTGACATGCAGTCAGGTAATGGGCCACAACAGAGCAAACCCACCGCAGAGTCAGTCGAAGTTTTGAAGAATATTGGTAGGTAGGTCATCACAGAGTAGACCCACTGTAGTCCTGGTAGAGATTGATGGGCCATCAGAGGTGCAGACCCACTATAGTCCTGGTAGAGATTGTGGTATTGGTGGACCACCAGAGGTGCAGACCCACTGCAGTCCTTGTAGAAATAATGGTATTGGTGGGCCATCAAAGATGCAGACCCACTGTAGTCCTTGTAGAGACAGCCAGCAACCATCTGTTGCGACTGTGCAGGTGCACAATCACCATCAAAGAGTCTTGCGGACAATATAGGAAGTCCATAAACCACCACTCGTGCACTCAAAAAAATTTTTTTTTTGAAATGTCCTTAGAACCAGCAATGCTGTTATCCAGTCCCTTGCTGAATTTTTAACACACGTGCAAACACTAACAGTCCCAACTTCTCACATACTGTGCATATATTATGGCCAACAGAAACGTGTGCAGTGAAATGATACTTAATTTGAAGAACTGGTAACAATTACAATTTGATAACATAAAAATACAATAACGAAGGTACAAAATACATCATTAAAGAACATAACAATACAGATAACATTTGTAGTAATAGGGGCTTTACAAAAGAATAGAAATAAACATATACATCAGTGTTACGGGAATTATGACATAAGTACATACACAAAAGATCAGAATAACTTTTGAAACATCAACTTCACACATGAGCATTAAAACAAAACATAATAAACAATGTCTAAACATCTTTACAAAGAAAATAACATATTATTAGAAAAAGTCTGCAACATAACTCTTATTAGCTAAACACATAAAGACAGGAAAAACAGAAATATACAAGAGTACACAAACACATAGGGGGATAACACAATGGAAAGGACAGGGTTCGTTTTCAGTGTAACATTTGGTACGGCAGTCCAACCCAAAACTTCATTCCATATCTTTCGTCTTATTTCAATATTTCTTTTCACCAAAACATCCTATCCAAGCATGCTTTCTGTATTTATATGTTCACATATTTCTTACCTCATTATTTACTTTCCATTATCTTACATCATTTATTTCCAAGAAAATCCTACCTAAACTTGTTGTCTCTAAACCCTACTTTTTGTTCATCTCCTCTTTCAAAATACTTTTTTGGCCAAACTATTTTCTTATAGCTTCTCAATGCATTTCTTCCAATTCATCACAACTCATTCTCTTATTTAGTCTACCCCCTCTTAAGCTAACTTAAATCTACTGAGCTCAGATGCTAAACTAAGGGACGAGGCAATGCAGCAGTACAAAACAATTAACACAAACAGCAATGACAAAATATTCAAATTGGCCAAGCAAGCAGCAATACTACAACTAATATTACGCTATGAGCAGCAAACAAGAAAAATAAATCAGTAGTAAAACTGGCTTAACAGAGTAATGTAAAGTGAAATTTAGTAGCACTATGACTGGCAAACAGCAGAAGCAAAAGCAATAAATTATATCTAAACATGACAACGCTCAAGCAGAAAAATATTACAGTAAAGACAACAATGCAGATAAGGGAAATGTATAATCACATCTTAATGTCTATGTAATTAAAGTGGTGTACCATAACTTATTCTACAAAATAAATTACCAAGTACTTGAAAAGAAAATTATGAATGCAGTTCCTGTGAAGGTAAATGTCTTTTTGTGCTCCCTCATTTTTTTGAAAATAAATTATTATTTACTCGATCTGTAGACAGAAAATATTTATATTAGTACATCTATAAAATTTTATTTTAACCAATGCTGCAGTGCAGCTAGAAACTAGATATTAAACAAAATGAGTAAATAAATACATAAAGCAAGCCATATGGCATTTCTCTCAATTAGCAAGACAATAGCTGTGAAATGTTTCTCATAGTTTCATTAGGCATTTTAGTAAATATCATAAAGTAAGAGCTCCACAGTATAATCATATGTTTTCAAGTTCGACCGTGTCGTTTTTTGCGATGCTTTCTACAAAGGAATGTCAATAGCGAGGATAATGGCCTCCCTTTTTTTTCCACCTGTGCCTCTGAAAGGCATTCACTAATGACTTCTTTCCAGGCGACTGTCGCCCATCTGGGTGCCCACGACGCACTATGTGCAGGTGATCACTTAACTTTCTTACGGAAATATTTACGACAGCAGTTTCCGCTACAGTGACAGTCACATATAAAAATATTTCACAGGTCAAGAATTTGCGTTACAAGTGTGTAGAAACAAAATCCTATTGATATAACAGAGTCCAAAAAATTTTCGTCGGCATTGTAATACGTACATTCATGCATTTACATACATTTCATAACTCTTAAAGTACGATTCTTGGTTTCCAACAACCTGTTTCACAAACCAGAGTCCCTAACCACTACTCATTATTCCTTACCTTATTCATCGACACTTCTTCAATATTTCATCATAACAGATACGTAGCACACTCAAATAACTCATATAGCACCAGCTTATTGATCATAAACATACCGCAACAGCATAATACACATAGTCATCGTAATAATAACATCATAACACCTCAGTCAACTCTCAAAATCGTCGTAGCTTCCTCCAATAATTTCAAAACCTAAAAAAAATTCTCTGCTCATGTCAAAAGTGTCATCTGCCTCAAACGTACTTTAAAAATCGTGATCCCATACCAAATATATCATTCAAAGCTCTCATAATATCACAATGGGTAAGAAAAAATATGAACAGCTCACAAAGTACAGACAAAATACAATTTCATAAGTGTGAAGTTACTCAACTGTGTAATTGCATAAACATGTGTCAGTAAAAAAAGTTTATCTCTCAGTTAAATGATCAGATAGCTGTGTTATTTGTGTGTTAGAGAAATATGGTACCGATGTGTGAAGTTGTATAAGCAAATACCATATTAGCTAGGGCTCCTTGTGCTTGCCAAACACATGATACACAAAGTAAGCGCATACCCCCCTGAGGATTAATGTAATTATACCCTCAGGTGTTACAGATTACAGCAATGGAATGAAATGTATCATGGAAAACTTTCTTTGTAATTCAAAAATCTTGAAAAATAAATGGCTTAAGTACAAAATTAATCTCTCAAATGCGTCTCCTGTAGCGCTAAATGGGCGTCTTGCTGTTAGATAATTCTGTGGAGGTGTCGTAGTTATCGTCCTCTGTCAGCAAAGTTCTGCTGAAGTCAATATACTTACCTCATCATAAACGAAAGTGAAATGCTTTGCGTATGAATACCGTAGTTATTACGTACCTTATCGTGATCAAGAAAGCACTATAATGTAACGTATTGTTGTGCTATGAAGAAGGCTGTCTCATTGTAGCTATACCACCAAAGTTACTACTAAAACATGTTTTACTTTCCAGAATGATACAGAAAAACTGCGCAGAAATAAAACAGATACACCGCAAAAGCAACGTTGTAAATTGTCACTCATTAGTAGCGTCGTGATAAAATCGTGTAGCTGTCACATAAACTAACCTCTGTGTCATCTGGTATCTCTCAGAAAGCACTTCAAATTCAGAATGTATTTTCAAATAAACCAAAATGTTGCATTTAAATCTCATTAGCAGTACTGGTAAATGTTCTAAGTATGTGAGCCTTATAGTCGTTACGTAATCGTGCAACAAACAAGCAAGAATGCACACACACAATAACACTGTGTCGTCTGTTCACAATAACAATGGATTCGTAATTTCTGTTTAAATAAGTTCTCTTGGTTCTTGACTGGATATTTAACTTCAAACATTGTTGCATGTTAAGAGTTTCTTAAGTCTGACAAAGCATACTAGAAATGTGAAGTGAAAAGTTTTATGGCAAAGACAAAGTTAAAAGCAGATTATCTTTCAAGAAACGGTTTTATATGTGAAATGTGGTGTAAACCTTTACTCTTCCTAGTGCACAGAGTTTCAGCTTCAAAGCAATTATCATGTTGTATACATCGGTAAAGATTGCTAAAATTTTTCTCAAGGCTAGCGTCTTCTGTTAATTTTCTCGGAGCCAGCGGGCGCACGCGGCTGCCTGCTGTGCGAGTCATTGTCTGTCTCTTTGTTGGCGCGCGTTGTTATTGGGATTAGGAGACCTAACTTCTACAAGTTCACTCTGACGAGAAGGCCCTGCCCTGTTTGAATCCCGCCAGTTCTGATGCAATTCAGCTCTGTCGTTACGAATATATCGTCTGTCGTCATGTCGGTAGATTCCGTAGTTTCTTCCTTGTCCGTCACGTGGTGGAGAATTTCTCCCTGAATCGTAACTGTGCGCCGAACTGTTGCGTCTGAAGTTATTCTGCCTCCCTTGATAATAATTGTTTTGGTTCCCATATTGTCTGTTTCTCTGATTGTCTCTGTGATAGTCATTACCACGGAAATGCGATCTTTCTCTGTAACTATTATTACTCGGCCAGTGGTTGTCATATGGGTGGTGCCTGTTTTGGTCACGATTTGCGTTGTTAGAATAGCCTTGTCGTGTCCAGTTATTGTTTCTGTCGTCACGGAATTGTGACGGATGTGACCTGTAGTGATTGTTTTCCTGTTTTCGCAACCCGCGACTGTCTGTGACAATTTCTAATTCTTGTAACAGTCCCTGAAAAGCTTCAATGTCGTCTTTGCAACGTCTTGCTAAAATAATATGTCGTAAATGTTCAGGCAATTTGATTAAGCAAATGCGGATGAGTTCTGAGGGGCTGTATGGGTTTGAAAGATACTGATTCTTATGCAACATGTCTTCAAAATATTTGACAAGACTGGAAAATTCAGATTGTTCAAAGTGTTTCATCATCATGATGCTATGTTTTACTCGGTCTTGTGTAGCCTGAGACCAATATGCTGAGAGGAAGGCATGATAAAATTCTCCTTCACTGTGACAATCGTGAATGACCGATCGCATTCTTACAGTTGGTTCATTCTCTAAATAGCCACACATAAATTCTAATCTGTGCTCTAATGACCAGTTGGGAGGAAAACAATGAGAGAATTGATGGAGCCACGCTTGTGGATGAATGTCGTTGCCAGAATTCTTAAACGTTTTGAATTTACGTGTAGTAATGGACAGCTTATAGTCAAAATCATCATGTCGGCGAGTCGCATGTCAGTCATTGTTACGTCGTGTCGGCGGTTCAATCTCAAAATTCGGTGCACATTGCCAATTTCTTTCATAACTTCCTAAATGCCCTGTGTTATTATTTTGTGGCTGTTCCGTATTTCTATGTCCCTCATCCCGTATTGGGGCGCGAGTGTCCTCTGAAATACGTAATTCTTGTATCACCTGTGTCAGCTGATCTTGTACTTCCCGGATTTCTCTTTTGTACTGTGTATTGATTTGATTTTGATTTTGCTTGAATTTTCTAATTTGTTCGCACTCTTCTGTGTCTTTAAAGACTACCGGTTTTGTGTCATTCAGATTATCATCTACCTTCGTAGATAAATTATTTTGCTGATCCGAAAGTTCAACTACCTTCTCTGATAATGAACTAATTTCCTCCATGTGTCTTTCTGAACCAATTTTCAGAGTATCTACTGTGTCCTTTAAGTGTTACTGAGTTTTTGCAAGTTGCGTAACCAAATCGGTAGATGCAACTTAGTCAATTTTAGCTTGCAAGGTCTCATGATTTTCATGAACAATAGTTTGCAGTTCTTTTATGGCTGCTTCGTGATTCTGTAATGCATTTTCATGCAGCGAAAAAATAAGTTGAAAATGCTCACAAATTTGTGTTTTTACATCATTACAGACTTTTTGACATTTCGATTCAATGTTATGTAACTCAGTAGTTAAATCTTCACATGTTTGTTCAAGCGTGGTGTCTAACTTTTGAAGATTTTGATCCATTGTGTCTAACTTTTTAAGATTTTGTTCCACTGTGTCTAACTGTTGCTGTGTTTGTCTCTGGTGTTGTTCCATTGTGTCTAACTTTTGAAGCTTTTGTCCCATTTGTTGCATTAATTGTAATAACAATGCACTGGTGTCTGAAACATGTTCCTCAGTGCTTTTCGGCAGTGAATTTGCACCGGCAACATTCACATTTTGACAAGCAGAAAACGTGTCTTGACTTATTTGAGAAAACGGTGAGGACCCAAAATCTGAATCTACAGTATTTGCGAGATTGTGTCCTGTCATTTCGGATTCCTGAGGCGAGCTGTTGCCGACCGATCGATCGATAATGCTTCCCTGTTCACTAATTGTTTCACTGTCTACGCCATTATTTGCCGCCCGCTCCATTTCCCTATGCACAATTACCAAATTACAACTTCGAATGTCTGTTAATTCACTACACAGTGGTGCTGATAAGCTACGCTCGTCGTCACTATTATTTCTCAATTTACTTTGAAGCCTAGTGTTACGTTTTTCACACGCCATTATTGTCACAATAATTCACACGATAACACAGAAAAGCACAATTTGAAGAGCAAAAATAAGAGAACACATTAACATAGCACCGAAAATAATATGTAGTTAATTGCAAGCGCAGCTGCGAAATACTTGGTGCAAATCTACATGCATGCCACAACTCTTTTACTGTACAACAATGAAAGACTGCAACTACAAAGGAGATTCTCTCTACAATTACGCGCTAGCAATAAACAATAGCTACACTAATTACACAAACTACAAGAAAAAAAAATCAGAAGATTCCAGTGAGGTATCCTAGGCTAAGGGTCGACATATGAAACGTCCCCTTTGTACAATTATACACGACTGTCCTTAAACAGACACACAATATTTTTAGCGCAACGCAATCTGTCTTTCAAAAATCCCTACAAAAAAAAATGGCCCTGACTAACATTAACCTATACCTTTCACAAATCACTTACCTCACAAAAATCTTCGTTACTGGAACTACTGCAATACAGCGAGCGCCACTTTCCACATGTTCATCAAGGTACTGTTGGTCCAGATTGTCCCACTCCTCAACGGCCATTCGGCGTAGATCCCTTAGAGTGGTTGGTGGGTCATGTCGTCCATAAACAGCCCTTTTCAATCTGTCACAGGCATGTTTGATAGGGTTCATGTCTGGAGAACATGCTGCCCACTCTAGTCGAACGATGTCGTTATCCTGAAGGATGTCATTCACAAAATGTGCACGATGGGGGCACGAATTGTCACCCATGAAGACGAATGCCACGCCAATATGCTGCCGATATGGTTGCACTATCGGTCGGAGGATGGCATTCACGTATCTTATAGCCGTTACGGCGCCTTCCATGACACCAGCGGCGTACGTCGGCCCCACATAATGACACCCCAAAACAGCAGGGAACCTCCACCTTCCTGCACTAGTTACACACTGTTTCTAAGGCGTTCAGCCTGATCGAGTTGCCTCGAAACACGTTTTCGACCACTGTCTGGTTGAAGTCGTATGCGACACTCATCGGTGAAGAGAACGCAATGCCAATCCAGAGCGGTCCATTCGACGTGTTGTTGGGCCCACCTGAACCGCGCTGCATGGTGTCGCGGTTGCAAAGATGGACCTTGCCATGGATGTCGCAAGTGAAATGGCTCTGAGCACTATGGGACTTAACATCTGAGGTCATCAGTCCCCTAGAACTTAGAACTACTTAAACCTAACTAACCTAAGGACATCACACACATCCATGCCGGAGGCAGAATTCGAACCTGCGACCGTAGCGGTCGCGCGGTTCCAGACTGAAGCGCCTAGAACCGCTCGGCTACTCCGGCCGGCGTCGGAAGTGAAGTAGCGCATCATGCAGCCTATTGCGCACAGTTTGAGTCGTAACACGACATCCTGTGGCTACATGAAAAACATTATTCAACATGGTGGCGTTGCTGTCAGGGTTCCTCCGAGCCATAATCCGTAGGTAGCGGTCATCCACTTCAGTATTAGCCCTTGGGCGGCCTGAGCGAGGTATGTCATTGACAGTTCCTGTCTCTCTGTATCTCCTCCATGTCCGAACAAGATCGCTTTGGTTCACTCCGAGGCGCTTGGGCGCTTCCCTTGTTGAGAGCCCTGCCTGGCACAAAGTAAGAATGCGGGCGCGATCAAACCGCGGTACTCAGGGTCTAGGCATGGTTGAACTATGGACAACACGAGCCGTGTGGAATTACTGGAACTGACTGGCTGTCTTACCCCTTCCGTCTAATAGACGCTGTTCATGCGTGGTTGTTTACATCTTTGGTCGGGTTTAGTGACATCTCTGAACAGTCAAAGAGACTGTGTCTGTGGTAAAATATCCACAGTCAACGCCTGTCTTCAGGAGTTCTGGGAACCGGGGTGATGCAAAACTTTTTTTGGATGTTTGTATATTAATTTCGAGTATAAGCCGCACCTGTATTTTGGAGGCAAATTCTCTAAGAAAAAAGTGCGTCTTATAGTCTGTAAAATTCATAAGAAACTTCCTTTAAACTGACGTTAATGCAATAACTAGTGAGGAGTTGGGGTGCAGATGAACACAAGCGACGCCAGTGAAACAGCCTGGAATTCGAGGCTGCTTTATTATGGCTCCCCGCCATTGCTGAATAGAGGATGTGGCTGCGAGGTCGAGGCTCCAGCTGTCTCCTGCATTTTTTCGCACCGCAATGGTGATGGAGTGGAGCAGTGATAAGCCCCTGAGGAAAATGGGCCCTGCAATGAACTTTTGACGCATGCTTGTCGCATTGACCGCCATATTTCGACAACACTCAGCTGCGTGCAGGGTCTACAGCAAAGCAACATGTCAAAGAAAAGGTACCGAGCAAAGGTTTTAACTTTGTCGTGTGGTACGAAGAGCCTGCATACATTTCAACTGTGGTGTCACCGCCAGACAGCACACTTGCTAGGTGGTAGCCTCTAAATCGGCCGCGGTCCGTTAGTATACGTCGGGCCCGCGTCTCTAGAGAGACTTCCTAGCACTCGCCCCAGTTGTACAGCCGACTTTGCTAGCGATGGTTCACTGACTAATTGTGCTCTCATTTGCCGAGACGATAGTTTAGCATAGCCTTCACCTACGTCATTTTCTTCGACCTAGCAAGGCGCCATTATCAGTTACTATTGATATTGTGAATCATGTACCGTCAAGACCGACGTTCATCATTAATGGATTAAAGTTATGTATTTCACCAGCTACGTCCGTTTTTCTAAATTCTAATTTCCTTGTCCTGTTCCAGACCTAACGCCAGCCTGCGTGAGCTAAAACGCGTGCATTTCGGCCTCCTCTAGTAACACGGTGTTGGCTCTCCTGCCAACCACAACATAAACACGTAGTTAAGCAGTGGTAAAAACGTCTGAATTCTCACTCTCCGGCGGAGGCAGGTGCTGCCATTCGCATGACATGCAGTATCATGTACTGTGACACAGGCACCATGGCCTGTCTTGCTCGTCAATCTCTGACAGTGCGTCCACTTCTGTCAGTGGCAAGTCTGCGAGTGGTTCGTCTAGCCTAGTGGCGGCCGTGCGCTTTGTGGCACTGTTCACGCACCTTGCACCGTCCAGCAGGTGACATTTCGGTGACGTAAAGGCGGTGGTCCACAGCCCTGCACCGACGGTCGGCTATCTACTTCCCCAGGTGGGTGCTGGTCGCATGTTGTGGCATCTCCAGGTCACATGGCTTCAGAGCAGACTGCCCTAGCACAGAGTTGACCTGTCGTTCACGACCAACATTCCTGATGGCGCTAGGGTGTTACATCCCTGTGGTGATAGGGCAGCTTAACTAACTTCACTAACGGAAGTAAGCTTAATGCTAAATGTCTATGTATTTATATGGTTCCTAACTGCGCTTGCTCGGGTTTTGTTATGCCATTTGGCCATCACACTTAACATTTAGGTGGCTGCTGGTTTGGGAAGGTTCTGCCCTTTTCCACTAGGTACTGCTGTGTCAGCTATTCCCATACCTTGCCAGGCCAGCTTACCACACAATGTTACGGTCGCTCTGTGGTATTTTATACGGCGTAAGAATCTGACTGCCTGCGGCTGAAGCTATGCCAAACTACATCCTACTTTGTGGCCAAAGTTCTTCCTACTTTGTGCTTTTCCGACCTAGTGTGATTTGTGCGCTACGTGAACAATCTTGATGTGTTATAATTTCAGTTTAGTGCTTTTTTTATCCAATAAACTTCAAAGAATCAACATACCAAATCGCTAGTCTTCGAAAGTGCCAAAATGGTGTAATCAGTGCATATTCAATACAGCTTGCATACCTGTATCACTTCCATGCTATTTTAGATACAACAAGGAAGATGTTTAGCTATTTTACTGTTTTACACCAATTGCAAATTGCCTTCTGCTATCTGTAAGTTTCAGATATACAATATAAACAGAACCATGCTTACCTGCTTATCATGACTGAGTTATTGAGTTATGGTTGGCCCGCTAGATGGAGCTGCCATAGGTCAAACGGATATCAACTGCGTTCTTTTAAATAGGAACCCCCATTTATTATTACTTATTCGTGTAATACGTAAATAAATACGAATTTTTTAGTTGGACCACTTTTTTCTCTTTGTGATAGATGGCGCTGTAATAGTCACAAACGTATAAGTACGTGGTATCATTTAACATTCCGCCAGTGCCGACGGAATTTGCTTCGCGATGCATTACGCGTGTTAAAATGGACCGTTTACCAATTGCGTGAAAGGTCGATATCGTGTTGATGTATGGCTATTGTGATCTAAATCCCCAACTGGCGTGTGCTATGTATGCTGCTCGGTATCCTGGACAACATCATCCAAGTGTCCGGACCGTTCAGCGCATAGTGACGTTATTTAAGGAAACAGGATGTGTTCAGCCACATGTGAAGCGTCAACCACGACCTGCAAGAAATGATGATGCCCAAGTAGGTGTTTCAGCTGCTGTCGCGGCTAATCCCCACATCAGTAGCAAACAAATTGCGCGAGAATCGGGAACCATAAAAAAGTCGCTGTTGAGAATGCTACATCAATATCGATCGCACCCGTACCATATTTCTATGCACCAGGAATTGCATGGCGACGACTTCGAACGTCGTGTACAGTTCTGCCGCTGGACACAAGACAAATTACGGGACGATAACAGATGTTTTGCAAGCGTTCTATTCTTGGCGGGTTAATGTATGGTGCGAAATTATGGGACGAAGGATAATTGGCCCCCATTTTATCGATGGCAATCTAAATGTTGCAATGTATGCTGTTTTCCTACGTAATGTTCTACCGATGTTACTTCAAGATGTTTCACTGCATGGCGGAATGGCGATGTACTTCCAACATGATGGATGTCTGGCACATAGCTCGCGTGCGGTTTAAGCGGTATTGAATAGCATATTTCATGACAGTTGGATTGGTCGTCGAAGCACCATACCATGGCCGGCACCTTCACCGGATCTGACGTCTCCGGATTTTATTCTATGGGGAAAGTTGAAGGATATTTGCTATCGTGATCCACCGGCAACACCTGACAACAAGCATCAGCGCATTGTCAATGCATGTGCGAACATTACGGAAGGCGAACTACTCACTATTGAGAGGAATGTCGTTACACGTATTGCCAAATGCAGTGGCGTTGAGGGACATCATTTTGAGCATTTATCGCATTCATGTGGTATTTACAGGTAATCACGCTGTAACACCATGCGTTCCCAGAAATGATAAGTTCAGAAAGGTACGTGTATCACATTGGAACAACCCGAATAAAATGTTCAAACGTAACTACGTTCTGTATTTTAATTTAACAAACCTACCTGTTGCCAACTGTTCGTCTAAAATTGTGAGCCATATGTTTGTGACTATTACAGTGCCATCTATCAAAAAGCGAAAAAAGTGGCCCAACTAAAACATTCATAATTCTTTCCGTACTACACGAATATGTAATAAAAAATGGGGGTTCCCATTTAAATAAACGCAGTTGATATCCGTTTGACCTATGGCAGCGCTATCTAGCGGGCCAACCATAGCGCCATCTAGTTACCCCCTTCAAGCTAGATAAGTTTCGTTCTTTGTAGTTTTTTCGTTTGACGCTTATTTCGTGAGATATTTGTCCCGGTCACGATCAATGGACCACCCTATATATATATATATATATATATATATATATATATATATATATATATATATATATATATATATACATATTATTCCTTCAGATTTTAATCACACCAGCCCATATTGCTTTCTGAGGCGATAGTTCTGTTCCTTGGTGTCTGAAGCCTACAGTTACTGGGAAATGCCATTCAGGTAAAGAAGTTTGTTCTGGCTGCTTACATATACCTTATTTCGCTCACATTCTTGGTTTGAACTCCAGTTCAACCGGTTAGCGTCACTTTGCGAATGCGCGAACAATAGAAAGCTATCGGATTAAAAGAATAAAGGAGCAACACATTATTTCTAATAATGAAATGTGAATTTAAACTATCGCATTAGAGATAAACTCAGAAAGAGCATCTGCATAGTTCTTGTGGGCATATGAAAGCTTTAGCCTGGTTCTAAAAGAAAATAAGTATCAAATATGCGAATGAATGCGTGCTGTTAGTAAATCCACAAAGGTAAAAAACGAACAACAGAGACAGGAATAAGATTATATTTTCTACTACAGTATTACTAACAAATCTCTCACATTAGAACGACAACATACGGCAACATCTTCGTCACGTAGAGACGATGTGACGGTGTAGAAATCTGAATATGTTGCTATATGCAGGGCGAAACACAAAAATTTGGACAGCTTCGTTTCTGAGGAGGAACGGCTACATAAGACGAAAAAAATGTGGAAAGAGGAAGACAACTATCAGGTGTCATTGAAGAAATATTCTTGCGATAGCTAGAATTGTTAGGATATGAGTTCATGAAAAGGGTTTCGGGGACAACTACGACATAATTCTTGGTTAACTTGTTAAAATTACCTAATATTAGGCCTACACGTTTCGAGGGACATGATCATGATCATCGTCATCATCATTATCATCACCATCGTTATCGTCATCAGGCAATGAGATATAAACTGCATTCAGCGACGTATCGAATCACACCGACAATTAAAACTTCACGTGTGTTATCTCTTCAAGGAACAGGAATGAAGCAGAATAATACGGTTTCTATACAGTTACCACTCCTTGTGGAGTGCACTTGGAGATTTGGACTACATTCAGGGCCCCTTGCGATTATGCCAATCACTGAATTAATATATCCATTACTATTTCTATCATGAATCAGTAACGAAACGAACTGTTCCAGCTAGTTTTGAAAGTAGAATTAACCCTGTACGGGTGTGGACTTAAAACCGCCTTGTACGTAATGTTATATTTTAGATGTGATTATGAAGGAATGATTTAAATATCGACTGCAACGTAACCAATAGAGCGGATTTCATTCACAACTCCAGTCTCGTACTGGCCATCTAGTCTTTCCCAAAGCACAAGACACTTCATTAATTATGAAAACAGAGAATTCAAAATATAGAAAAATCATACTTCAGTAACATCAACTTCGGTTACCTATTGACTTTAAGTGCGATTAATAAGAGGTAAAACGATTTTTAATACACGAGATAAATACAAATGAGTGGAAAGAAAACGTATACAACAATAAATGTGCTCATTAGTTGTCAAGATTGCTTACAATACTGGCAGAATGTCTTGGCCAATCTGATATAATGCGAAGGTAATTGCAGCTTCGTGCTTATACTGAGTATTGGCAGGTATCTTATATCATCATTTAAATTTTCAAAGTAATTACGATATCGAAATATAGTCTGATAGTTATGAAAATCATTTTAAATAATTTCAAATAATTGTAGGATTTATTACAAAAATTACCGAAAACGATGAAGTGCCTGTTAGAAAAAGTATTTTAACCAAATTATGAACTTTGTTAAGGACAGAAATAACAATGGGTAAACCAGTAAATTTACATTTAGTGCAAAACAAATTAAAATTTGGTTAAAATAGAGAATAATTGGCATACAATTTTGTTGCTGTGGGAGCTTGTTTTTCGTGTCAGCTCATCATATAAATCTCTGGGTTTTGGCAGCTCTTATCTCGTTGCTTGACTCCAAAGTGTTGCGTAATTAGATGGTGCTCCTATTAATGTTTTCTTCTATTCATTAATGTCGAGAACTTGACTTCGTAGCATTTTATCATCCGACTATTCAAGAAAGTAAACAAGTACTACGGCTCGATCCCAGAGGCGCCACTCTAGGTTTCGTTTCCAGCATCATAAAGGCTTCTTTTTCTTCTTTTTTTATCTCTCTTCTTTCACTGAAGGAGATAGCAGTCTGCGATGTCCAATTGTAGTCAATCCGGAAATGCTAGTGTTGTTTTTAATTTAGTATAAGTATTTGGTTAGGACATCGTATGTAATGATTATGGAGGTGACGAATATGTTTATATGCTTATAACATGAAACAGATAGTAGCCTTAGAAAAACCTTAGTTGGGACTGTTTGCCTTTTGTCAAGGTATTTTATGTTCTGTTGCTTTTAATACTCTAACTTATATCATAATTATTCCTGTTGTTCTGGAGTCACATTACGCTGATGCGCCAAAGAAACTGGTATAAGCATTTGTATTCAAATACAGAGATATGTAAAAAGGCAGAATACGGCGCTGCTATTGGCAAAGCCTATGCAATACAACAAGTGTCTGGCGCAGTTGTCAGATCGGTTACTGCTGGTACAATGGTAGATAATCAAAATTTAAGTGAGTTTGAACGTGATGTTAAAGTTGGAGCACGAGCGATGGGCCACAGCATCTCCGAGGTAGCGATGAAGTGAGGATTTTCCCATACGACCATTTCACGAGTGTACCGTGAATATCTGGAATTCGGGAAAACATCAAATCTCCGATATCGCTGCGGCCGGAAAAAGATCATGCGGGAACGGGGCCAATGGCGACTAAAGAGAATAGTTCAACGTGACAGAAAAGCAACCCTTCCGCAAATTGCTGCAGGTTTCAATGCTGGGCAATCAACAAGTATCAACATCATCAATATGGGCTTTCGAAGCCGAAGGCCCGATCGCATACCATTGATGACTGCACGGCACAATCCTTTACGCCTCGCCTGGGCCCGTCAGCACCGACATTCGACTATTGAAAACTGGAAGCATGTTGCCTGGTCGAACGAACCTCGTTTCACATTGTATCGAGCGGACTTGTTCGGGTATGGAGACAACCTCATGAATCAATGGACCCTGCATCTCAGGAACGCACTGTTCGTTGGTAGAGGCTCTGTAATGGTGTGGTGCATGTGCCTGCATTCAGTATTGAAGTAGTGGCTGAATGAATACTATGCGTGTTAATAGTGACGCCGGTGGGTTCGCATATCGCCTTCTGTGTCTCACAAATCGTGCTAGGTTTAGTCTTCTCTGTTCTTCATTTTTTCCGCTAGTTTAATACTTCGGGTTTTAGGGAATTCCGAAGTATTTTACATTTACCTGTGGGGTGCTTTCTTACCCCCACAGACAGCCATTCATCGAAAAATATTAGCTGGAGTTTTATGTCGTTAGTCTTAAACTCCACTTCCCTAGTCAGGATTACTTCCTGTTTTTGTATTCTTTCGCCTGCTCGTAATTCTGTCTCATGCTGGAACGTGACACCAGTACGCAGTTTCAACTGCGTGTAGGGGTACTCCTTCATTCCACTATTGAGGTTTAGTAATCACAGTTGTATAGAGTGTGTTTAGTACTTGAGATGTGACTGCTGCCTGTGGTACTGCTGTGGCAAACTGATAACACGTCGTTGATTGAAAACAGAGTTTTACGTGTACTTTCCTATCGCAGATAATTAACTGCGCATTTTCAACTGGAAACTTGAAACGTGGCATTCTAAAAACCAGCCACGCCTTATCTGATGCGCGTTCCATTTCTAAGAGTGTGCTGGTATAGCGTCTGCCATGTTGAATGCTTCTGTCGCCTTAAAGGTCAACGTTAGAATTGCCGGCCGCTGTGGCCGAGCGGTTCCAGGCGCTTCATTCCGGAATCGCGCTGCTGCTACGGTCACAGGTTCGAATCCTGCCTCGAGCATGGTTGTGTGTGTTGTCCTTAGGTTAGTTAGGTTTAAGTAGTTCTAAGTCTAGGGGACAGATGACGTCGGATGTTAAGTCCCATACTGCTTAGAGCCATTTGAACCATTTTGAAAGTTAGAATTTTGTCTGGTGTACCTTGGTTGTTCCTGAATCCCTCCTGTTCTTAGGGGATTGTACTGCGTTCTTTTGCGACTTGTTTTTGTCTGTGGGTTAAGATTATTTATAAAGTGTTCTTTGTCACTGGGAACAGGCTAACAGATGAATATGATTTGGGATTGGTTTTTGATTTATCAGTTTTCAGAATCATCCTTACTTTAGCTTACTTCTACAAAAGAGTGTTTGGTTTCATTTTAAACCCTCGTTGAATCAAGGTTTTAATGTATTACAGATGCTTTGGCATGGAAATAGTTTAAGATGATGTTACTCTTTGTCGCTGGATTTCATGCATTCAGTACAGCAGAAGTGATCACACGCTCCTTACTTTCGTGTAATAGCGGATTTTCCGTAGTTATTTTTGTAGTAGGGGGTAGTAAATGTAGTTCCTGTGCAGTAGTTTTTTCGATGGCTTTATCTAATTTAGGATGTTCTTGGTGAAAGTAATTTTATTCTGTCACGTTGACGAATGCTCCTGCTTCCTCGGTGTCGTCTGTAAAGATATTTTAATCTTTTAGTAAAGTCAGCTCTTGATAAATAGGTGATCCTACGAACCTTTTGATTATTTTCTAAGATCGCTGGGACCTTATGAGTATAGTACTTTAGACTGCCTCGCCCCACCGAGCGGTTCATAGTCTAATCACACATGCGTTCCTGCAGCTGCATTTTTGCATTTCACGTCTAATAAAATCGCGAACACGTCTTTCAAACATAACCTCGTAACACTGACGCAATGTATCCGGTCTTGACTGGTGAACGACGTAGCAATGGTGTATTAACCGTTCATCAACATGCGAATGCTGTTCGCTTCACACGGGATTGTACGGATTTAAACCAAAATGCGCAATATACAAAATTTTGTTCATCGGGACGTGCTCCAATACATGTCCCCAGCGTTTGAGAAAGGTGATTTCAGTCGCGGGAACGGTAGGCCAGCCCGTTCGCCGAATATCCTCTCGTTCCAGGAGCTCCTCAACCTTCTTTGTTCGATGCACTGACGCGTTGATACCCAGGGCGCAATCCGCCGCTCAAAAGACGATCATGGGGAAGGGGTAACGTTAACTGTTGAATTTTCCGTGCTGGAAATTTTGGTGTTCAATATGGCCATGGTACATTATGCCTCCCAACACCATAACACCGTGACCACCAAACCGATCGTGCTTGACAATGTTTTCTGGGGCGTTCCGTGTTCTCACCTAGCGAGGGTACGTGCTCCAGTGTCGAATATACCTATCTTGATGGTCCGTGTATTGTGTTGTAGGCATCTACATCTACATCGAAATCTACATGGATACTCTGCAAATCATATTTTAGTACCTGGCAGAGGGTTCATCGAACCACCTTCGTAATTATTCTCTATTATTCCAATTTCGTACAGCGCGCCAAATAATGAGACATGTATGTCTTTCTGTGCGAGCTCTGATTTCCCATATATTGTTACGACGATCGTTTTCTTCCTATGTAGGTCGGCGCCAACAAAATATTTTCGCATTCGGAAGATTCCACCGCAACCCACATACGCCTTTGTTTTAATGACGTCCGCTCCAAGAACCTTGTCTCATTTCAGCGACACTCTCTCCCCCATTTCGCGATAATACAAAACGCACTGCCCTTCTTTGAACTTTGTCGATGTACGCCGTCAGTCCTGTCCGGTAAGGATCCTACACCGCACAGCAGTATTCTAAAATAGAACGGACAAGCATATTGTAGGTAGTCTCTTTAGTAGGTCTGCTACATTTTGTAAGTGTTCTGCCAATGGAAATGAAATGAACGTTTGGCGTCATTGGCCTGGAGGCCCCTTACAGGGTAGGCCCGGCCGCCTTGGTGCAGGTCTTACTACATTCGACGCCACATTGGGTGATCTGCGCGCCGGATGGGGATGAAATGATGACTAAGACAACACAACACCCAGTCCCTGAGCGGAGAAAATCCCCGACCCAGCCGGGAATCGATCCCGGGTCCCTTAGGACGGCAGTCCGTCACGCTGACCATTCAGCTATTGTTTTTATTAAACAATCATACAAATAACATAAGCACAAAAACAAAATAACGGATTACTGGAACTGTTTCAGCATAAAGTATGTCCTACAATAGACTGAAGAACACATTTCAATACACTTAGTGCCATTTTTAAGCTTATAAAACATAACAAAAATTTTAAACTGCCAATAGCATCTTCATTCCAGACAGAGGCATAGAACTAAATCGCAAACATATTAAAGAGAATTATAAAAAAATATAATTGACTGTCTTAACTAGAATTGCAGTTCCGTCAATTGATGCACAACTGTCAAAACTCTTCACAGAAAGTCATTTGGAGCATACAAACTAATAACCAAGACAATCACAGGTAACACAAATCAAGGAATACGTCATAATGAGGTCAATAAACACCGTTGAGAAGTTGGGAGCAGTCCTCGGATCAGGTGCAACCCCTTATTCGTTGTGTATTTTGTCCGCTACATCGTCGTGCATGTCATTTGTGCCTTTACCGGGGGGTCATTAACTGGAAATGGGTGCAGCAGAGGCTGGGCCTGACTACCCGCAGCAGCCCAGCCAGCCACTGCACCGACGTCCTGCTCTGGCCGGGTAGGAAACATTTTCCCGTTACCAAGAACAACACCGTGATGTGGCTGTTAGGGTAGTGTGTGACATATACCATCATCCACAATAGTGAAGATAATCTCATTAGTTTCGAGGCTTATATGAGAACGGCGCGTTGGAACATGCAACGTTACCCAAATGTCAGGACGATGTTTGGTAGCATGTTAGACAAATTTTTTTGAAAAACAAGGGTGACACCACATTCCTCCCCCGCAAATCGGCGAACGGTCGTGTTATAAGGCTTCCGCCCGCCTTAGGGAGGACCCCATGTTGACGTATGCGATGAGGTGGGGAGCCTAACAACAGTCGAGGCTGTGCCACCCGCACCCGGCCATTCGGTCCGAGGGGAGCTAGGAAACGCCTGAAAACCTAGTCCAGGGTGCACGTCAACATGCGGTGTATGCGCCCGTAAAGAGACAGGAGGGGCCGAAGGGTCGACCTCCATTGCGTCGGGGTACCCGACGCGCGATGACGTCATGTGGTCCGGAGCAGGCAAGAGTTCCATGGCGGAGGACAGCTGGTCACGGGAAGCGATCGCCGGCGCGTGACCCAGGGAGGCGCTTAGCGGCTGCAGCGAAGCGTCCACTGCGGGCGGCGCCGGCTGGAGGACAGGCGGCGGCGGCGGAGGCGGCAGTGGCGCGTCGCCATGGGGCAAAATGGAAGGCATCGTCGGTAACACCTGGGGATGAGGCGAGCCAGTAGATGGGTCCCCAGGGCGCTGACCGGACGGCACCGTCGCTGAAAGCAGACGGGGAGCGGCAGAACCCGTGCGACGACAGACGCGCAGCTGATTGAGATGCCGACGCACCTCACCAGAGGCCCCCAAAACCAAATACATCGCGCGGCCGAGGCAGCGAAGAATGCGCCCTGCGAGCCAACGCCGTGAACCGCGAAAGTTGCGATAGAATACAACGTCGCCTGGAGCAAAAGCAGAAGTCTGCTGCTGCACTGGAACCTGATGCGGCGGATGCAGCAAAGACATCAAGGTGCGATGAGGACGACCGTGGAGCAACTCAGCCGGCGAGCGACCATCTCGGGGCTGAGAGCGATACGATGACAAAAAGAGCAACAACGCGTCCTCCCGAGAATGCGACTCTTTCAACTTTAACATCTGTGACTTGAAAGTCCGGACCAATCGTTCAGCGGCACCGTTTGACTGAGGCGAAAACGGCGCGGATGTCAGATGTTGAATACCATTGGCCTGGCAGAATGACTAAAATTCTGCGGACATGAATTGTGGGCCATTGTCGGAAACAATAGTCTGTGGAAGACCTTCAATGCAAAAGATAGCAGACAACGCTTGAATGGTGGCAGAGGACGTCGTGGAAGACATCCGGACAACAAAAGGAAAATTACTGAAGGCATCTACCAGAACCAACCATCGAGCATTCCAGAACGGACCAGCAAAATCGATGTGCAAGCGTTGCCAAGGGGAAGTGGCTTTTGGCCATGCAAAGACTTTCCGCGGCGGTGCGGATTGTTGTTCGGCACACGCCATGCAAGAAGAACACATATTCGTAATCGCAGCTTCGATTCCGAACCAAGTACAGTGCTGACGAGCAAGTTGTTTCGTTCGCACTATACCCCAATGTCCTTGGTGAAGAAGCCGTAAAACAGAGGACTGTGACGAACGTGGGACCACGACTCTGGACTGATCGTTATCAGAACGCAACAACAAAACACCACGTCGAACAAAAAGTCTCTCCTTGTGAGCAAAAAATCGGCGAACCAATGGATCCTCGATCCGAGACTTTGACAAAGGCCATTGCGTAGCAACAAAACGCAAAACGGTAGCAAGGACAGGGTCAGCAGCTGTGGCTGTAGCGACACGACGAAAATCAATCGGAAACGATTCGACCACTTCATCGGTTTCCGAATCAATGAACATTCAAGCAAGTTCGGAAGAATCGAATGCTTTATCCTCAGCAACAGGCAAACGGGACAACGCATCGGCGTTTCCGTGCTTAGCAGTGGACCGATACAACATATCATAGCGGTACTGCGAGAGGAAAATAGACCAGCGAATGAATTTCTGCGCTGTACGCGGAGGTACAGGCTTGTTCGGATGAAAAAGCGATGTCAAAGGTTTGTGGTCTGTGATGATGGTAAAGTGACGACCATACAAGAAATCATGGAACTTAGTAACACCAAACACGAGAGCCAAAGCTTCTTTCTCAATCTGCGAGTAATTTCTTTGCGCAGATGAGAGCAATTTTGACGCAAAGGCAATAGGGCGATCATGCGAGCCAACTTTGTGCGCAAGCACAGCACCGATCCCGAAATCCGATGCATCTACCATCAACAAAAGGGGTTTCTGGGGATCGAATGGCGTAAGGCTAGTATTTGAAAGCAACGCCGATTTCCACTGGCGAAAGGCGCGTCCGCATTCCGTCGTCCAGACGAACGGAACACCCTTACGGCGTAAGCGATGAAGCGGAGCTGAAATGGAAGAGGCATTGCGCAGAAAGCGATGATAATAGTTAATTTTACCCAACACACTCTGTAGCTGCTTCACATTCTGTGGCGAAGGCAAATCTTGTATGGCACGGAGGTGCTCTGGACTCGGATGTATGCCCTGGGCGTTGATGACATGTCCCAGGTATGGTAAGTCACGAGCAAAAAACACACATTTGTCCTTCCGCAAGCGAAGACCATTTTGTCGCAACACCTGAAATAATGTTCGTAGGTGTGCTAAATGCTCGTCGGCTGTCTTTCCGGAGATCACAATATCGTCCAGATAGTTCGCAGCAGTAGGGACCGACGCACAAACAGTTTGTAAATATTGCTGAAACAATGCAGGGGCGGATGCACACCCGAATGGCAGTCTTTTGAATCGGTACAACCCAAGATGCGTGTTAACCACCAAAACGCGCTGGGATTCTTCGCCCACCGGTATTTGCAAGTACGCATCTGCTAGGTCCAACTTCGAAAAGTATTTATCCGGGCACAGTTTAGCAAAAAGATCTTCTGGGGGGGGGGGGGGGGGTAAGGGAAAAGTTGCAATCACGAGTTGTGGATTCACTGTTGCCTTGAAGTCCACACAAAGTCTCAGTTTTCCGGAAGGATTTGGCAAAATTACTAAGGGTGAGGCCCAGAGAGAAGCTTGCACACGTTCAATTACACCTCGTGATTCTAAATCGTGTAATGTTCTTGCGACCTCATCACGCAATGCGTGAGGAACATTGCGCGCTCTGAAAAATTTCGGTTGCGCGTTTACTTTCAGTTCCAAATGTGCTTCATAATTCTTAGCGCAACCAAGGCCCGGTGCAAAAATGTCTGCAAATTCGTCACATAGCCGAGCAACACTGGCGGAAGGCACAGTCTGATTCACTGATAGGACCTGATTTACTATAGACAAGTTAAACAACTGAAATAAATCTAAACCAAACCAGTTCACTGCAGTAGAAGAACGAAGAACGTAAAATGACACAAGTTTTGTTTGTCCCTTGTATGTTGCAAGAAGAGTGCACTGTCCTAACACAGGGATCTGCTGTCCTGAATATGTATGTAACTTAACATTCGCGGCACGCAACGGAGGTTTGCCCAGTTGTTTGTACGTGTCGTGATTGATCAATGAAACTGCAGCTCCGGTATCGAGCTGGAATGGTATGACCTTGCCATTAAAGTCCAAATCTACAAAAAGTTTATTGTCCTGCTGACGACAAGAGCGACTGTCTCGTGCAATTGGAACTGATACAGGTACAGCAGCACTTGCTAATAGACGCGATTTCCAGCAACGTCGACGCACAGTATTTGTGGGACGAACACAGTCACTGTTAGAGAAAGTGGCACTGGACGAAGTGGAATTAACTACATGAATGTCCATGGGCGAAGGTTCACGAGCCTGAGTGTCCTTGGTTCGATTCCGTCGCGAAGCAAAGGGCCTGGAATGATTAAGAGTGTCTGATCTGAGCTTTTTCTGGCAAAAACTTTGAACATGTCCTTTCTTATTACAGAAAAAGCATATAGCTTGGCGTGACGGGCAATGTTCACGCGAATGTCTAGTAGCACACCGTGGGCATGATTTCACTGCATTTGTGTGCTGGCGCGGCACATCTGGTTTAGAGCGTGGCGGCAGCTGCGTGGACGTGCGCGAGGGCAATTTACCGGGCCGCGCAGCACGGCTGGCGAGCCGGTTAATGTTACACACGGCTGGCGAAGTTTCAAAAGATTCCTGAGCAAAGTCAAGTGTGTCTTGCCTATCCAATATGTCTATGACTTGTTGAAGGGAGGGATTAACTAGTTTCAAAATCTGTTCCCGTATACGAACATCAGAAACGTTCTGTGCAATTGCATCACGGACCATTGTATCTGAATAAGGGAGTCCACATTCACACTCAAAAGCACAATCCCTTGTAAGGCCTTGCAATGTTGCAACCCACTCCCTATTAGATTGACCGGCCGTACGTTTTGTACAAAAGAAAGTATACCTTTGTGCAACAACATTGACTGTTTCTTTGAAATAGGCGTCCAATGCCGACAAAATTTCTTCGTAGGACAGAGTTGCTACGTCGCGTCGGGGAAATAATTTCACTATCACACAGTACGTTTGCACCCCTACACACACCAATAAATGAGGCTGCCACTCGTTACCTTGAATTCTGTAGGTGGCGAGATGAAATCCAAACTGGCGTGACCACTCAGTCCATGTTTCTTGCGCCGCGTCAAAACTGCGAAACGGCGGTGCAACTGGATATTGTGGCTGCGGTAGCGGTGAAGCGGTGGCTGCCCCATCGTGTTGCAGTGCACGTTGACCCTAGACGAGCTGTCCAAGGGCATCCAATAACGCCTGCGTCGGCTGATTCTGCAAGCGATAAAATTCGGACAGTACATCTGGCGATTGTGGCGAAGCCATGACACAAGTAAATGTAAGCAATTAGGAAGAACAAGACCCGTTCCGTTGACTCGTCGCCAACTGTTGTGGCGTAACAAGACAGCTATGCCACACTGAAGTAGCCGAAAGGCACGCGTAATCTCACATAGGCTAGATAGAGGTCTGAAACAGGATACGTAATGAATGGTAGCAAGAAAATTACGTAGCTGCTTTAATACTTAACTTTTAATCCTTCATGTGAATACAGCATTCCTTGAGGATACAACTGAGACTCTATCTTAAAATGGTTAATGGCGCCTTGCTAGGTCGTAGCCATTGACTTAGCTGAAGGCTATTCTAACTGTCTCTCGGCAAATGAGAGAAAGGCTTCGTCAGTGTAGTCGCTAGCAAAGTCGTCGTACGACTGGGGCGAGTGCTAGTCCGTATCTCGAGACCTGCCTTGTGGTGGCGCTCGGTCTGCGATCACACAGTGGCGACACGCGGGTCCGACATGTACTAAATGGACCGCGGCCGATTTAAGCTACCACCTAGCAAGTGTGGTGTCTGGCGGTGACACCACAATTGTTTCCTCTGATTCACTTAAATTCAGTTTAGTTCAACATCTGAAGATGGCGACCAGCTGGGAGACAGAATCGTCATGTTTCTGGTGAAGTACACAGCATATGCCAACTGGAACAGGAAAATGCTACACGTCAGTTTTCGGGACAATCGAAACTATGAACGCTTAAGAAGTATATTTGTATATATCTGTGACAGATTAAAACTGTCTAGTGAAGCGGAACGCCATGTTTACATTTTCAGATTGACAGTTTATTGTACAAAAATCGATTCCCAGCAGATGACACGGAACAGAGGTCAGTGTCGGGATTCAGGTATACAAAGTCATAGTTTGTTACTAGTCGGGAGAGCATGGGATTGTCTTTTATGGAAGAAAGGTAATCTACTGTACCGGCACTTGGTAGCGTGATACAGTTGGCAACAAAATAACAAGTTTCCGTGTAACACTGATGGTGGGCGCAGGATTCGAACCTGCGACCGTAGCGGTCACGCGGTTCCAGACTGAAGCGCCTTTAACCGCACTGCCACACCGGCCGGCTCGGCCCTAAGTCATTTTTGTAAATGGCAGTGTGTGACCACATCGAACAGTGCTGACGGAGGAGTTCTTGGAACGGAAGAATTCTCGGCTAATGGCCTAGCGTGTCCGTTACCCTAACTTATGTCACCTCGTTGACGTATGTGATGCGTTGCGGAGACGTTCTATAGCACTATCATGTGCACGAACGACCGTCCAGCAGTTTTCAACAGCGCTGATGGAGGAATGCAACGACCTACAACAATAACTCATTACTATCCTTGTAGCCCGGATCAGAACTCGTTGCTCAGCGTTCATTCCCAGCTATGGTGAATAAAAAGACTTTTAGCAACCACGTTCCGCCTTCTGTAACGTCCAGGGGACGGCCATGAATCACAGCTACTTCCGTGTATTTATTTTCATAGAATACAAATGTTATTTCTTTTCGGCTCAATGAGTATTCCTTTCAGTTACTTTCTGCACTATACTATAGCAGTTCTATCCATGTACAGACAAAGTTTCTCGTGCTGTGTTATTTGCCAATGACACATCTTGCGAAAGTTTCTCTCGCCTTTACGTTTAAGCCGGCCGAAGTGGCCGTGCGGTTAAAGGCGCTGCAGTCCGGAACCGCAAGACCGCTACGGTCGCAGGTTCGAATCCTGCTTCGGGCATGGATGTTTGTGATGTCCTTAGGTTAGTTAGGTTTAACTAGTTCTAAGTTCTAGGGGACTAATGACGTCAGCAGTTGAGTCCCATAGTGCTCAGAGCCATTTGAACCATTTGAACCTTTACGTTTAGCACACCAGTATTTTCCTACTATAGACAGGCCACGACGACTACGCAAGATCTCGTTACAAACAAGTTTGTACTTTCATTGAGTTCTATGATTTAGGCATGCATGTGCAATTGCAAAAATAGCCTGTTACTAAAAACTGTAGTTATAGATATAAAAAAAGGGTATCTCATATCGTAGATATCTTTGTAAGCCGAGTTCCCCACAGTCGTTTAATGAACAAAATAAGAGCATATGGACTATCAGACCAATTGTGTGATTGGATTGAGGAGTTCCTAGATAACAGAACGCAGCGTGTCATTCTCAATGGAGAGAAGTCTTCCGAGGTAGGAGTGATTTCAAGTGTGCCGCAGGGGAGTGTCATAGGACCGTTGCTATTCACAATATACATAAATTACCTGGTGGATGACATCGGAAGTTCTCTGAGGCTTTTTGCAGATGATGCTGTGGTGTATCGAGAGGTTGTAACAATGGACAATTGTACTGAAATGCAGGAGGATCTGCAGCGAATTGACGCATGGTGCAGGGAATAGCAATTGAATCTCAATGTAGACAAAAGTAATGTGCTGCGAATACACAGAAGGATAGATCCCTTATCATTTAGATACAAAATTGCAGGTCAGCAACTGGAAGCAGTTAATTCCATAAATAATCTGGGAGTACGCATTAGGAGTGATTTGAAATGAAATGATCATATAAAGTTGATCGTCAGTAAAGCAGATGCCAGACTTAGATTCATTGGAAGAATCCTAAGGAAATGCAGTCCGAAAACAAATGACATAGATTACAGTATGCTTGTTCGCCCACTGCTTGAATACTGCTCAGCAGTGTGGGATCCGTACCAGAGATAGAGAAGATCCAACGGAGAGCAGCGCGCTTCGTTACAGGTTCATTTAGTAATCGCGAAAGCGTTACGGAGATGATAGATAAACTCCAGTGGAAGACTCTGCAGGAGAGACGCTCAGTAGCTCGCTACGGGCTTTTGTTAAAGTTTCGAGAACATACCTTCACCGAAGAGTCAAGCAGTATATTGCTCCCTCCTACGTATATTTCGCGAAGAGACCATGAGGATAAAATCGGAGAGATTACAGCCCACACAGAAGCATACCGACAATCCTTCTTTCCACGTACAATACGAGACTGGAATAGAAGGGAGAACCGATAGAAGTACTCAGGGTACCCTCCGCCACACACCGTCAGGTGGCTTGCGGAGTATGGATGTAGATGTAGGTGTAGATGTCTGTGGTAGAGCTGTTAATAAAGCATCGATGTATCGATACATTCTGAAAAACATGTCTGTATGTATGGGCACCGGTCGCATCACCGATGTATCGATATCGAAAAGCCTATATCTAGACGCGATACTTTTACTTTATATTCTATTTTTTTCGCAATTTTCGGTACATATTTGGTAAAGATCTTTTGAATTTGTCGTAGAATATAATTTTACTCTCACTGTGTGAAGGAGTCTTATTACGTTTTGAGCTTTCATCACGTGCAGCGCTTCTCTTTGACTGTGTGCAGCAAGAATAGATGGCAGAGAGTGCCCGTCTGAATGGAATAACAAGGAATCCGATATGAAGAAACAGCACATCAGTTTTGTTAAAAAAATAATTTTTAACCCAACCAGTGTTGTTGTCTTTACATCGACATTCTTCAAAAATAGTTGCTGAAACTGATGAACAAAAATCTAAGTGACACGATAGTCTACTGTGGGTGCAGACATATGAATGAAATGCCGACGTAATCGGCGCTCGGTGCTACCTATAGAAACTGCAAAATTTGACTTCACAACGCTATTCTGATACTACGACTGATAGTACGCTGGCTTTTGCAGAAATGAAAAAACAGGGAAGTCCACATGAAGCGTTCCAGAGAAATCCAATATGTGACGAAACCAAACGACAGCCCCATCGGACATCATGTCCGTGCCGCTTACATGCATTTATCATTGTTAGCAAAGTGGTTATCGCCAAGCGAGAACGAGTATCGTTTTCCTTTCATTTCTTGCTCTCAGTGGGATAAGCAGGCAGATAGCTTGTTGATGTAGAGAAAATCTAATAGTAAATCAATACACAGATATACAGCTAAGAAACTGACATTATATTTACAATCTGCAGCAGATTCTTTTTCCGTTACGTCGATATTTTTCCGTCGATATGTCGCTATACCTATAGTATTTTCCGATATAATGTATGTCGATAGTCACATTCCTTGAAGTAATGATACATCGGATCCCCGATATTTTAAAAACATCAACAGTCCTAGTATACGGGAGAGTGGACGGCTTAGGTGTGTTACGGACTTGGAATCCGTTGCTGAGGCGTCCGTTAGTCTTGCCAGTTGCTTTAATAACGCATACAAGTACTTCGTTGGATGTATGTTGGCAAGCTAGTGGAGGTTATATATTAGTATGTGCTACGGTTGGTAAAACATGGATGGAATTTTCTCGCAGCAGCTCGGATACCCGCACAGCGTTTATCCGCGGAGGGCTTTACATAAAAAATTCATTAAAGCCAGGATCACAGTGTGTATACACAGTACTGGGATGGACGAGTTTTGGGAGGGGGGAGGGACGAGGATACGCTACGCCTGTAATTGCACTGACCAGCTACGACCAGGCCATGTAATTATAATTTTATGAGAGATGTCCGTTTGCTGGGACCATTTCCCGTACGTGTGTCCAGAGAATTAATGTACTGGGCAAATAATCAGAGCTGTTAATACAATGTGTTCTAGGAATCGTTGAAGATATCGATACCATGCTTCCACAGAAAGAATGTAAATTTAATTATACAGATAGTATCATCAACTGTAATTTATTTCCTACCACTGAACTTTAGGCTGAAGCAGAATTTTCTGTGTAATTTTGTTACATTTGTTCATTTGAAAAAAAAATAGCACTTCGATTGGGGAATATAAGACTGAAATTAGAATCCGCGCAAGCAACGTGTGTGAAAAGAATTGTCTGTTCGTGTGGTGATGCTTTAATAAGTTAATATTTGTTAGAACAGGTCCATATGTAACAAAGTAGGAAGTTTTATCTGAGAGATATAGCTCCATTTTTTCAGAAGACAGTTTCAAAAACATGCCTTACATCTAGTGCTAATATACTAGGAGTGATAATACCAGTTCATGGAAGGTGTTATCTACAAAATGTATTATCTTGCTGCGAATGAAAGGTGACTGTAATCGGCAATAAAAGTAAGTAACGCAAGAATATACAGGGTGAGTCACTAACTATTGTCTCCTAGAATAACGCTGAAAGTACGAAAGTAGCTGAAAAGTTTGTGGAACAAATGTTGCATGGGAAAACGGGGGCCATAATATGATGTTGGTTTTTTCTTGCTAGGTGGCGTCGCCGCGGAGATATGAAGGTAAACTTCTTTTTTTTTTCAATGTAATGCTGTAGTTTGGTACTTATTTTCTGATAGCAGCCATCGAGACGAATCGAATGATGTGTAACAGTAAGGTCTTTGAAGGTCAAAAGGGTGGCATGAATGTCCATTTACAGAAGGTGTTCGAAGTGATGACCACTGGTATCAATGCAGTGCTGCAATCTTCTTATCATGCATTGAGTGGTATTCCTTATCACTTCGGCACTTATCGAAGCACATGATCCGACAATTCTCTCGTATATCGTTCAAATACGGCGTATCCATCTAACGTGTCACTGACATGTAAACACTATTCGACAGTTTCGCAATACAACACTTATAGGAGCGGTAAGACTAGTATCGTCGAATCAAGTGAATGTGAATGATGTAGTCCTTCGAAGAACAAGTCGATATGCTTCTCATTTGCGGAGAATGCCGACAAAGCTCAGTGTGAGCTAGGAACTTATACGCTGAAAGATATACTGGACGTACTCATCCTACACGTTGTACATTTAAATATGTGTATGATAAATTGACAACAACTGGATCTTGAACGCATCGGAAACATATACGGCAAAGGAAAGTTACTGACGAGGAAACGGAAATTGGTACTCTTGCCACTGTGGTTCGAGATCCTTGGGTTAGTTCGCGTCAAATCGCATGGGAAACCGGCATGAGCCACAGTAGTGTTGTTAGTGTTCTACGTCGCCATTAATATCATCCTTACCACATCAGTCTCCACCTAGAATTAACTGGTACGGATTGTATGCGTCGCACTGAATTCTGCCGATGGGCTCAACTTCAGAGTCAGATGCATGACACATTTATTAATTTGATTTTGTTTACTGACGAGGCTACATTCACGAACCATGGAAATCTTAATTTACATAGCATGTATCATTGGGCAACTGAAAATCGATGTTGGCTGCGACAAGTTGCAATCCAGAAACAGTGGTCAGTGAATGTATGGTATAGGATTCTGCAGGACAGAATCATAGGCCCCTATTCCATCGAAGGAAATCTTAATCGTAGGAAGTACACCATATTCCTGCAAGAAACATTAGGTCCGTTATTGGAAGAAATACCTTTAGGTACAAGGAACAGAATGTGGTATCAACAGAATGGGTGGCCGCAACATTTTTCACTGATGGCTAGAAATGAGTTTTAGAGACATTTCCCAGATCGTTGGATTGGACGCGGAGGAGATGTGTCATGGCCGGCTCGTTCGTCAGACTTGACGCCTGTGGATTTTTTCTTGAGGAGATACATAAAAGACATTTTTTAATAAGACGTTCGAACTACACTTTAAGATATGCGAGAGAGAATTGTCAGAGTATGTGCTTAGGTAAGTGCCGAAGGGATAAGGAATACCACTCAGTCCTTGGTAAGCACGTTGCTGCACTGCATTGGTACCAATGGTCATCACTTCGAACACCTTCTGTAAGTGAACGTTAATGCCACCATTGTGACCTTCGTTGACCTTCAAAGACCTTACTGTTACCCACCATAGGGTTTGTCTTGATAGCCGCTATCAGAAAATAAGTACCTTCTGACACGTTGAACGAAGTCGTCGTTGATCCCATTCTTGTAGAATCTTTTTCCGGCCGCAGCGATGTCGAAGATTTGATGTTTTACTAAATTCCTGATATTCACGGTACATTCGTGAGATGGTGACCGGAAAATCTCCACTTCATCGCATGTGCGTCGACTATAACACCACATTCAGACTCACTTATTTCTCGAAAACCTGCCATTACAGCAGTAATTGATCAAACAACTGCGCCAGACGCTTGTTGTCTTATATAGGTGTTTCCGACCGCAGCGCCGTATTCCGCCTGTCCACATATCTCTGCGTTTGAATGCGCTTGCCTATACCAATTTCTTTGGCGCTTCAGTGTACAAAGATTTCATCGAAAACTTTATTGAATTATCTATGGAGATCTTGGAAAAACCGTAATACAACCAGAGACAAAAGTTACTAACACAACACTACCGCAATCTGTTCACTATAACCACAGTCTAACATAACAGTCGCGACACTTCGTCTCGATTTTGTTGCCTTCAGCGCCAGCAGCGCTCCAAGCGGCCGGTAGGTTGAACTGTGAGTTCGGTGCGATCGTGAAAGCGAATAGTGATTGTTTATTTTAATTTATACAATGGTTTTTACCATCGGGAGCGTTTGTAGCGCAATAAATTGCAGCAGCAATAGGAAGAACACACCACAGCTGTCTATTTTAGGTTTCCTAAGGATCCTGAGAGGTATATACCATCATGTTACTAAACTGTGTCTCAGGATTCCCTTGCAAATGTATGTGTATAAATGATGAATGTTTCGTTTTAGGAGTGGCTGAAGAGCAGCGTAGTATGCTGCTGACAGCCTGCCTGCTGTACAGGCTTTAAAATAACAATAAAGTAAAAAAAAAAAAAAAAAAAAAAAGTTTTAGGAGCATCACCTTCGTGAAGCTCCTGTCCTTTTCCTCTCCACCCTGGCCAGGCTCTACAATGTAGTCCTGTCCACCGGTTACTACCCCGACCTGTGGAAAACCTCCCGTATCCTCATGTTCCTTAAACCTGGCAAACCGCCGTCCGCCGTCTCCTCCTACCGTCCCATCTGCCTTACCTCGGTCTTCAGCAAGGTCCTGGAATCTATCCTCACCCAACGCATCCACCAGCATCTCCGCCAGCACCGCCTCCTTCCCGTTACCCAGTGTGGCTTTCGGCCGTCCTTCTCTTCCGACGACCTTCTCCTTCACCTCACTCATCTCCTTTCTGAACAGCTTAATTCCCGTCGCTCCGCAATCTTCCTCTCCCTGGACCTCGAACGTGCATATGACCGCGTATGGCATTCCGGTCTCCTCTTCAAGCTCCAAACCTTCGCCCCTCCTATTAACTACGTCCGTCTGATCGGCTCCTTTCTCTCCCGCCGTCCTTCCTATGTCACCATCCATAACACGGATTCCTACACCTTTTTCCCCTCCGCCGGTGTGCCCCAAGGCTCCGTCCTCTCCCCCCTCCTGTATCTTTTGTACACGGCGGACATGCCGCCGCCGTCACCCCCCGTCCACCTTCTCCAGTTTGCCGATGACACCGCCTTCCTTGCCCTTGCCCCCACCCTGCAACGCTCCCAACGCCTTCTCCAATCCCATCTTGACCGGTTCACCGCTTGGTGCAACCAGTGGTTGCTCAAGGTCAATCCTTGCAAAACCCAGGCGATCATTGTAGGCAAAACCACCCCTTCCTTCCGCCTCCTTGATTTCTATCTCACCGTCTATGGCCGTCCCATCGCCCTCACTCCCACCCTTAAGTACCTTGGCGTCACCCTCGACCGTCGCCTCTCCTGGACTCCCCATCTCCAGATAATCCAAGCCAAGGCATGTTCCCGCCTCCGTCTCCTCAAGCTCCTTTCGGGCCGTACGTGGGGTCTGGACCCCTCCACCATCCTCCACACCTATAAATCCCTCATCCGCCCTATCCTTTGTTATGCCCATCCAGCATGGATCTCCGCTCCCCCTACCTTTTATAAATCCCTCCAAATCCTTGAATGCCATGCTCTCCGCCTCGCCTATCGCATCCGTCTCCCCTCCTCCACGCGGATCCTGTATGATCTCATCCCCTTCCCCCGCCTCCTCCTTTTCCTTGAAAGGATACGGATCCTGTACACCCCCCGTAAACTCGACCCTCCTCACCCGCTCGTCTCCCCGCTCCTCTCCCACCCCCGCCCGCTGCCGCGCCTGCATTACCATGTCCCACCCGGTCTCCATCTCTCCACCCTCCTTACCCTCTCCCAAAGTGGCTTCCGCCAGCTCCCTCTCCCTGATGATGCCCTCCTCCCCTCCATCTACCCCTCCTACCAACTTTGATCCTCCCAACCTCCTCCTGTACTTACTCCTCTGGGCACCCTCCCTCCCTTCTCTCCCTTTTCCCTCCCTCCTCCGTTTCTCGTCCCTCGTCCTCCGGGCCTCCCCTCCCCTGTCCCTATCCTCCTGTCCCCGTCTCCTAAGCCGTGGCATCCTCTTTTCCTCCCCTCTCCCCCTCCTCACCCCTGTTCCCCTCTTGGCAGGTCCCCGGACTCGCACACGCTCAGTGGACATTCGCGCGCCGGAGATCACCGCCATCAGTGTATCGTGTGTGCCGTCATGTTTAGTGTTCAGTTTCGCTGTCACGCTCCATTGTTCACCAGTGACATCGTCTTCTTCAGTGTTTGTGCGTCGGGTCTCCAGTTCATAGTGTGGATTGTCGTCAAGTGTGAACGGCTTCTTGTGCTTTTATATTCTTGTGTCTCCTATTTTTTCCCGCCGTTTTCCTATGTGATGTCTCTTCTTTGTTTATCTCCATGTACTCTCTTCGGCTGAAGAGCGGCGTATTGTGCTGCTGCCAGCCTGCCTGGTTGTTCAGGTATCAAAATTACAATAAAGTAAAAAAAAAAAAAAAATTTAGGAGCAAATTAATGGCTAGTTAATAGCAGACGAGAAGACCTTATGAAGAATGACCTGGTGTACCTGTATAATAATATTAGGTTTTGTTCACTACATTTCGAACAAAACCAGTTCATGAACGCAGACAATAAAAACTCGTGTGGTATGCAGTACCCAAACTGTGTGACATTCCAAATAAGCCACCTCTACTGACAAAGAGGAAACTGCCACAAAGATTCGACAGTCAATCTAAAGCTGTAAAACAGTCCTATGACACAGAAGCAGCCAGTTCAAATCTCCATGCCAGATTCGTGAGAATCATCTACACAGACCTGCTTTGACGATTAAGTGGTTAGATTAAGTACAGCTGTTCGTGTCTTACAAAAGCGTGTGAAGTGTCAGAACGTGCAGATTACTAGACTTCGAGCGAAACTATTATGGGACAAGGAAAGTGCCTACAGACAGATTGTTTTAAATTATTCAAATATTTGGTTTTTCGTTAAATGTAATGTAATCAACTCATTATAATGTTTTCAGCATATTTCTCCCACTATTTGTCAGTTGCTTGTCCCACTTAGAATAATATAAAGATTAAGGTCGTACTTGTGGCAACAGGTGACAGTGACAAACACAGTAGGCCTACTGAACGATAAACGAGCTGTTCATCGCTTTTGCATGTAGAGATACATGTCCGTGCTTCTTACATGTGAATCTGTGTGTTTATATTCTTTTGATATCAACGTGGTGAGCTGCAATTCTGTCCAATGTCACAAGTGTTTCTTCACGAATGTGTTGTAGCTTGCCACTCTATTCATGGTTTTTGTCCATACTTGCGCTTATTTTAGAATCATTTTTAGAAACATATATGCTTTCTGATACTGCACAAACTCTTGGAGGCAAGAAACTAACTCGAATAATTCGGAAATTACGCAGGAAATGGATGCAAACACAAATTACGCTTACGACGCGTCTGACGTTCACCTTACCTGCCGCTTGGAGCGCTAGTGTCGCTCTATCTGTCAAACGGCAAATACTTTTACAGCAGTGAGTGTCGCGACTGTTGCGTTAGACTGTGCTATAACCCATTATAATCGCTGATAGAATTGTCAATAAGCAGTTGTAACCCACAGACATACATTACTAGACCGGGAAAGACGTAGCTTGTACTGAAGCCTGATGTTTGGCAAGGTAAGGTGGCGGCGTCAGAAGGTTTGTGTGTTGTACGAACACTGTTTTCTGAAACGACATGGCGTTGTAAGTTTTACGAGGTGCTTTAAAGAATTTCTGCAGTTGAGCAGATATTTGTGTATTGTTGAATTTAAAACAGTCAGCGTAGAATCGTGTTATGAGAAGAGCATCGATATATATATATATATATATATATATATATATATATATATATATATATATATATATATATATATATAAAAGCAGCGTACAGTTTTCGTGAAACATTCAAATGAATAAAGGCACTTGTCATCAACGATAAATAGCACGTCCTACTTGAGCATACTATTCGAAGAAACGCTGATGTTGTTAAGAACTGGTCAAACGCACATCCTTAAATTACGTCTGTTAATATTTGATTATCCTAAAATACACACAGGCAATTTAAATACTGCCGGTATTTCGGATAAGACAAACTTTAATGTAATTATTTAGACTTATAGCACAAAAGCAAAAACGCGTAAGATGTTTCCATTTATGCTTTCATTGAGACGTGTTCCATTCCTTACATCTCCCGTTTGCTGTACGAAAAATTACAGCTAAACACGACACTTGTATTGACTATTATGTAATAACTCTACAGGTAAAGTAGTTGTATCAGTTTATTCCGATTTCTTACGGGTGTTTTATCAGTAAATAAACGGCTGTTTCCTCGTCCTTTGCCCTCGCCGCCACATTGGTATCCTAAACTGCTGGCTTCAATGACAGCAGTGATTCTTTATACGGCATAGCCAGTCTAATAATGTTTGTCTGTGATTTAAGTATACAGTATCGCTGATAATCTAACACATTTGCTGTCACGACATTTCAACTTGAAATTAACTTTATTTCGACCACTGTTAATGAATTGTCAGAACATACCGGAACACGCAACTGACTAGTACGAAAATAACAACGAATGAATATAGTCATTAAACAAACAGACAGCAGCAGAATCGAGGATATTGTGTGGAAGTCGGGACTTGAAAATGCATGTGAAATCATATTACCCGTAAGTCATTCACATTTCATACAACAAATCTATCAAAATTTATAAAATGTTTTACTACAGATAACCTGCTGATGGATGTATAGCTTAAATAGGTCTATAGTTCAAATCAAAATAATAGTAATAATAATACTCACAACAGCGTAACTGGTTGTACAAAAGTTATTATGTCCTGGGCAGACATTTATTACGCAGCTGGCCCAGAAGAGTACAAAAAAATATTATTTTCCGGAAATGTTCAGCACACAACGTTATTGCTTCGAGAATGCTGCTCACACGTCATACTTCCATTCGGATAATAAGTCTCAATTACAAATTCTAACTTGAAAAATTAAAATAATTATTTTCATGTCATAATATTTTTTCCCGATCATTGGTGTTACTGAGTAAACAGTTGTAAAGATTGTTGTACTAACAGGTCTGCTGTTATTTAACGTAGAATCGATTGCCGATCAGGTATCTCTAGATGATACAGCAATGTATGGTCTGCGCTGTAATACATTTCTTCTACGCTATTTCTGCGAAACTAAACTTAATAACTCAGAAAAAAATGTTTCGAATCATAACTACACGAACGTCCAACGAATTACAATTCTGCCATTCTTCTTCTTTTCTGTTTCTTCGTTTGGGTCATCTAAGGACCACGCACCAATGTCAATGCTTCCTTCTCTGTTGTTCTTTCTTTTACCTGCAGTGCTCTTTCATCTTTTCAGTATGTATTCTTTTTCTCTTCTTGGACTATTTTGTCCCTGTCTTTTCTCCCTCTCGTCTTGGAATCCTTCCATTTTTAACACACTCCTCTTGAAAATCTCTTTTTCTGTTGCTTCTTTCTCACTTACGTTGTTTCGTTCCAAATCTTTCCTAGCTTCTTCAATCCAAGCTATTGTTGACTTTTTGTTCCAAAGATATTCAAAAATCTGTTTCGTTAACCTGTTACTGTTCGTTTTGTACAAGTGTCCAAATAATAACAGTCGCCTCTTTCGTATTGTTTCATTTATGTTTTGTATGTTGGCGATAAACTTCTTCATTGCATCTCAATTTCCGTATTCTGAATTTTTTGGTGGCCTAAGTATTTTTCGAATTATTTTTCTTTCTGGGACTTTAAGTTTGTGTAATTTGTAATTCATTAATAAGCATTTACTTGAATAAAGAAATTTCTATGATTATTACGAATCTCAAATATATTGAAACGTGTCTGAAGCGGCTGCAGATGTGTTTTTCAAAGCAGTACTAACATAATACACTTTTTCCTAGGCGAATCTCTTCACGACAATTTTTCTGCCTTGTGCTGCTATGTTACCCGGCTAACATTCCGCGAAGGAGTAAGGATTACGAGTGTATCCTGATATCGCATTATAGGTCTCGGGTTTTGGACGGACACTCTGACATCCATAAATCAACGTACGCTCCCACATCGACAGCGGACTGTCCCCTAGATCTTGGCCTGACAAGGCAGTAATAGCTTCCGCCATCTCGAAACATTTTTCATGTCTGCCACAGCCCGACCCAGCCACCCGATGGTAAACGCTACCTCTTCCCTTTCGAGAAGACGTCGCTGCCTGGGCAAAATATTGTGGGACGACAAAAGAATGACATGTCACAATGGATACTCTCATGAGGATCCGAGATATAGAAAGAATTGAGCTAATCAGCTTATGACGTTTTTTAAAGATCTTACAGAGTTTGTGAAGCAAACCACTTTGCTTAGTAAAAGCGCCAACGTAAGGTATCTGTTGTAATTGTTGTAGCCGTGCATAAATTAAAAGGTAACACGTCCAGCGTTAATTGAGGGTAGTTGTTCAACAACGAGGTATAAGTGATGTAGTGAAAATATTTTGCTAATTACCACCATGTAATTACACATCCCCTTAAGCACTCGCTGTTGCGTATTTTTCTGTCTTTCCCGAAGGTGGGCTATAGAAGTTTTAATTTGAAATGCTTCTCGGCAAGGGTAAGCTAATATTTTAACGATGTGTAATTTTCATTTCATGTTTCGCTCTAACTTCGCACTTATACTGGTCGGGCGAGTGGTTGTACGAAAAATTGCGGTTGTTGTCGACGTAGTCGTTGGGACCAGTGTTTAGAACTATCTTGCATGAAGACCTGCACATAACACACAGTTTTACGTCGCTATTCACTTTTATCGACAAGTATTTTTATGTTTGTGGAACTTATTACTGACGTGGTCCTCAATTCTGTTATATGCTGTAATCTTCTGTTTTCGGCATACCTGCAGCATCTTGACCACTCTGTAATCTCCACACACCATTACTTATTTTCACCCCTACTATTCTCCCCTTCCGCACTTGAGTGTCAAATTACCTACCCCTATGTATCTTGCAACGTTCTTCTACACTAACTGGTTCCCTATCTTGACAAATGTTATTCCCAGAAATATTTCTGTAAGTACTCGACCTAATAAGGATTAGTCCTTTGAAATTTCACTCCACCAGTGGCGAATTTAAAAATGTTGTGCCCATAGGCACACCATATTATAAGCGCCCCCCCCCCCACCCTAAAGGAAACATGTTTCAAATAATAACTATTACCTGATCACTTCACAATAACCGTTTTCCGTGTGAGCGCTAAAAACTGTTTCCGTACTCTGCTATTTGTTGTTCTGATGGATGCATCAGCTGTCTAGTCGCGTTCAATCAAAATGTAATATGGTTCCTGAACTGTACTTGGTGTACAGCAGCAGATAAAACAAACTTAAAGCTGCATTCTTCTGTCGAAAAACAACACAAACGAACACAATGTAAATGACTTTTGTTTTATGGCCTAAACTTCAGCAGAGCGCGTAGGAGACAACGGATTTTTATTAAACATACACTTTCAATATTAATAAAAGTACCTCGAGCTTCCAGCCACGTCAATTGGTTTAAAATCCACGAGCTTTCGGCTAAGTACTCCTCGGCCATTGTCAAGTGGTTAGAGGTGGAGCCCCTCCACGCCCACACCGGCATGATGGCCAACACAAAAGGTCTACTGCCATCTCTGCATAAGGGTTAGTTTTCACTAAAGTGAGGTGCCGCAGGATGTGGGTACTGCGATGTTTGCGTACGTCTGGTTAGGATTAACCATTAATACGCACTCATCTGGAGATAGATTGGTCGAAATCTGACGAAGGGTAGCGGTTTGAAGGGCAGAGGAAAAAAAGTGCCAAAGCAAGAGCCAAGGGAAAAAAACCTCTGCGAAAGTTAGGTCGGGCGGCAAGAGCAGTAGCGGTTGTCTTGCTGCCTGCGATAGGTTGTGCAAAGATAGGCTTTGTCAGTAGTGGGTATCATGCATGTCGATACCTTGACGTTGTGCGTTTGTGCTGCTCGGCGGCTGGCGTTGGGTGCTGGAACAGAGTCCTCGTTCAGCGTCCTGCAACCTGCAACAGTTAGGTTTGTTATCGGTCTTGTGTCCGATAGGTCATATACCGGAGGCACAGTGTGAGGGAGTGTTGGCAGATTGTTCGTGCGTCTGTGGGCGAGCTCGTCGGTGTCCCTGCTGTGGCCTGTTGGTCGGCTCTAATAGCAGCTGGTAGTTGCCAGTCAGTGTTGCTGATATGCAGGGGCTTACCGGCGTTTGTCGCTGTTTGCGTATGTTAGTTTACCATAGGTGGTTATGCCCTAGCTAGTCTTTGGCCGCTTGTGTTTCCACCTGTGGTTGTGATCGTAGTTTCCCAGAGTGAGGATGAAAGGATTGTTCGAGTGTCTCGAGTTCCTGTATAGTTGTGTGGCGTATTTCTTGAATACTTCCTTGAGGGTATCAAGGCGGTATTCATGGCGTAGATCCGCGGTGCGTGTGTAGCGTGGAGCATTGCTGATGATTCGTAGCACCTTGTTCTGTATGATCTGCAGGCGGCGCAGTCGTGTGGGAGCTGCATATCCCCAGACGGGAGCTGCGTACGTCATCAGAGGTCTAATCAGTGTCATGTATAAGGACCTCGACACCCTCCTGTTCAGTGTGCTTTCCCTGTTGAGCATTGGGTAGAGCTGTTTGAGCCTCGCGTGCGCTCGGTTGGCAACGTATTCGATGTGGTCCCCCCATGTAAGTTTCCGGTCCAGCCAGACATCAAGGTATCTGACTTTCTCTCGGAAACGTATTGGGCGTGTATGTAGTGTTATCGGTCTACAGTGTTGGTGTTTGCGCAGTAGTTTCGGTCTGCGTGTGAACAGAACTGCTTCGCACCTGTCGACGTTTACTTTAATACGCCATCGCTCCAGCCAAGGCTCTGCTGTTCTGAGTGCTGTCTGTATTCGTGAGTTGATGTTCGATGGTTTCCAGTCTTGCGCGAGGATGGCTGTGTCATCCGCGTAGACGGCTAACGTCGTGTTTCGTGTCGCTGGGAAGTCATTAATGTACAGGTTAAACAAGATGGGCCCTAGGATGCTTCCTTGGGGTACTCCAGCTTGGATACCGTGTTGTGTTGATTGTTTATCCTGCACGTTAGTGTTGAAACGTCTGTTCGTGAGATATGAGTGTATGAGCTTAGTTTGCGTATGAGTCCGTTGTGCCAGAGACGATCGAAAGCCTTTTCGATGTCTAGGAACACGGCCCCTGTAGCTTTGTTCATGTTGTAGCCGTGTGTTATATGTTCGACTACGCGGAGTAGTTGTTGTGTTGTCGAGTGGTGATTCCTAAAGCCGAATTGCTCCGGTCTTAGGGTGTCGCTGGCGATGCAATGCCTAGTGATACGTTTTAGTATTACCTTCTCAACAATCTTGCTGAGCGAGCACAGCAGACTGATAGGTCGGTAATTTTGTGGAAGGGAGTGGTCTTTCCTGGCTTCCAGAACATCAGGACGTTGGCCGTCTTCCAAAAGTCCGGGAAGTGTTGGTGTGTCAGGATGGCATTCGTTAAGTGTGTGAGGTATTCTACGGCTTTATACGTGAACTCCTGGAGGATGTCTTCTGGTTGCTGCTGCCGTCCTTATATAGCCGCACTGCCTTCCGTGACGTCACTGGAACGCGCTGTGGCACCATAATGTTTGCGTTGTGCGGCCGCCGCGCCCTTTTCAACCAACCGATGGCCTGGTCCCGTGCTTTGCTTAACTGAAGACCACCGTCTTCATTGAGCGTGTTGTCATAAATTTTTTTTATTTAGATCGCGTCTTTTACTATGCTGAAACACGTATATATTCAGTGTATTCATTAACAGCGATGGCGAGGCATGACAGAATCTCTGAACAGAGAGTAATTTATCGTTGCTAGTCTGCGCTTGACCGCGCGAGAGTTCAGTTGTGAGATGGACTCTGTCGGAAGTAGTGTGTGTGGAGTCGGCAGAGAAAATGGTTCAGTTGCGAGTGGCACTCAGTCGGCAGTAGTTGTAGCGAGTGGACGGTTGTACTGAGCGGGCGTCGGCATGCGTCGGCGGCGTGCTCTCCTTCCATCTCTGGTCACGATTCAGGACGAGGTATATTGTTTTAGAAAGAAGTGAAGCAGCATTGCTATGAGCTAATGACATATGTTAATTGTAATTAATTTGTTCAAGAATTACCCCAATAATAATTTTCTTATAAAGTAACTGTTTTAAACAAAAAGATTCATTTCAAATGAAGTAATACTTCCTATGCATTCCCTCCAAGAATTAAAATTAAACATGGGCCAGCATTGCACGGAGCTGTGCCGAAAAATAAGAGCAGATATTGATGGAGTTTACTGATGTAAGAATTTTGGTTTTTGTGTTCAGGTTTAATTATTGCACAGGGCCGAAGGTCAGCGCTGCTGCCCTTATAAAATTTGCCAGGTTTAATTATTTGTGTTCAGATGTTACACATAGTATATGCTTCATTATTTAATTAATTTTATTGTGGGTTTAATGAGCAATCTTCATTCCTTAATTTCGTGAGGAGTTTACGCTTGGGCCATTATTATTCTTAATTTTGCAAGCAAGTTACGCTTAGCTCCTTTTTCCTATTTAACGATATTTTGTGGGGAGTTTAGATTTTTAGCTCATTAGCATTGTCTTTTATTTTTGCGGGGAGGTTACACTTGGTGACATCCAGACCAGGATCGTATTTCTTTGAGAATCTTCTGATAAGTAGGCAGATATCTGCTCTTATTTACTAAAATATAATTAGCATTGGGCGCAACGCTTTTACTAATTTTGTGACTTTCTCTCACAGATCATCGGCAATTCGTTGCTCTTTGTGTTGTATTTGTGTTTGTTGCATTTGTACTGTCTTGGTTCCATTATTGAATAATTGTGATTTGTGTAAAAAGGCGCGAAAAACTGTTAATAGTACATCGCGAAGTATAATGAGTGAAATAACCGACCTAAATAACTTGACCGATAGTACTTGCGACATACAGTATTATGATGACAATCCTCCGTTTACTGACAATCAGTGTGTACCGACCACTAATGTTGATTTTGATCCTAGTGATGAACGAACGAATTCGATTGTGTCCTCTGTTAATTTAACGACAAATGATGACGCGGGGCGTTCTGTTGCAATGAGCGCTGCCCAGCTCAACACAACCGGTTTGCAAAATTCACGTGACGAACAGACAAATTTTTCTAATGAAAATGAACAGTATAATCAGAGTACGACAGATTTATTTAATTCCGAGGTAGTGACTAACAGTGCACATCCGATTGGGAAACATTTTCAAGAATCACAAAATTACCAAATGGTTACAGAAAGCGTGACAATAGCAGGTACGCCATTAAACAGCACAAAGAATACAGTAGCGAATTTTGACATGGATCGAATCATAGCATTAATGATACAACTTAACGAGAATAATCTTAAACAACTGAGTGAAGATAACAAACAACTTAGGGAAGATTTCAAACAGCAGAATGAAAGGCAAGACAACAATCACAAACAACTTAGTGAAAAATCTCAAACAACAGCTAAATGAAAATAACGAAAATCTCAAACAACAGCTCAATGAAAAATTAGACAACAATTCAAGACAGTTAAATGAGAAATTAGACAACAATTCCAGACAGCTTAGTGAACAGATTACAGCCGTTGCCGCGCAATGTCATGAAACTAAAGAACAGTTATGCAAGGAAATTGAGGCTTGTGCTAGGAAAAGTAGCGAAGAAATTAGATCTGTTGCGCAAGAATTAAGAGATATGCAAACAACTACAACAGAATCACTTAGAGACGAAATTAATGCAGTCGGTAAACAATGCTCTGAGAAGGCAACACAATCACGCGACGAGTTTAAAGTAATGACAGCAGTACTTTCGCGCAAAGTAATGACAGCAGTACTTTCGCGCACAATGGATGCAAAGATAGACGCGAAATTCGACCAACAGAACAGTCAGATTGACGAGCGTTTTAATCTTCACCTACAAAACAGTGATACGCGTTTCCGTAAATTTATACAGGAACAGAATAAAGTAAAACGACAAGTCATGGAAACAATCACCGCACAGAGACAGGGAGATAAACGTAAATTGTTCGCGAAAGCAAAAACATACGTAGACAACAATATTGCTACAGTGTCCGACGGAATTAATACCATCAAACAGTTGAACACAGAATTACATGATGAAATTTCCGATCTTAAATCGAAAACAGACACACACACAGCAGACTTTCAGACAGTGACGGACAGACTCGAACAATTAGAAATAACACAGGATTCTGATGTCATCAAAGCAGACGTTAAAAAATTGAGCGAAACCACACGTAAAATACAAAAACAAATTAATGCATCTGACACTAAAAACGATGATCAGGTAAAAATACTGACTGAAAAATGTGATGAATTGGCCAGTCGTATTGATATTATTGAAAGTAATAATGACAGCAAATCAGACGATACTGCACCGAATTTGTTTAACCAAACACCCGAATTCCAAAATTTACAGCAGACAATCAATGAGATCGATTCGTCTAATAACACATTGCGTAGAAAATTGTCAAGTTTACAGCAAGAAATAACAGAGATAAAAAATATTTCAGTTAATAACACGTCACAGCATACGGCGAATTCCGAACATTTCTCACTCACACAGCCAGTATAACTTAGGTAATCTTCAGAGAGTACGTGAGTTAGATTCCGAACAGTCACAGTCAAACAGATTCCCATACAAACATTTTCTGTCAGTGAGAAAATTTAAAGTATTCAAAAATGACAGAACACAGATTCACCCCCTAGATTGGATACAACAATTTAGCTTTGCGTTTCCACCGACTTGGCCCGTAACACACAAACTTGAATTTATTTGCAGTTTTTTGTAAGGCGAACCGGCAACTCGTATGAGACCGATCGCGAGACAATGCTACTCGGTAGAAGAATTTCAGAATGCTTTTCTGTCAGCGTATTGGTCGAAGACGACACAGCGTGGAATCAAGGATCAATTAATTAGTTTACCAAATTATGAGAATTCTAACTTTTCTACTGTCATGCAATTTTTTGAGTACATGGTCCAACAAAACCAGTACCTAAGTGAACCTTACAGTGAATCTGCACTTATTCAATTATGTACTTCTAAATTACCACGGTCATTAAGAGTGTCTCTTTTAACGGGCCAGCAGAAGGAAAACATTTCGGCATTCAGAGATCTGTTACAGCTTTTGGAAGTACAGCAATCGAATTATTCCTTTATTAACAAAAATTTTTCTTATAATAACCAAGGTCAACAAACGTACAGCCATTACGATCAGCCACGTAATTTCAATAGCAAAGGTAACAGACGCTTTAGGAACGACAACCACCAGAACTTTAATAGCAGACAAAATTTTGATTATCAGTATCAACAAAATTATCAGCAGGAAGAACCACATTTTAATAACAATAGACGTTTTTCTCCGCAACAGCATCAAAACCAACCGGTTAGCACACCTAACTACCAATGTAGTCTACAAGGTTAACCAAGCTTTAATGTTTCGCCGCATGCACGTATAGTCCTAGGTACAACAAATAGTAACGCACGGCAGCAAAGAAACAACTACGTACAGAAAGCACAGTATTTCAATTCCTATCTCAATGCACCATATAGGAATGACTATCACGACGGACGTAAAAACAATGAGCACAATTATCAGCGTACATGTAATAACAGTAAGTCTTACGAGCAGCAAAATGATCAGCAACAACATATTCTCATGAATGAACACGACAGTAGGTATCATCCAGAGCGTAATACGTCTGGAAGAAATAACAGAACAGTTCAAACAGTCGAAATGCCACAACATCCTCTAGAAAATAATAACACGTCAGATAGAATCTGACTAGATACTGTACAGGTCGCATCTTCCAGTAACACAAGCACTACTTTAGACACGCAGAATGTTGTTCACGAAAATGTTGTTACTTTTGACGACATCCGAGACACTCTTTTACGGGAAAGACCAGTTGTTCAAAAAACTATTTCACATCCTGTCATCGAAATTAAAATTGATTCATCGAAATTTTCAGCAGTAATCGATTCTGGATCACCTATGTCAGTTATAAATGAAGAAACTTTCAACGAGTGTAACAAAGAAAATACCTATCCTACATTACCATTAGGCAAAACGAAAGTAAAAGGAGCAGTATCGAGTAAAGGAGTAGACGTTAAATTACAGACACATTTATCATTTTGCATTGCAGGTCACACATTTCACTCAAATTTTTGGATTATTCCGTTATTGACGAGAGACATTATTTTAGGTACGAATTTTCTGGTACAACACGATGCCATTATTGACTTTCAAAATTCCTATTTAATGTTGAAGGATGAAAATGTACAATTGGCTTTAGAATTTCAGCACTCTTTATCTGCGGAAGAACAAACAATTAATCGTACTGAGGTCATTTCCGCATCACGTAACATAGACTGTGATTCCACATTGTTCACAGATACGTACGTACACAACTATAATACTCCAGACGAATCAGACTATGACGTAATACAGATGATTTCTGATAAAGTTAAACAGAACAGTGCAAATACAGACGACGAACGCACGCAACTACACAAAATTCTTTTACCACAAGCTCCAGGTTTCGACAACATTCCTGGTACTATGTCCGGTTTTATGTATGAATTTCAAGTCAAACAGCACGATACATTTAAAGCCAAGCATTATCCCATTCCATATATCCATAGAGAACAAGTTAAGAAGGAATTGCAAGATATGCTCGACCAAGGAATTATTGAACCGGCAGTTAGTCCGTACATAAACCCACTCCATATTGTTAAGAGAAAGGATGGCTCACTTCGCCTCGTGCTTGATTCACGTCACATCAATGACATAATTATTAATGAAACAGATCGGCCACAGACATTAGAGGAACTACTACAGAAATTTCACGGTTCTGCTATTTATTCTACATTAGATCTGAAATCGGGATTTTGGCAAATTCAGCTCCATCCGAACTGCAGAAAGTACACAGCATTTCTCTGTTTTGGCGACTGTTATCAATTTTGCAAATTATCATTCGGTTTAACTATTTCTTCTGCAGCTTTTATTCGCGGTTTGAATACAATACTTCCGATAGTACTTAAAGACAGAATCACGACGTACGTAGATGACATTCTTATTGCAGAAGCTAACTGGACTGAACACAATCTGATTCTAGAACAACTGTTGCAAACTTTTCATGCTCAAGGACTCACAGTTAATCTCAGTAAATCGCATTTTGGCAAAACTTCTATAAAATTTCTTGGACATGTAATTTCAGCAGAAGGCATTACGCCTGATCCGGAAAAACTTCAAGCTTTACGTGACATTACTGTTCCTACGACGAAAAAACAACTACGCAGCTTTTTGGGTTTAATTAACTTTCTTCGTAAATTTATTCATCACTCTGCTTTAGACACACCTAGATTATGCGAATTGACAGGTAAAAACACTATTTGGGCCTGTGATAAGCAAGCACATTCTGTATTTATGAACCTGAAACACGCCTTGTTGAATGCACCACTTTTATCGCACCCAGACCTTACCAGAAATTTTTCTATTGCCACCGACAGTTCTAACACCGCTTTAGGCGTACATATTTTTCAGAAAATTGAAGAAGATGGCTCTACAGCAATTAAAAACATCGCATTTGCGAGTCGCATTCTGTCACCTGCTGAAAGTAATTATTCTGTTACAGAACTGGAAACGTTATGTGTTGTTTGGGCTTTTACAGGATTTAGGCCTTTTCTTTATGGAAGACATACCACCGTATACACAGACCAAAGAGCGATACAATTTTTACTTTCAGCTAAATTTTCACACGACAGGTTAAGTAGATGAAAACTTTATTTACAGGAATTTAATTTCACAATTGTTCACATTCCCGGCACACAAAATGTTATAGCAGACGCACTATCTCGTTCTCTCAGCAACAATCAGCAAGACATCGCAACCAACTTCTGTAAAGCAAATTTCAGCGTGATGCACATTCAACAAGTTGCATTTGAAAATTTTATTTCGTCGTCATTACAGGACATAGCACAAGGGCAAAGTAAAGACAACGTGGGGAAAGAGATTAAACACCTCTGGCAAGATAGGAATAATGTTACGATTAGAAACCATTACACTGTACACAATGACATTCTGTTTCGCCGTTCTCATCCTGACAGCAACAATTGGTTATTATGCATTCCTGCCGAACTGGTTAACAAATTAATCTGGTATACTCATTTAAGTTACGCACATTACGGAGCCAGAAAATGTTTTCTTATACTGAAACAGAACTGTTATTTTGCCAACATGGAGAAACGTGTACGACGAGTTTTAGCGTCATGTAAAATCTGCCAGAAAGCTAAGTCAGACACAACTTCACATATTCCTCTATTATATCCCATTGTACCTGTTAAATTGAGACATATGGACGCTGTAGACATTTTTGGTGCGATTCCCAGAACTAATAGAGGTTTTTGCTACATCTTTGTCGCTGTTGAACTCACTTCAAAATTTGTTACCTTCACTCCGTTACGCAAGGCTACTGCTAAAACTGTTTCGAAAGCATTTGTAAAACATTTTCTATTTCATGTAGGGCATGTGATGAAAATAGTTTCCGACAATGGACCACAATTTCGATCTGCAATACGGACACGTATGCTACGAGCTAGAAACATTTCTCCGATATACACTCCTGGAAATTGAAATAAGAACACCGTGAATTCATTGTCCCAAGAAGGGGAAACTTTATTGACACATTCCTGGGGTCACAGAAATTGGTAAACTGTGTAGAATTTACTGCCATAAAAAACATATTGATTGGGACCCACACATACTCTCATTTCAGGATGTAATTAATTCCATACCAAATGAATCCACTATGCTATCTCCGTTTGTTATACTGAAAAATGTTGAACCACCTAACAAAATTAAAGAATTAGTAACATTTCCTACATCTCGTCGACTAGGACACCATGAAATAATTGACATTGCGCTGAACAACATCAAACGTGCCGCAGAGCGCCGGAGAAGACAGCAAAAACAGGTTTGTACACGCCGTGACTTTCACATTGGACAGAAGATATTAGTACGTACACACTATTTATCTAATAAAGGAAAAGGTAGGTGCAGTAAATTTGAGCTTCTATACGCAGGTCCATATCGGATTCGCAGTATTCCTCACCCCAATGTTGTACACGTCGAAACTTTGAGAACCAGAAAATCGAAAGGAAACCACCTCTGGTCAAACATCAGACCTTTTATTGAATGAAGATACTTTATGATTTAACATGCTATAATGCCATTTGCTAATTTTATGATCAGTTATGCAATTATATTCACATGACTACTTACTGATGATTATCGTATTTTTTCTTGGCAAGTACCCGGCAAGATAAGGTTACCATCAGACAGGTTACACATCAGACCGTGCATATTTTCCATCTTTTATGTATGTATGATTGTTTTCCTGTTTTGTTTATATGCACTATGAAATAGTTCAGATATAACACACACCAGTTGACTTTGACATTTTTGCCCTATGATATCTCAACATCGTGGCTATTTTACATTTTTTGGTGCTGCATTGTGATATTCTGTGTACATTTTTGCATCCGAACACTGTCTATGTTTTTTGACATATTACGTTTTCTGTCATGGTATGCTGTATGCTCAAATTATGTTTCTATAAACCAGTTTTTATTTAATGGGTACATGAATTAAATGCAAAACATTAATCTTTGTTCATCATTTTCAGAAAGAAATTACGTGTAAACGAAATAAATTAAACGGAAATGGGAATTTCACCTTCGGAATGAACGAAAGAGAATGCAATACCTCATGAAGAAGAGTAAATGGATCAGAATTAACAAGCATTAACAAGAATATACTATACACATCGTCGAACAGCAGTCTTAACTAATTTTTTCTTTCAGAATACGAAGCGATTGATGCAAGCTGTCAGACAGAACTTCTCATCTTAGCTTTAGTGATGAAATATGCTAGAAATAAGGAATAGTTGTATAATGAATAATGAAATGATTTTTTTTTTTGCAGATAGTAATGAATACTGATGAAGAATATGCTACTATGGATAATGAAGTTTTTCTTTACAGGTGATGATAATAATGGAGTTATGATAATATGGACAATGAAGTAACGGATAATGAAGTTTTTTCTTTACAGATGAGGATAATGTTGAAGTGATGTATTTATGCTATGTAGTTATTTAAGTATTTGTTGCAGTTCGTTTTGACAGGATGTGTTATATTGTATAGTAGGATGAATGAAGGTTTTGGAAGGGACAGCTATGGAACACATTTTTATACACATTTCACTGCCTGTTAATTCCAGGTCACTACTTTTCAGCATAAAATCCATTTTTTTGTATATTTTTTGCAGGAGAAATTATTTATGAAATTAATGTGCTATAAACAGTTGTTCATTAAGTCTATGTCATTTATGAATGTGATCACATATACTGTACTTGTTTCATAACTTTGCTACAGCTGACTCATGACGAATGGTGTTAAACATCTTCATTTTCAGCAAGAAGTCAAATGCAAATATTATTATCCCCCAGCAGATAGTTATCGATCTCAACGCAATGCATTGCTAGCAAATAAAAAAGAAATATAATAATACTTTGTAACAAGGAAATGAGTGCCAATGTTCTCTGTAAAACACCACATGAATAATGACTTCTGATGATCTGTAATTAGGAAATGAGTGCCTATGTTCTCTTTAAATCATTATATGAATATTATTATGTAATGACTTCTGATGATTTGTAATTAGGAAATGAGTACCAATGTTCTCTGTAAAACACCATATGAAAATTTTGACTTCTGAAGATTTATAATTCGGCAATGAGTGCCAATGTTCTCTGTAAAACACCATATTAATATTTTGACTTCTGATGATTTATAATTCGGCAGTGAGTGCCAATGTTCTCTGTGAAACACCAATCTATGAACATTATTCTGTAATATTACATACATGGTACAGAAATGTTCAATAACTGGGCAATGAATGCCGCAAACTACTAATGTAATTCTCAGTGAAGACTAGTATGTGACTTAATGTCCTTCACCTTCTGGCCTAACTACCCTGAATTACTGCAATATCCGTTTATCCTGTATATCCTCTTGATCATGGAGCACTATATTTGGTTTTTGCACTAATTCTACGTTGGTGTACCTTACAAGAACGTGGTGTTGACACGACATGCTGTCCACCACCTTGAGCGATGGAGATGTTATTATGGTCCCACTGTTTGGTGTACCTAATGTACTGCTAAAATGATAACATGGAATATTACTACGACATTTCAGCGTCTTGGCTACGCTGATAAATACTTCTGGGAAAAGAACTTCAGATTGTTTCACTTGGTGTTGTGCTACAGTAGAAAGATATGGACTTTCTGTGCAGCTACGTGCAACCTAAAGTGCTACAAGCATGATGCAATCCTTCCCTTTCCTATCCTAATTCTTGTAACATAGTGAAAATCATTTTTTGCTAATACGATTTGTATTCATGACTAATGCGTTTTTTTTCATTTGCTGATATGTTCTGAACTACAGTACATGTGCACTTATGTCATTTGTCAATGAGATTTATATTCATTATGTCTATTTGTTGCAAAGACTTTGAAGAATTTTTCAGTGCATGTACACTTATGTCATTTGTTAATATGTTTTGTGCTGAACGTCAGTAAGTGTGCACTTTTGTCATTTATCAATATCATTTGTATATACATTTTTTATGATTTGCTGATATGTTCTGTAATCATTGTGTATATATTTTTTGTCATTGTCTGATATGTTGTGTACTCGGTGCATGTGCACTATATTTACTTCATGTTCTACACCTATACTTATATTTTGTGATTCTAAAGTTAATCAGTTAAGAAAAAATTTGTTACTCATGGCAAGTCCAAATAACTCACCATCGCTGCCAAATTTTTGCCCCCCCAGTGGAGGGTTATGAAACACGTATGTAATCAGTGTATTCATTAACAGCGATGGCGAGGCATGACAGAACCTCTGACCAGAGAGTTATTTATCGTTGCTAGTCTGCGCTTGACCGCGCGAGAGTTCAGTTGTGAGTTGGACTCTGTCGGAAGTAGTGTGTGTGGAGTCGGCAGAGAAAATGGTTCAGTTGCGAGTTGCACTCAGTCGGCAGTAGTTGTAGCGAGTGGACGGTTGTACTGAGCGGGCGTCGGCATGCGTCGGCGGCGTGCTCTACTTCCATCTCTGGTCAAGATTCAGGACGAGGTATATTGTTTTAGAAGATAATGAAGCAGCATTGCGCTGAGCTAATGACATATGTTAATTGTAATTAATTTGTTCAAGAATTGCCCCAATACTAATTTTCTTATAAAGTAACTGTTTTAAACAAAAAGATTCATTTCAAGTCAAGTAATACTTCCTATGCATTCCCTCCAAGAATTAAAATTAAACATGGGCCAGCATTGCACGGAGCTGTGCCGAAAAATAAGAGCAGATATTGATGGAGTTTACTGATGTAAGAATTTTGGTTTTTGTGTTCAGGTTTAATTATTGCACAGGGCCAAAGGTCAGCGCCACTGCCCTTATGAAATTTGTCAGGTTTAATTATTTGTGTTCAGATGTTACACATAGTTTATGCTTCATTATTTAATTAATTTTATTGTGGGTTTAATGAGCAATCTTCATTCCTTAATTTCGTGAGGAGTTTACATTTGGGCCATTATTATTCTTAATTTTGCAAGCAGGTTACGCTTAGCTCCATTTTCCTATTTAACGATATTTTGTCGGGAGTTTAGATTTTTAGCCCATTAGCATTGTCTTTTATTTTTGCGGGGAGGTTACAACGCTATCCCAAAAACAGTCAGCCCGTGTGATAATAGATGTCTCGTCGAATACAATGCGATGACCGTTTTCTAAAGCGCGCTCTACTACCGCTGATTTCTCTGGGTACCGTAGACGAAAACGTATCTAGTATTCTACACAGCGCTGTTCCATGGTACGCACAGTCTGTCCGATATAGAACTGTCCACACCCAAAAGGTATTTTACATACTCCTGGAGTTCTGAAGCCTACGTCGTCTTTCACAGGCCTCAAAAGTTGTCGAATTTTTCCTGGAGCCCGGAAGACCGAATCGATTTTATGCCTCTTTAGGAGCCGGCTTATTTTTCCTGTTATTGACCCGCATAAGGGCAAGAGCGCAAACTTCATCGAGTCCTCCACGGCGTCTTTCTGCTTACGTATTTTCGGAAATATAGTTTGCGATATATGGCGGTGGTTGTAGCCACTTTCCTTGAATATTTTCCGTAAGTGGCTCAGTTCTCGCGACGGATGGTGATTGCTGTCAGCATGCAGATACCGGTCTGTGTGGGTGGTTTTCCGGTAAACGCTGTGGCGGAGACACTCATTTGCTTTGGGGCAGACGAGAACGTCATGTAACGGGAAGGCACCATCTGTCTCTATCTCCATCGTGAACTTGATGTTGTCATGGATGTTGTTGATGTGGTCCAAGAATTCTCCCAGCTTTTCACGTCCATGGTGGAAAATATTTCAACCAGACGGACGGCATTGCGATGGGAAGCCTATTAGCTCGATTTGTAGCCAATTTGTTCATGGAGTACTATGAAAACATCGCCCTGGACACGGCTCCTGAAAGGCCTAGTTACTTTTATCGTTACGTCGACGACACGTCAGGTGTGTGGTCTCATGGAAGACGTGGAAGGCAGCGCTGCAATATAAGGACGGCAGCAACAACCACTTGACAATGGCCGAGGAGTACTCGGCCGAAAGCTCGTGGATTGTAAACCACTTGACGCGGCTGGAAGCCCGAGAAACTTTTATTACTACATATCGCCGTGAAACTATGCACTCCTGTATCTTTTCCATTATGTTATTTTACACGACACCGTTGAAAATGAAAGTAAAAGTGGTATTACGGTCTAAAAATTGAAGTGAACGTGTCATACATTAGAAATTAATACGTACTTTTGCAGAGATGCGTTTAAAATTAAAATTAAACTGTCGTTTTAAGATTTAATAACTTGAATGTGTAGCAGATAAAAAAAGCACATTCGGTATTAATACGTGAATCTATAGGAAAGCGTAAAAAATGAAAATGAAATAGAGATTTCAGAGCACGAACTAATAACTAAATACAAATGAACAAACACAGAGTGGGATTTGCTATTACATAATTTTTCAGACTAGTGTGGAAAAAAACCGATTTGTTTTATAATCTAATAGTTAACATGTAAAGCATTAGGGTCTGTGTAGCTAGATGCTGCATAATAAGTGTACACAGTATCTTAAATCCATGTAACGGGTGGACAGTTTTGCACTGCAGCTATTGCTCTCACCATAGTACTTTCTAATGGTATTAGAAAAGATTTTACATATTTGTTGACAGAACTGATCTACGTAATTAATTAACACTTTTTCATCTGTGTGTACTGTCCGATAGCGTATAATTCCGCGATAACTGTACATTTCAGCAGACGCCAAGAATACGCAGCAGTTGTGATATACTACAGTATCATTATGACTTGACTGAACAGCCTGGATCATTCGGGTATTGTCTAGTATTGTCGGGTGCCTTCGGTCACGTCTGCACTTAAACGAGGTTTAGTTCCGCGTTCTGCCATCGGCAATTGTAAAATAAACAGGTAATGCGTAGTTTGTAAATCCAATGAATGTGTTCTAAGCTATAATAAGAATCACATTAAAATCTTAAATTTTTAAAACTAATGTGAGTAAATAAACAGTCTCACCAGTCAGCAAAGTTTACGTCTGGCTTTGACGTCAGTGAACTCGTTAATCATATCTTCATAGTTCAGACGGTTATCAGTCAGCAGTTCGGCTCCGATGTGAAGAATGGACAAGGCGTTCATCCTCTCCTCACACAACGTAGAACTTATGTACGATTTCAGCCTTTTAAGAGCCGGAAACGAGCGTTCTGCTGAACAATTTGTAAGTGCCATAGATAGAAGTATTCCAAGAGCAATGTCAACATACAGAAACACGGACTGTAACCTCTCTTTTAGTAAAATTTTACTCATTTCGACTGGTACATCACTAATCTCAGAAGATTTCTAATGTTCTGCGAGGTGTACACATTCACTATGGAAGGAAGGCTCTAAATCTGTGTCATATGACGCTTGGAGTTTTGCTGCACGTTGAGCAATATCGTCAGGTGAACTGTTCTTAAGGTTGCTGAAAACAGTGGAGGAGTCCAACAGAGTTCTATAGCTTTCTTTACTCCTCACCAATTAGGCGCACAAGTTGTCGAGTACTGGAGGAGATGTTTCCACTCTAAATTTTTCCCTTCCAGTCAGAAAAACTTCAGAGTCCGCTACTTCGTCATCATGAAGTTTGCGTTTTTATGACCTTTTATAGGTGCATTCATAGTCTACATCAGTCACAATCTCCTTGGATTTATTTTCATAATACTCGAACATGCCACAAATGGATGCAATAAGTCCTACAAGTGATACATAGAATTCATGCACTATTTTAATATCAATATTTACACTTTAGTATTTCATATTTACGCTATTAAATCTCTGAAGTATGTCCTTGCAAACTGTCATCATGAATATCATTTCTAGTCTGCTGAGTTGATTCAATAAAGCTGAAGCCTCATTTCGCACAAGTGATTTTACAAACATATTATTGGCAATATGTTTGAGGGCATTGATAACACCCTCCCAGTTTTCATATAAACTTAAACAGGCTTCCTCTCTTGCTGACCAACGTGTTTTTGATAAACTTTTTACCGTTTTACTTCCTGGTTTCATGAAAGAAAGAAGTTTATCCCAGAGCTGTGTAGAAGTGTGGTGTCACCGCCAGACACCACACTTGCTAGGTGGTAGCTTAAATCGGCCGCGGTCCATTTAGTACATGTCGGACCCGCGTGTCGCCACTGTGATCGCAGACCTAGCGCCACCACCAAGGCAGGTCTCGTGATACGAGAGTGGACTCGCCCCAGTTGTACGCGAACCTAGCTATCGCCCAGTTGTACGAGAACCAAGCTACCGCCCAGTTGTACGAGAACCTAGCTACCGCCCAGTTGTACGAAGCCTTTCTCTCTCATTAGCCGAGAGACAGAATAGCCATCAGCTAAGTTAATGGCAACGAACTAGCAAGGCGCCAGTTGTATCAGTGCCTATAGCTTACAAGTATTCAAGAGAGATGTATTCCAAGGCCTCAATAAAAGATAAGTACTAAGCATCTACATACTTTTCTTCTTATTCATTTATAAGTTCTCATGTTCCAGACTTCACGCCCGTCTGCTTTAGCCTTGCGTGCCCTATCGGCTACAGCGTTAGTCTAGAGTTCATTTTCAACAATAAACTTCACGGTGTCGGCCCAGCTACCGACACAACATTTATTGGCGACGAGGGAAAAGTGAACTTTTTCTGATTGCTTACATTTAATTGTGTCATGGCTTCGCCACATTCTCCAGATGTACTGTCCGAATTTTATCGCTTGCAGAATCAGCAGACGCAGGCGTTACTGGATGCCCTTGGACAGCTCGTCCAGGGTCAACGTGCGCTGCACACCGATGCGGCCGCAGCCGCTTCACCGCTACCGCAGCCACAACCTGCCGTTGCACCGCCTTTTCGGCACTACGACCCGAACCAAGAGACCTGGCAAGAGTGGTCCCGCCAGTTTGCCTTCCACCTCGCTGCCTACAGAATTCAAGGTAATGAGCGGCAGCCGTTTTTGCTTTCTTGTGTCGGTGTGTCCACATACCGTGTGATAGTGAAATTGTTTCCCCGACGCGACGTAGCAACTCTGTCCTACGAGGAAATTTTGTCTGCATTAGATGCCTATTTCAAAGAAACAGTTAATGTGGTTGCAAAACGGTATACGTTTTTTCGTACAAAACGTACGGCCGGTCAAACTAATAGGGAGTGGGTAGCAACATTGCAAGGACTTACTAGGGACTGTGCCTTTGAATGTGACTGTGGTCTTTCTTATTCAGATACAATGGTGCGTGATGCAATTGCACAGAACGTTTCTGATGTTCGCATACGGGAGCAAATTTTGAAACTAGTTAATCCCTCCCTTCAACAAGTGATAGACATATTGGATAGACAGGACACACTTGACTGTGCTCAGGAATCTTTTGAAACTTCGCCAGCTGTGTGTAACATTAACCGGCCCGCCGGGCGCGCTCGCGCAACGCGGCCCGGTCAACTGCCCTCGCGGCCGTCCGCACAGCTGACGCCGCGCGCTAAGCCAGGTGTGCCGCGCCAGCCCACAAATGCAGTGAAATCATGCCCGCGGTGTGCTACTAGACATTCGCGTGAACATTGCCCGTCACGCCAAGCTATTTGCTTTTTCTGCAATAAGAAAGGACATGTTCAAAGTGTTTGCCAGAAAAAGCTCAGATCAGACAATCACGATCATTCCAGGCCCTTTGCTTCGCGCCGGAATCGAACCAAGGACACTCAGGCTCGTGGACCTTCGCCTATGGACATTCATGTCGTTAATTCCGCTTCGTCCAGTGACACTTTCTCTAACAGTAACAGTGATCGTCCCACAAAAACTGTGCGTCGACGTCGCCGGAAATCACGTCAATTAGCAAGTGATTCTGTACCAGTGTCTGTTCCAATTGCACACAACAGTCGCTCTTGTCGTCAGCAGGACAATAAACTTTTTGTGGACTTAGCCTTTGACGGCCAAGTGATACCATTCCAGCTCGATACCGGAGCTGCAGTTTCATTGCTCAATCATGACACATACAAACAACTGGGCGCACCTCCGTTGCGTGCCGCACATGTTACGCTAACTACATATTCCGGACAGAAAATTCCTGTGTTAGGACAGTGCAGCCTTCTTGCAACATACAAGGGACAAACAAAACTTGTGTCATTTTACGTTCTTCGTTCTTCTTCTGCAGTGAACTTGTTTGGTCTAGATTTATTTAAGTTGTTTAACATGTCTATTGTAAATCAGGTCCTATCAGTGAATCAGACTGTGCCTACAGACAGTGTTTCTCGGCTGTGTGACGAATTTGCAGACGTTTTTGCACCGGGCTTAGGTTGCGCTAAAAACTATGAAGCACATTTAGAACTGAAGGTAAACGCGCAACCAAAATTTTTCAGGGCGCGCAATGTTCCCCACGCATTGCGTGATGAGGTCGCAAGAACGTTACACGATCTCGAATCACAGGGTGTAATTGAACGTGTGCAAGCTTCTCTCTGGGCCTCACCCTTAGTAATTTTGCCAAAACCTTCCGGAAAATTGAGACTTTGCGTGGACTTCAAGGCCACAGTGAATCCACAGCTAGTGACTGCTACTTTTCCTTTGCCCCGCCCGGAAGATCTTTTTGCTAAACTGTGCCCGGGAAAATATTTTTCAAAGTTGGACCTAGCCGATGCGTACTTGCAAATACCGGTGGACGACGAATCCCAGCGCGTATTGGTGGTTAACACGCATCTTGGATTGTACCGCTTCAAAAGACTGCCATTCGGGTGTGCATCCGCCCCGGCCTTGTTTCAGCAATATTTACAAACTATTTGTGCGTCGGTCCCTACTGCAGCAAACTATCTGGACGATATAGTGATCTCCGGACAGACAGAAGAAGATCATCTTGCGAACCTACGAACGTTATTTCAGGTCTTGCGGCACAATGGTCTTCGCTTGCGGAAGGACAAATGTGTGTTTTTTGCTCGTGACTTACCATACCTGGGACATGTCATTACTGCCCAAGGCATACATCCAAGTCCAGAGCACCTCCGTGCCATACACGATTTGCCTTCCCCTCAAAATCTGAAACAGCTACAGAGTGTGTTGGGTAAAATTAACTATTATCATAAATATGTGCGCAATGCCTCTTCCATTTCAGCTCCGCTTCATCGCTTACGCCGTAAAGGTGTTCCGTTCGTCTGGACGACGGACTGTGAACGCGCCTTTCGCCAGTTGAAATCGGCGTTGCTTTCTAATACTTGCCTTACGCCATTCGATCCCCAGAAACCCCTTTTGTTGATGGTAGATGCATCGGATTTCGGGATCGGTGCTGTACTTGCGCACAAAGTTGGCTCCCATGATCGCCCTATTGCCTTTGCGTCCAAATTGCTCTCGTCTGCGCAAAGAAATTATTCACAGATAGAGAAAGAAGCTTTGGCTCTCGTGTTTGGTGTTACTAAGTTCCATGATTTCTTGTATGGTCGTCACTTTACCATCATCACAGACCACAAACCTTTGACATCGCTTTTTCATCCGACCAAGCCTGTACCTCCACGTACAGCGCAGAAATTCATTCGCTGGTCTATTTTCCTCTCGCAGTACCGCTACGATATCTTGTATCGGTCCACTGCTAAGCACGGAAACGCCGATGCGTTGTCCCGTTTGCCTGTTGCTGAGGATAAAGCATTCGATTCTTCCGAACTTGCTTGCATGTTCATTGATTCGGAAACCGATGAAGTGGTCGAATCGTTTCCGATTGATTTTCGTCGTGTCGCTACAGCCACAGCTGCTGACCCTGTCCTTGCTACTGTTTTACGTTTTGTTGCTACGAAATGGCCTTTGTCAAAGTCTCGGATCGAGGATCCGTTGGTTCGCCGATTTTTTGCTCACAAGGAGAGACTTTTTGTTCGACGTGGTGTTTTGTTGTTGCGTTCTGATAATGATCAGTCCAGAGTCGTGGTCCCACGTTCGTTACAGTCCTCTGTTTTACGGCTTCTTCACCAAGGACATTGGGGTATAGTGCGAACGAAACAACTTGCTCGTCAGCACTGTACTTGGTTCGGAATCGATGCTGCGATTACGAATATGTGTTCTTCGTGCCCGGCGTGTGCCGAACAACAGTCCGCACCGCCGCGGAAAGTCTTTGCGTGGCCAACAGCCACTTCCCCTTGGCAACGCTTGCACGTTGATTTTGCTGGTCCATTCTGGAATGCTCGATGGTTGGTTCTGGTCGACGCCTTCAGTAATTTTCCTTTTGTTGTCCGGATGTCTTCCACGACGTCCTCCGCCACCATCCAAGCGTTGTCTGCTATCTTTTGCATTGAAGGTCTTCCGCAGACTATTGTTTCCGACAATGGCCCACAATTCATGTCCGCAGAATTTCAGTCATTCTGCCAGGCCAATGGTATTCAACATCTGACATCCGCGCCGTTTTCGCCTCAGTCCAACGGTGCCGCTGAACGTTTGGTCCGGACTTTCAAGTCACAGATGTTGAAATTGAAAGAGTCGCATTCTCGGGAGGACGCATTGTTGCTCTTTTTGTCTTCGTATCGCTCTCAGCCCCGAGATGGTCGCTCGCCGGCTGAGTTGCTCCACGGTCGTCCTCATCGCACCTTGATGTCTTTGCTGCATCCGCCGCATCAGGTTCCTGTGCAGCGGCAGACTCCTGCTTTTGCTCCAGGCGACGTTGTCTTTTATCGCAACTATCGCGGTTAACGGCGTTGGCTCGCAGGGCGCATTCTTCGCTGCCTCGGCCGCGCGATGTATTTGGTTTTGGGGGCCTCTGGTGAGGTGCGTCGGCATCTCAATCAGCTGCGCCTCTGTCGTCGCTCGGGTTCTGCCGCTCCCCGTCTGCTTTCAGCGACGGTGCCGTCCGGTCAGCGCCCTGGGGACCCATCTACTGGCTCGCCTCATCCCCAGGTGTTACCGACGATGCCTTCCATTTTGCCCCATGGCGACGCGCCGCCGCAGCAGCAGCAGCCGCCGCCGCCGCCGCCTGTTCTCCCGCCGGCGTCGCCCGCATTAGACGCTTCGCTGCAGCCGCCAAGCGCCTCCCAGGGTCACGCGCCGCCGATCGCTTCCCGTGACCAGCTGTCCTCCGCCATGGAACTCCCGCCCGCTCCGGACCACATGACGTCATCGCGCGTCGGCTACCCCGACGCAATGGAGGTCGACCCTTCGGTGCCTCCTGTCTCTTTACGGGCGCATACACCGCATGTTGACGTGCACCCTGGACTAGTTTTTCAGGCGTTTCCTAGCTCCCCTCGGACCGGATGGCCGGGTGCGGGTGGCACAGCCTCGCCTGTTGTTAGGCTCCCCACCTCATCGCATACGTCAACATGTGGTCCTCCCCACGGCGGGCGGAAGCCTTATCACACGACCGTTCGCCGATTTGCGGGGGAGGAATGTGGTGTCACCGCCAGACACCACACTTGCTAGGTGGTAGCTTAAATCGGCCGCGGTCCATTTAGTACATGTCGGACCCGCGTGTCGCCACTGTGATCGCAGACCTAGCGCCACCACCAAGGCAGGTCTCGTGATACGAGAGTGGACTCGCCCCAGTTGTACGCGAACCTAGCTATCGCCCAGTTGTACGAGAACCAAGCTACCGCCCAGTTGTACGAGAACCTAGCTACCGCCCAGTTGTACGAAGCCTTTCTCTCTCATTAGCCGAGAGACAGAATAGCCATCAGCTAAGTTAATGGCAACGAACTAGCAAGGCGCCAGTTGTATCAGTGCCTATAGCTTACAAGTATTCAAGAGAGATGTATTCCAAGGCCTCAATAAAAGATAAGTACTAAGCATCTACATACTTTTCTTCTTATTCATTTATAAGTTCTCATGTTCCAGACTTCACGCCCGTCTGCTTTAGCCTTGCGTGCCCTATCGGCTACAGCGTTAGTCTAGAGTTCATTTTCAACAATAAACTTCACGGTGTCGGCCCAGCTACCGACACAACAAGAAGCATAGAAAAAATTATAAAGGTTTTGCACTACGTTGAAAAGTGAACATGGTTCTTGACAACTGCTTGCAGCACTAGTGCCGACTAAATTCAAAGAATGTGCTGCACTAGGCACATACGCGATTTCGGATTTCCTTCTTTAATGCGTTCCTGCAAAACAGTGTGGTTCCTGACATATTGCTTGCGTTGTCATATGACTGGCCTCTGCAATCAGTAATATCAATGGAATTTGTAAACAGGACATTTAGTAGGGCCTCAAATACATTTTCGAACTTATGCCCTGTGTTTGTTAGAAACAGAAGGAAACGTTCACCAGGTTCACCATTCTCGTTCACATATCTTATTATGAAAGATAATTGATCAAAATGTGAAACATCCATAGTAGAATCTACTATTGTAAATATTTGGCCTGTTTGATTCCACTAATGCTAACTGTTTTGATTCTTTCAGAAAGAAGCTCTATTATTTCATCAGTGGTTGTTGCAGGAAGATAACTTTTACGTCCTTGCCATGGATTTCCATATCGTTCAATGTGCTCTGCGAGAAAAGGATCAGACTCGGCTATAAGTTCAAGAGACCTACGAGGTGCATTCAAGTTCTAAGGCCTCCGATTTTTTTTCTCCGGACTGAAAAGAGATAGAAGCATGCGCATTATTTTAAAATGAGGCCACGTTCATTGTCAATACGTCCCAGAGATGGCAGCACCGTACAGCAGATGGAATTTTACCGCCAGCGGCGAGAATGAGAACTGTTTTAAAGACTTAAAATGGCGATGTTTTCCTTACTTGAACAGCGTGCAATCATTCGTTTTCTGAATTTGCGCGGTGTGAAACCAATTGAAATTCATCGACAGTTGAAGGAGACATGTGGTGATGGAGTTATGGATGTGTCGAAAGTGCATTCGTAGGTGCGACAGTTTAATGAAGGCAGAACATCGTGCGACAACAAACCGAAACAATCTCGGGCTCGCACAAGCCGGTCTGACGACATGACCGAGAAAGTGGAGAGAATTGTTTTGGGGGATCGCCGAATGACTCTTGAACAGATCGCCTCCAGAGTTGGCATTTCTGTGGGTTCTGTGCATACAACCCTGCATGACGACCTGAAAATGCGAAAAGTGTCATCCAGGTGGGTGCCACGAATGCTGACGGACGACCACATGGCTGCCCATGCGGCATGTTGCCAAGCAATGTTGACACGCAACGACAGCATGAATGGAACTTTCTTTTCGTCGGTTGTGACAATGGAAAAGACGTGGATGCCATTTTTCAATCCAGAAACAAAGCGCCAGTCAGCTCAATGGAAGCACACAGATTCACTGCCACCAAAAAAATTTCGCATAACAGCCAGTGCTGAAAAAATGATGGTGTCCATGTTCTGGGACAGCGAGGGCGTAATCGTTACCCATTGCGTTCCAAAGGGCACACGGTAACAGGTGCTTCGGTTTTTTTGCTTCTGTTTCCCGCATCACTATAATTTTAGCTGGGACGCAAATATGTTCTGAATATTCTTGACACTGTCTTCCTAATTTAAAAAGCAAATAATTTTTGCAGCTTCTTGCAGTGAGGTGTGCTCGATCGACTCTTATCCCACTTATTCTTTTAACATTTTACCGGTTTCTGTGGGCAGAGAAGACAGACAACAAAGTTTAAGTAATCTTGTCGGCAGTGAATGTGATGTGTTGTCATTTGTGAGAACACTGCTGTTATGTCTACACGAAAATGTAACTTTTGTTCCAACATAGAATAAAAAGAAATGTTACTGGATGAAAAAAGGCTTAGTTCAGAAATTTAATTTAAAATTTGCAATGCCACGTGCTATTGGAGTGCACATAGTACAAACTTTGATATTGTGCAGGCTGCAACACAGTAAAATAGACAAGCGAAAGTTGGTTTCTTCTTCTTTTTTCGCCAAAAACGTAATTAAGAAAATAAATAAAACTTTTAAACTGCTGTGAAGTGTATTTCACACATTATTAGATACTCTGCTTATGTTCTTCTCGTATAAACATGTGTTTAAAAATGTAAAACATTCCCAGTGTCAACATGTTTTGTTAAATTGGTGTCATTAAATAAAAGCTCAGATATTGAAGACCACATTAATTCCAGTAATGGAGAGTTGACTTAATACATCCCTGTTGTTTCTACAAGAAATTTAAGTAGAGTCAGGTTTTACATACTGACGCCCACATGTGTTACAGTACTTAAGAAACGGCTGATAAATTTATCATAGTTTTCAGTGGCCCCGGTGTTTTCACGGGTAGGGTTAGGAAGAAGCCGACAACATTTTCGGACTAATAACGTTGCAAACATTGTATTGTAGGTTGCCGTCCTGACAGCTTACTTCAGAATATTTTGAACAACTATGAAAATGATACCCGACAGAAACCCAATGTTACATTTCCATTCAGTCACCAAGTAAACTATGTATTTTTCCAAGCTTGTATTGTCCAATTTCGTTCTTAGAGCTTATTTAAATTAGCAAGTTGTTTAGCAATATTGACATTTTTTGTCGTTTAAAGAGCAGTTATTTTAAAACGTAAAAGGTTAGAATGAGTACAAAGCAAAAAATGGCGCCCCCTTAAGGTGTCGTCCCTGGCCCTGTACCTAGTGGACCTACATGTAAATCTGAAACAGCACTCCACTAGTCTCTTAAATCTTGTCCTCTATTTCCACACTACGCTGTAACCATTTCTTCGCGTGGTCAGCATGTCACAATCCACAATTATAAAACGTTCTAAGTGTAAAGTTTCTGCATAGGATGCTGTTACCAACTAAGGTTACAGCTAAACTTCCACGTGACTTCGACCACATTATAGAAGATATACTAAGTAGAGTTCAATAATAATTCGTAAGTGTATTGGTCCGGACATTGTTGAAGCTGCCATCTTGCCGGCAGTATCGAGGGATTTCAGAAGACAAGGAATGCATCAACTCCACTGTCTGCGCGAGGGTTTGAAAGCTTCCCCTCCTAAGTGAGCTTACAGTGCTTTACTCGTAACTGCATCGCTCATTTGACTAGTGGTGCACCGGAGTACACCTTTTAATCATCAGTCAGGTTGTAATGTCATCCCTTCTCGACCAACCTGGCTGATATTTATTTCTAACTCTTTATTTTCACCTTCGCCACCCCCATTACGTTTGCAAATAAAATTTTATAGCTTTCTATCCCTCCCACAGTCCATTTATCATTCACTAAATGAAATAACAAACTGCTGTCTATAAATCTCGAACAAAATTTGTGTCATGATTCTGCACCAAACCTTAGTTCAAATTTGCTTAATTTCTTTTAGTTTCATTCTTGGTGTAATTGCGGTTGGTTGCTGTAGTCCCCATATAATGTGCACTCGGATATCCTACTCTTCGCAGTTATTGCAGTCTTTGGGTAGGTCCTGTGCTCGTCGCCATTTTACTTCCTGGGAAGGCACAGAGAAATGCACGCGGACAAACATCGACCTTCTCTGAGACTTCTGACTTTTCCTTTACTTCGACCTGTACCCGAGAATGATACTCCAAAATTGTCGTGCAATTACTAGCCGATAACTACATCATCCGCAGAGGAAATGCGTTGCAGAATATTGTTCATGATTAGCTGATGGAATACCCAAGCATCTTTAGCACCCGCGGTGCGTTGCATAGCATGGTAACTGCAACAATCAAATTTACCAACGACTCAATCAAATCATGTTTGAGATCATTGTAAGTATTGCTTTGTTTTAACTTTCTAGGATATTGTTCATTTCGATATCTTACTTTTGAAAACCAAACAATTAAATATCTCAGATACCGCAACCATATAGTTAGGCAACAACCATGGGGTCAGATATTAACTAAAGAAAGTGGTTCCTTTTTTTAAATTTTCTTTTTCGTTTACTCAAGTACGTTTGTAGCTGTTGCAAAGGACTAGCCTGTCTTCGTCGCAAACATTCTCCTGCAAATTCCACACTCACCTTGTGTAATAAAGCTACCTCGTTATGTAATTTGGACACATGTTTTTCTAATACTCGATTTCTCCAATCGTAAGTAAGACAGAAAATATTTCAAACGAACGTGTAGCCTATTTCAGCCTGGGTTTCATTCGAGAAAATATTTTATTCATCTGTCCCGGATTTATTTTACCAGGTAAAATTAAGGCTTCACACATTGTCTGATTGACCGATTTGTGACATTTAGAGATAAACGTCGTAATTAACAGGCCAGTGGGCTTCGAATATGAGTTACACAAAAATAAAGCTGTGATTACGACAGCAATAACAATAAAATGATGGGCAGCCTCTAACACTTACGACGCGTGTCCCCAGGTGTCTTATTGGGGAACGTAATCCAGTTACGAGAATTAACCAACAGATGTCGTCAATGTCTGGTCGACAGCGAGAGACTACCAACGGCGCCCATCCTCAAGTCAGGGGCGCCAGAAACAAGTGGATGAAGTCATACATTGTCACTGGATATTTGGCAGCACCTTCCCGCTATCGACTTTAAGAGGGTACACTATAGAGATTGAGATGACACACCAGGCCACCCAATAGAGTGGATGCCCCGGTCTTGCTCTTGCCAGAGAAAAATGATGTCTCCTGCAGTCAATGTAAATCTCGTAGAATCCATAAATGACGAGTGGAGATGTAAGGAACATAATGCTGCGTTTTATGGGGCAGTCCAAAGTCACTGGGAGAATTAATAACGGGTTCTGAAATCACTTTATGGCCAGAAACACGCTGCAGACATAGTCCAGCTTCATCTCCAACTGACTCATATCACACAAATGAAGAACAAGATGTTTGAAACAATAAAATACCAACAGACATAAGCGCTGTACAATACTGCTTTCCCAAACTTACTGCTCTGCTGATCTGGTAACAACTCGTCTGAATCTGGCCGCCTCCCAGGCTCTCGTCAAAGGTGCCCAGGTGGCAAATGGACACTGGACGATGCCAAGGATGTGCTCTGGTGCTTTTAGTACTTTAAGGAACATGGTGCTGCCACTGAAGCAGATGTCTATCGAATCCATCGTATTAGATGTTACATGGACACTGGACGATGCCAAGGATGTGCTCTGGTGCGTTTAGTACTCTAAGGTGCATGGTGCTGCCACTGAAGCAGATGTCTATCGAATCCATCGTATCAGATGTTACATGGACACTGGACGATGCCAAGGATGTGCTCTGGTGCTTTTAGTACTCTAAGGTGCATGGTGCTGCCACTGAAGCAAATGACTATCGAATCCATCGTATTAGATGTTACATGGACACTGGACGATGCCAAGGATGTGTTCTGGTGCTTTTAGTACTCTAAGGTGCATGGTGCTGCCACTGAAGGAGATGTCTATCGAATCCATCGTGTTAGATGTTACATGGACACTGGACGATGCCAAGGATGTGCTCTGGTGCGTTTAGTACTCTAAGGTGCATGGTGCTGCCACTGAAGCAGATGTCTATCGAATCCATCGTATTAGATGTTACATGGACACTGGACGATGCCAAGGATGTGCTCTGGTGCGTTTAGTACTCTAAGGAGCATGGTGCTGCCACTGAAGCAGATGTCTATCGAATCCATCGTATTAGATGTTACATGGACACTGGACGATGCCAAGGATGTGCTCTGGTGCTTTTAGTACTCTAAGGTGCATGGTGCTGCCACTGAAGCAGATGTCTATCGAATCCATCGTATTAGATGTTACATGCACACTGGACGATGCCAACAATGTGCTCTGGTGCTTTTAGTACTCTAAGGTGCATGGTGCTGCCACTGAAGCAGATGTCTATCGAATCCTTCGTATTAGATGTTACATGGACACTGGACGATGCCAAGGATGTGCTCTGGTGCGTTTAGTACTCTAAGGTGCATGGTGCTGCCACTGAAGCAGATGTCTATCGAATCCATCGTATTAGATGTTACATGGACACTGGACGATGCCAAGGATGTGCTCTGGTGCTTTTAGTACTCTAAGGTGCATGGTGCTGCCACTGAAGCAGATGTCTATCGAATCCATCGTATTAGAAGTTACATGGACACTGGACGATGCCAAGGATGTGCTCTGGTGCCTTTAGTACTCTAAGGTGCATGGTGCTGCCACTGAAGCAGATGTCTATCGAATCCATCGTATTAGATGTTACATGGACACTGGACGATGCCAAGGATGTGCTCTGGTGCGTTTAGTACTCTAAGGTGCATGGTGCTGCCACTGAAGCAGATGTCTATCGAATCCATCATATTAGATGTTACATGCACACTGGACGATGCCAACAATGTGCTCTGGTGCTTTTAGTACTCTAAGGTGCATGGTGCTGCCACTGAAGCAGATGTCTATCGAATCCTTCGTATTAGATGTTACATGGACACTGGACGATGCCAAGGATGTGCTATGGTGCGTTTAGTACTCTAAGGTGCATGGTGCTGCCACTGAAGCAGATGTCTATCGAATCCACCGTAGTAGATGTTACATGGACACTGGACGATGCCAAGGATGTGCTCTGGTGCTTTTAGTACTCTAAGGTGCATGGTGCTGCCACTGAAGCAGATGTCTATCGAATCCATCGTATTAGATGTTACATGGACACTGGACGATGCCAAGGATGTGCTCTGGTGCCTTTAGTACTCTAAGGTGCATGGTGCTGCCACTGAAGCAGATGTCTATCGAATCCATCGTATTAGATGTTACATGGACACTGGACGATGCCAACGATGTGCTCTGGTGCTTTTAGTACTCTAAGGTGCATGGTGCTGCCACTGAAGCAGATGTCTATCGAATCCATCGTATTAGATGTTACATGGACACTGGACGATGCCAAGGATGTGCTCTGGTGCTTTTAGTACTCTAAGGTGCATGGTGCTGCCACTGAAGCAGATGTCTATCGAATCCATCGTATTAGATGTTACATGGACACTGGACGATGCCAAGGATGTGCTCTGGAGCTTTTAGTACTCTAAGGTGCATGGTGCTGCCACTGAAGCAGATGTCTATCGAATTCATCGTATTAGATGTTACATGGACACTGGACGATGCCAAGGATTTGCTCTGGTGCGTTTAAAACTCTAAGGTGCATTGTGCTGCCACTGAAGCAGATGTCTATCGAATCCACCGTATTAGATGTTACATGGACACTGGATGATGCCAAGAATGTGCTCTGGTGCGTTTAGTACTCTAAGGTGCATGGTGCTGCCACTGAAGCAGATGTCTATCGAATCCATCGTATTAGATGTTACATGGACACTGGACGATGCCAAGTATGTGCTCTGGTGCTTTTAGTACTCTAAGGTGCATGGTGCTGCCACTGAAGCAGATGTCTATCGAATCCATCGTATTAGATGTTACATGGACACTGGACGATGCCAAAGATGTGCTCTGGTGCGTTTAGTACTCTAAGGTGCATGGTGCTGCCACTGAAGCAGATGCCTATCGAATCCATCGTATTAGATGTTGCGTAGACACTGGACGATGCCAAGGATGTGCTCTGGTGCTTTTAGCACTCTAAGGTGCATGGTGCTGCCACTGAAGCAGATGTCTATCGAATCCATCGTATTAGATGTTACATGGACACTGGACGATGCCAAGGATGTGCTCTGGTGCTTTTAGTACTCTATGGTGCATGGTGCTGCCACTGAAGCAGATGTCTATCGAATCCATCGTATTAGATGTTACATGGACACTGGACGATGCCAAGGATGTGCTCTGCTGCCTTTAGTACTCTAAGGTGCATGGTGCTGCCACTGAAGCAGATGTCTATCGAATCCATCGTATTAGATGTTACATGGACACTGGACGATGCCAAGGATGTGCTCTGGTGCGTTTAGTACTCTAAGGTGCTTGGTGCTGCCACTGAAGCAGATGTCTATCGAATCCATCGTATTAGATGTTACATGGACACTGGACGATGCCAAGGATGTGCTCCGGTGCTTTTAGTACTCTAAGGTGCATGGTGCTGCCACTGAAGCAGATGTCTATCGAATCCATCGTATTAGATGTTACATGGACACTGGACGATGCCAAGGATGTGCTCTGGTGCTTTTAGTACTCTAAGGTGCATGGTGCTGCCACTGAAGCAGATGTCTATCGAATCCATCGTATTAGATGTTACATGGACACTGGACGATGCCAAGTATGTGCTCTGGTGCTTTTAGTACTCTAAGGTGCAAGGTGCTGCCACTGAAGCAGATGTCTATCGAATCCATCGTATTAGATGTTACATGGACACTGGACGATGCCAAAGATGTGCTCTGGCGCGTTTAGTACTCTAAGGTGCATGGTGCTGCCACTGAAGCAGATGCCTATCGAATCCATCGTATTAGATGTTGCATAGACACTGGACGATGCCAAGGATGTGCTCTGGTGCTTTTAGTACTCTATGGTGCATGGTGCTGCCACTGAAGCAGATGTCTATCGAATCCATCGTTTTAGATGTTAGATGGACACTGGACGATGCCAAGGATATGCTCTGGTGCTTTTAGTACTCTAAGGTGCATGGTGCTGCCACTGAAGCAGATGTCTATCGAATCCATCGTATTAGATGTTACATGGACACTGGACGATGCCAAAGATGTGCTCTGGTGCGTTTAATACTCTAAGGTGCATCGTGCTGCCACTGAAGCAGATGTCTATCGAATCCATCGTATTAGATGTTACATGGACACTGGACGATGCCAAGGATGTGCTCTGGTGCGTTTAGTACTCTAAGGTGCATGGTGCTGCCACTGAAGCAGATGTCTATCGAATCCACCGTATTAGATGTTACATGGACACTGGACGATGCCAAGGATGTGCTCTGGTGCTTTTAGTACTCTAAGGTGCATGGTGCTGCCACTGAAGCAGATGTCTATCGAATCCATCGTATTAGATGTTAAATGAACACTGGACGATGCCAAGGATGTGCTCTGGTGCGTTTAGTACTCTAAGGTGCATGGTGCTGCCACTAAGCAGATGTTTATCGAATCCATCGTATTAGATGTTACATGGACACTGGACGATGCCAAGGATGTGCTCTGGTGCGTTTAGTACTCTAAGGTGCATGGTGCTGCCACTGAAGCAGATGTCTATCGAATCCATCATATTAGATGTTACATGGACACTGGACGATGCCAAGGATGTACTCTGGTGCTTTTAGTACTCTAAGGCGCATGGTGCTGCCACTGAAGCAGATGTCTATCGAATCCATCGTATTAGATGTTACATGGACACTGGGCAATGCCAAGGATGTGCTCTGGTGCTTTTAGTACTCTAAGGTGCATGGTGCTGCCACTGAAGCAGATGTCTATCGAATCCATCGTATTAGATGTTACATGGACACTGGACGATGCCAAGGATGTGCTCTGGTGCGTTTAGTACTCTAAGGTGCATGGTGCTGCCACTGAAGCAGATGTCTATCGAATCCATCGTATTAGATGTTACATGGACACTGGACGATGCCAAGTATGTGTTCTGGTGCTTTTAGTACTCTAAGGTGCATGGTGCTGCCACTGAAGCAGATGTCTATCGAATCCATCGTATTAGATGTTACATGGACACTGGACGATGCCAAAGATGTGCTCTGGTGCGTTTAGTACTCTAAGGTGCATGGTGCTGCCACTGAAGCAGATGTCTATCGAATACATCGTATTAAATGTTGCATAGACACTGGACGATGCCAAGGATGTGCTCTGGTGCTTTTAGCACTCTAAGGTGCATGGTGCTGCCACTGAAGCAGATGTCTATCGAATCCATCGTATTAGATGTTACATGGACACTGGACGATGCCAAGGATGTGCTCTGGTGCTTTTAGTACTCTATGGTGCATGGTGCTGCCACTGAAGCAGATGTCTATCGAATCCATCGTATTAGATGTTACATGGACACTGGACGATGCCAAGGATGTGCTCTGGTGCCTTTAGTACTCTAAGGTGCATGGTGCTGCCACTGAAGCAGATGTCTATCGAATCCATCGTATTAGATGTTACATGGACACTGGACAATGCCAAGGATGTGCTCTGGTGCTTTTAGTACTCTAAGGTGCATGGTGCTGCCACTGAAGCAGATGTCTATCGAATCCATCGTATTAGATGTTACATGGACACTGGACGATGCCAAGGATGTGCTCCGGTGCGTTTAATACTCTAAGGTGCATCGTGCTGCCACTGAAGCAGATGTCTATCGAATCCATCGTATTAGATGTTACATGGACACTGGACGATGCCAAGGATGTGCTCTGGTGCGTTTAGTACTCTAAGGTGCATGGTGCTGCCACTGAAGCAGATGTCTATCGAATCCATCGTATTAGATGTTACATGGACACTGGACGATGTCAAGGATGTGCTCTGGTGCTTTTAGTACTCTAAGGTGCATGGTGCTGCCACTGAAGCAGATGTCTATCGAATCCATCGTATTAGATGTTACATGGACACTGGACGATGCCAAGGATGTGCTCTGGTGCCTTTAGTACTCTAAGGTGCATGGTGCTGCCACTGAAGCAGATGTCTATCGAATCCATCGTATTAGATGTTACATGGACACTGGACGATGCCAAGGATGTGCTCTGGTGCGTTTAGTGCTCTAAGGTGCATGGTGCTGCCACTGAAGCAGATGTCTATCGAATCCATCGTATTAGATGTTACATGGACACTGGACGATGCCAAGGATGTGCTCTGGTGCGTTTAGTACTCTAAGGTGCATGGTGCTGCCACTGAAACAGATGTCTATCGAATCCATCGAATTAGATGTTACATGGACACTGTACGATGCCAAATATGTGCTTTGGTGCTTTTAGTACTCTAAGGTGCATGGTGCTGCCACTGAAGCAGATGTCTTTCGAATCCATCGTATTAGATGTTACATGGACACTGGATGATGCCAAGGATGTGCCCTGGTGCTTTTAGTACTCTAAGGTGCATGGTGCTGCCACTGAAGCAGATGTCTATCGAATCCATCGTATTAGATGTTCCATGGACACTGGACGATGCCAAAGATGTGCTCTGGTGCGTTTAGTACTCTAAGGTGCATGGTGCTGCCACTGAAGCAGATGTCTATCGAATCCATCGTATTAGATGTTGCAGAGACACCGGTCGATGCCAAGGATGTGCTCTGGTGCTTTCAGTACTCTAAGGTGCATGGTGCTGCCACTGAAGCAGATGTCTATCGAATCCATCGTATTAGATGTTGCAGAGAGACCGGTCGATGCCAAGGATGTGCTCTGGTGCTTTTAGTACTCTAAGGTGCATGGTGCTGCCACTGAAGCAGATGTCTATCGAATCCATCGTATTAGATGTTACATGGACACTGGACGATGCCAAGTATGTGCTCTGGTGCTTTTAGTACTCTAAGGTGCAAGGTGCTGCCACTGAAGCAGATGTCTATCGAATCCATCGTATTAGATGTTACATGGACACTGGACGATGCCAAAGATGTGCTCTGGCGCGTTTAGTACTCTAAGGTGCATGGTGCTGCCACTGAAGCAGATGCCTATCGAATCCATCGTATTAGATGTTGCATGCACACTGGACGATGCCAAGGATGTGCTCTGGTGCTTTTAGTACTCTATGGTGCATGGTGCTGCCACTGAAGCAGATGTCTATCGAATCCATCGTTTTAGATGTTACATGGACACTGGACGATGCCAAGGATATGCTCTGGTGCTTTTAGTACTCTAAGGTGCATGGTGCTGCCACTGAAGCAGATGTCTATCGAATCCATCGTATTAGATGTTACATGGACACTGGACGATGCCAAAGATGTGCTCTGGTGCGTTTAATACTCTAAGGTGCATCGTGCTGCCACTGAAGCAGATGTCTATCGAATCCATCGTATTAGATGTTACATGGACACTGGACGATGCCAAGGATGTGCTCTGGTGCGTTTAGTACTCTAAGGTGCATGGTGCTGCCACTGAAGCAGATGTCTATCGAATCCACCGTATTAGATGTTACATGGACACTGGACGATGCCAAGGATGTGCTCTGGTGCTTTTAGTACTCTAAGGTGCATGGTGCTGCCACTGAAGCAGATGTCTATCGAATCCATCGTATTAGATGTTAAATGAACACTGGACGATGCCAAGGATGTGCTCTGGTGCGTTTAGTGCTCTAAGGTGCATGGTGCTGCCACTGAAGCAGATGTCTATCGAATCCATCGTATTAGATGTTACATGGACACTGGACGATGCCAAGGATGTGCTCTGGTGCGTTTAGTACTCTAAGGTGCATGGTGCTGCCACTGAAATAGATGTCTATCGAATCCATCGTATTAGATGTTACATGGACACTGTACGATGCCAAATATGTGCTTTGGTGCTTTTAGTACTCTAAGGTGCATGGTGCTGCCACTGAAGCAGATGTCTTTCGAATCCATCGTATTAGATGTTACATGGACACTGGATGATGCCAAGGATGTGCCCTGGTGCTTTTAGTACTCTAAGGTGCATGGTGCTGCCACTGAAGCAGATGTCTATCGAATCCATCGTATTAGATGTTCCATGGACACTGGACGATGCCAAAGATGTGCTCTGATGCGTTTAGTACTCTAAGGTGCATGGTGCTGCCACTGAAGCAGATGTCTATCGAATCCATCGTATTAGATGTTGCAGAGACACCGGTCGATGCCAAGGATGTGCTCTGGTGCTTTTAGTACTCTAAGGTGCATGGTGCTGCCACTGAAGCAGATGTCTATCGAATCCATCGTATTAGATCTTACATGGACACTGGACGATGCCAAGGATGTGCTCTGGTGCTTTTAGTACTCTATGGTGCATGGTGCTGCCACAGAAGCAGATGTCTATCGAATCCATCGTATTAGATGTTAAATGGACACTGGACGATGCCAAGGATGTGCTCTGGTGCGTTTAGTACTCTAAGGTGCATGGTGCTGCCACGGAAGCAGATGTCTATCGAATGCATCATATTAGATGTTACATGGACACTGGACGATGCCAAGGATGTGCTCTGGTGCGTTTAGTACTCTAAGGTGCATGGTGCTGCCACTGAAGCAGATGTCTATCGAATCCATCGTATTAGATGTTACATGGACACTGGACGATGCCAAGGATGTGCTCTGGTTCTTTTAGTACTCTAAGGTGCATGGTGCTGCCACTGAAGCAGATGTCTATCGAATCCATCGTATTAGATGTTACATGGACACTGGACGATGCCAAGGATGTGCCCTGGTGCGTTTAGTACTCTAAGGTGCATGGTGCTGCCACTGAAGCAGATGTCTATCGAATCCATCGTATTAGATGTTACATGGACACTGGACGATCCCAAGGATGTGCTGTGGTGCGTTTAGTACTCTAAGGTGCATGGTGCTGCCACTGAAGCAGATGTCTATCGAATCCATCATACTAGATGTTACATGGACACTGGACGATGCCAAGGATGTGCTCTGTTGCTTTTAGTACTCTAAGGTGCATGGTGCTGAGACCGAAGCAGATGTCTATCGAATCCATCGTATTAGATGTTACATGGACTCTGGACAATGCCAAGGATGTGCTCTGGTGCTTTCAGTACTCTAAGGTGCATGGTGCTGCCACTTAAGCAGATGTCTATCGAATCCATCGTATTAGATGTTACATGGACACTGGACGATGCCAAGGATGTGCTCTGGTGCGTTTAGTACTCTAAGGTGCATGGAGCTGCCACTGAAGCAGATGTCTATCGAATCCATCGTATTAGATGTTACATGGACACTGGACGATGCCAAGTATGTGCTCTGGTGCTTTTAGTACTCTAAGGTGCAAGGTGCTGCCACTGAAGCAGATGTCTATCGAATCCATCATATTAGATGTTACATGCACACTGGACGATGCCAACAATGTGCTCTGGTGCTTTTAGTACTCTAAGGTGCATGGTGCTGCCACTGAAGCAGATGTCTATCGAATCCTTCGTATTAGATGTTACATGGACACTGGACGATGCCAAGGATGTGCTATGGTGCGTTTAGTACTCTAAGGTGCATGGTGCTGCCACTGAAGCAGATGTCTATCGAATTCATCGTATTAGATGTTACATGGACACTGGACGATGCCAAAGATGTGCTCTGGTGTGTTTAGTACTCTAAGGTGCATGGTGCTGCCACTGAAGCAGATGTCTATCGAATCCATCGTATTAGAAGTTACATAGACACTGGACGATGCCATGGATGTGCTCTGGTGCGTTTAGTACTCTAAGGTGCATGGTGCTGCCACTGAAGCAGATGTCTATCGAATCCATCGTATTAGATGTTACATGGACACTGGACGATGCCAAGGATGTGCTCTGGTGCTTTTGGTACTGTATGGTGCATGGTGCTGCCACTGAAGCAGATGTCTATCGAATCCATCGTATTAGATGTTACATGGACCCTGGACGATGCCAAGGATGTGCTCTGGTGCCTTTGGTACTCTAAGGTGCATGGTGCTGCCACAGAAGCAGATGTCTATCGAATCCATCGTATTAGATGTTACATGGACACTGGACGATGCCAAGGATGTGCTCTGGTGCTTTTAGTACTCTAAGGTGCATGGTGCTGCCACTGAAGCAGATGTCTATCGAATCCATCGTTTTAGATGTTACATGGACACTGGACGATGCCAAGGATATGCTCTGGTGCTTTTAGTACTCTAAGGTGCATGGTGCTGCCACTGAAGCAGATGTCTATCGAATCCATCGTATTAGATGTTACATGGACACTGTACGATGCCAAATTTGTGCTTTGGTGCTTTTAGTACTCTAAGGTGCATGGTGCTGCCACTGAAGCAGATGTCTTTCGAATCCATCGTATTAGATGTTACATGGACACTGGATGATGCCAAGGATGTGCCCTGGTGCTTTTAGTACTCTAAGGTGCATGGTGCTGCCACTGAAGCAGATGTCTATCGAATCCATCGTATTAGATGTTCCATGGACACTGGACGATGCCAAAGATGTGCTCTGGTGCGTTTAGTACTCTAAGGTGCATGGTGCTGCCACTGAAGCAGATGTCTATCGAATCCATCGTATTAGATGTTACATGGACACTGTACGATGCCAAGTATGTGCTTTGGTGCTTTTAGTACTCTAAGGTGCATGGTGCTGCCACTGAAGCAGATGTCTTTCGAATCCATCGTATTAGATGTTACATGGACACTGGATGATGCCAAGGATGTGCTCTGGTGCTTTTAGTACTCTAAGGTGCATGGTGCTGCCACTGAAGCAGATGTCTATCGAATCCATCGTATTAGATGTTCCATGGACACTGGACGATGCCAAAGATGTGCTCTGGTGCGTTTAGTACTCTAAGGTGCATGGTGCTGCCACTGAAGCAGATGTCTATCGAATCCATCGTATTAGATGTTGCAGAGACACCGGTCGATGCCAAGGATGTGCTCTGGTGCTTTTAGTACTCTAAGGTGCATGGTGCTGCCACTGAAGCAGATGTCTATCGAATCCATCGTATTAGATGTTACATGGACACTGGACGATGCCAAGGATGTGCTCTGGTGCTTTTAGTACTCTATGGTGCATGGTGCTGCCACAGAAGCAGATGTCTATCGAATCCATCGTATTAGATGTTAAATGGACACTGGACGATGCCAAGGATGTGCTCTGGTGCGTTTAGTACTCTAAGGTGCATGGTGCTGCCACTGAAGCAGATGTCTCTCGAATGCATCATATTAGATGTTACATGGACACTGGACGATGCCAAGGATGTGCTCTGGTGCGTTTAGTACTCTAAGGTGCATGGTGCTGCCACTGAAGCAGATGTCTATCGAATCCATCGTATTAGATGTTACATGGACACTGGACGATGCCAAGGATGTGCTCTGGTGCGTTTAGTACTCTAAGGAGCATGGTGCTGCCACTGAAGCAGATGTCTATCGAATCCATCGTATTAGATGTTACATGGACACTGGACGATGCCAAGGATGTGCTCTGGTGCTTTTAGTACTCTAAGGTGCATGGTGCTGCCACTGAAGCAGATGTCTATCGAATCCATCGTATTAGATGTTACATGCACACTGGACGATGCCAACAATGTGCTCTGGTGCTTTTAGTACTCTAAGGTGCATGGTGCTGCCACTGAAGCAGATGTCTATCGAATCCTTCGTATTAGATGTTACATGGACACTGGACGATGCCAAGGATGTGCTCTGGTGCTTTTAGTACTCTAAGGTGCATGGTGCTGCCACTGAAGCAGATGTCTATCGAATCCATCGTATTAGATGTTACATGGACACTGGACGATGCCAAGGATGTGCCCTGGTGCGTTTAGTACTCTAAGGTGCATGGTGCTGCCACTGAAGCAGATGTCTATCGAATCCATCGTATTAGATGTTACATGGACACTGGACGATCCCAAGGATGTGCTGTGGTGCGTTTAGTACTCTAAGGTGCATGGTGCTGCCACTGAAGCAGATGTCTATCGAATCCATCATACTAGATGTTACATGGACACTGGACGATGCCAAGGATGTGCTCTGTTGCTTTTAGTACTCTAAGGTGCATGGTGCTGAGACCGAAGCAGATGTCTATCGAATCCATCGTATTAGATGTTACATGGACTCTGGACAATGCCAAGGATGTGCTCTGGTGCTTTCAGTACTCTAAGGTGCATGGTGCTGCCACTTAAGCAGATGTCTATCGAATCCATCGTATTAGATGTTACATGGACACTGGACGATGCCAAGGATGTGCTCTGGTGCGTTTAGTACTCTAAGGTGCATGGAGCTGCCACTGAAGCAGATGTCTATCGAATCCATCGTATTAGATGTTACATGGACACTGGACGATGCCAAGTATGTGCTCTGGTGCTTTTAGTACTCTAAGGTGCAAGGTGCTGCCACTGAAGCAGATGTCTATCGAATCCATCATATTAGATGTTACATGCACACTGGACGATGCCAACAATGTGCTCTGGTGCTTTTAGTACTCTAAGGTGCATGGTGCTGCCACTGAAGCAGATGTCTATCGAATCCTTCGTATTAGATGTTACATGGACACTGGACGATGCCAAGGATGTGCTATGGTGCGTTTAGTACTCTAAGGTGCATGGTGCTGCCACTGAAGCAGATGTCTATCGAATTCATCGTATTAGATGTTACATGGACACTGGACGATGCCAAAGATGTGCTCTGGTGTGTTTAGTACTCTAAGGTGCATGGTGCTGCCACTGAAGCAGATGTCTATCGAATCCATCGTATTAGAAGTTACATAGACACTGGACGATGCCATGGATGTGCTCTGGTGCGTTTAGTACTCTAAGGTGCATGGTGCTGCCACTGAAGCAGATGTCTATCGAATCCATCGTATTAGATGTTACATGGACACTGGACGATGCCAAGGATGTGCTCTGGTGCTTTTGGTACTGTATGGTGCATGGTGCTGCCACTGAAGCAGATGTCTATCGAATCCATCGTATTAGATGTTACATGGACCCTGGACGATGCCAAGGATGTGCTCTGGTGCCTTTGGTACTCTAAGGTGCATGGTGCTGCCACAGAAGCAGATGTCTATCGAATCCATCGTATTAGATGTTACATGGACACTGGACGATGCCAAGGATGTGCTCTGGTGCTTTTAGTACTCTAAGGTGCATGGTGCTGCCACTGAAGCAGATGTCTATCGAATCCATCGTTTTAGATGTTACATGGACACTGGACGATGCCAAGGATATGCTCTGGTGCTTTTAGTACTCTAAGGTGCATGGTGCTGCCACTGAAGCAGATGTCTATCGAATCCATCGTATTAGATGTTACATGGACACTGTACGATGCCAAATTTGTGCTTTGGTGCTTTTAGTACTCTAAGGTGCATGGTGCTGCCACTGAAGCAGATGTCTTTCGAATCCATCGTATTAGATGTTACATGGACACTGGATGATGCCAAGGATGTGCCCTGGTGCTTTTAGTACTCTAAGGTGCATGGTGCTGCCACTGAAGCAGATGTCTATCGAATCCATCGTATTAGATGTTCCATGGACACTGGACGATGCCAAAGATGTGCTCTGGTGCGTTTAGTACTCTAAGGTGCATGGTGCTGCCACTGAAGCAGATGTCTATCGAATCCATCGTATTAGATGTTACATGGACACTGTACGATGCCAAGTATGTGCTTTGGTGCTTTTAGTACTCTAAGGTGCATGGTGCTGCCACTGAAGCAGATGTCTTTCGAATCCATCGTATTAGATGTTACATGGACACTGGATGATGCCAAGGATGTGCTCTGGTGCTTTTAGTACTCTAAGGTGCATGGTGCTGCCACTGAAGCAGATGTCTATCGAATCCATCGTATTAGATGTTCCATGGACACTGGACGATGCCAAAGATGTGCTCTGGTGCGTTTAGTACTCTAAGGTGCATGGTGCTGCCACTGAAGCAGATGTCTATCGAATCCATCGTATTAGATGTTGCAGAGACACCGGTCGATGCCAAGGATGTGCTCTGGTGCTTTTAGTACTCTAAGGTGCATGGTGCTGCCACTGAAGCAGATGTCTATCGAATCCATCGTATTAGATGTTACATGGACACTGGACGATGCCAAGGATGTGCTCTGGTGCTTTTAGTACTCTATGGTGCATGGTGCTGCCACAGAAGCAGATGTCTATCGAATCCATCGTATTAGATGTTAAATGGACACTGGACGATGCCAAGGATGTGCTCTGGTGCGTTTAGTACTCTAAGGTGCATGGTGCTGCCACTGAAGCAGATGTCTCTCGAATGCATCATATTAGATGTTACATGGACACTGGACGATGCCAAGGATGTGCTCTGGTGCGTTTAGTACTCTAAGGTGCATGGTGCTGCCACTGAAGCAGATGTCTATCGAATCCATCGTATTAGATGTTACATGGACACTGGACGATGCCAAGGATGTGCTCTGGTGCGTTTAGTACTCTAAGGAGCATGGTGCTGCCACTGAAGCAGATGTCTATCGAATCCATCGTATTAGATGTTACATGGACACTGGACGATGCCAAGGATGTGCTCTGGTGCTTTTAGTACTCTAAGGTGCATGGTGCTGCCACTGAAGCAGATGTCTATCGAATCCATCGTATTAGATGTTACATGCACACTGGACGATGCCAACAATGTGCTCTGGTGCTTTTAGTACTCTAAGGTGCATGGTGCTGCCACTGAAGCAGATGTCTATCGAATCCTTCGTATTAGATGTTACATGGACACTGGACGATGCCAAGGATGTGCTCTGGTGCTTTTAGTACTCTAAGGTGCATGGTGCTGCCACTGAAGCAGATGTCTATCGAATCCACCGTATTAGATGTTACATGGACACTGGACGATGCCAAGGATGTGCTCTGGTGCTTTTAGTACTCTAAGGTGCATGGTGCTGCCACTGAAGCAGATGTCTATCGAATCCATCGTATTAGATGTTACATGGACACTGGACGATGCCAAGGATGTGCTCTGGTGCCTTTAGTACTCTAAGGTGCATGGTGCTGCCACTGAAGCAGATGTCTATCGAATCCATCGTATTAGATGTTACATGGACACTGGACGTTGCCAAGGATGTGCTCTGGTGCTTTTAGTACTCTAAGGTGCATGGTGCTGCCACTGAAGCAGATGTCTATCGAATCCATCGTATTAGATGTTACATGCACACTGGACGATGCCAACAATGTGCTCTGGTGCTTTTAGTATTCTAAGGTGCATGGTGCTGCCACTGAAGCAGATGTCTATCGAATCCTTCGTATTAGATGTTACATGGACACTGGACGATGCCAAGGATGTGCTCTGGTGCGTTTAGTACTCTAAGGTGCATGGTGCTGCCACTGAAGCAGATGTCTATCGAATCCACCGTATTAGATGTTACGTGGACACTGGACGATGCCAAGGATGTGCTCTGGTGCTTTTAGTACTCTAAGGTGCATGGTGCTGCCACTGAAGCAGATGTCTATCGAATCCATCATATTAGATGTTACATGGACACTGGACGATGCCAAGGATGTGCTCTGGTGCTTTTAGTATTCTAAGGTGCATGGTGCTGCCACAGAAGCAGATGTCTATCGAATCCATCGTATTAGATGTTACATGGACACTGGACGATGCCAAGTATGTGCTCTGGTGCTTTTAGTACTCTAAGGTGCATGGTGCTGCCACTGAAGCAGATGTCTATCGAATCCATCGTATTAGATGTTGCATAGACACTGGACGATGCCAAGGATGTGCTCTGGTGCTTTTAGCACTCTAAGGTGCATGGTGCTCCCATTGAAGCAGATGTCTATCGAATCCATCGTATTAGATGTTACATGGACACTGGACGATGCCAAGGATGTGCTCTGGTGCTTTTAGTACTCTATGGTGCATGGTGCTGCCACTGAAGCAGATGTCTATCGAATCCATCGTATTAGATGTTACATGGACACTGGACGATGCCAAGGATGTGCTCTGGTGCCTTTAGTACTCTAAGGTGCATGGTGCTGCCACTGAAGCAGATGTCTATCGAATCCATCGTATTAGATGTTACATGGACCCTGGACGATGCCAAGGATGTGCTCTGGTGCGTTTAGTACTCTAAGGTGCATGGTGCTTCCACTGAAGCAGTTGTCTATCGAATCCATCATATTAGATGTTACATGAACACTGGACGATGCCAAGGATGTGCTCTGGTGCTTTTAGTACTCTAAGGTGCATGGTGCTGCCACTGAAGCAGATGTCTATCGAATCCATCGTATTAGATGTTACATGGACACTGTACGATGCCAAGGATGTGCTCTGGTGCTTTTAGTACTCTAAGGTGCATGGTGCTGCCACTGAAGCAGATGTCTATCGAATCCATCGTATTAGATGTTACATGGTCACTGGACGATGCCAAGTATGTGCTCTGGTGCTTTTAGCTCTCTAAGGTGCATGGTGCTGCCACTGAAGCAGATGTCTATCGAATTCATCGTATTACATGTTACATGGACACTGGACGATGCCAAAGATGTGCTCTGGTGCGTTTAGTACTCTAAGGTGCATGGTGCTGCCACTGAAGCAGATGTCTATCGAATCCATCGTATTAGATGTTGCATAGACACTGGACGATGCCGAGGATGTGCTCTGGTGCTTTTAGCACTCTAAGGTGCATGGTGCTGCCATTGAAGCAGATGTCTATCGAATCCATCGTATTAGATGTTACATGGACACTGGACGATGCCAAGTATGTGCTCTGGTGCTTTTAGTACTCTATGGTGCATGGTGCTGCCACTGTAGCAGATGTCTATCGGATCCATCGTATTAGATGTTGCATAGACACTGGACGATGCCAAGGATGTGCTCTGGTGCTTTTAGCACTCTAAGGTGCATGGTGCTGCCATTGAAGCAGATGTCTATCGAATCCATCGTATTAGATGTTGCATAGACACTGGACGATGCCAAGTATGTGCTCTGGTGCTTTTAGCACTCTAAGGTGCATGGTGCTGCCATTGAAGCAGATGTCTATCGAATCCATCGTATTAGATGTTACATGGACACTGGACGATGCCAAGGATGTGCTCTGGTGCTTTTAGTACTCTATGGTGCATGGAGCTGCCACTGAAGCAGATGTCTATCGAATCCATCGTATTAGATGTTACATGGACACTGGACGATGCCAAGTATGTGCTCTGGTGCTTTTAGTACTCTATGGTGCATGGTGCTGCCACTGATGCAGATGTCTATCGAATCCATCGTATTAGATGTTACATGGACACTGGACGATGCCAAGGATGTGCTCTGCTGCTTTTAGTACTCTAAGGTGCATGGTGCTGCCACTGAAGCAGATGTCTATCGAATCCATCGTATTAGATGTTGCATAGACACTGGACGATGCCAAGGATGTGCTCTGGTGCTTTTAGTACTCTGTGGTGCATGGTGCTGCCACTGAAGCAGATGTCTATCGAATCCATCGTATTAGATGTTGCATAGACACTGGACGATGCCAAGGATGTGCTCTGGTGCTTTTAGCACTCTAAGGTGCATGGTGCTGCCATTGAAGCAGATGTCTATCGAATCCATCGTATTAGATGTTACATGGACACTGGACGATGCCAAGTATCTGCTCTGGTGCTTTTAGTACTCTATGGTGCATGGTTCTGCCACTGAAGCAGATGTCTATCGGATCCATCGTATTAGATGTTGCATAGACACTGGACGATGCCAAGGATGTGCTCTGGTGCTTTTAGCACTCTAAGGTGCATGGTGCTGCCATTGAAGCAGATGTCTATCGAATCCATCGTATTAGATGTTACATGGACACTGGACGATGCCAAGGATGTGCTCTGGTGCTTTTAGTACTCTATGGTGCATGGTGCTGCCACTGAAGCAGATGTCTATCGGATCCATCGTATTACATGTTACATGGACACTAGACGATGCCAAGTATGTGCTCTGGTGCTTTTAGTACTCTATGGTGCATGGTGCTGCCACTGAAGCAGATGTCTATCGAATCCATCGTATTAGATGTTACATGGACACTGGACGATGCCAAGGATGTGCTCTGGTGCTTTTAGTACTCTAAGGTGCATGGTGCTGCCACTGAAGCAGATGTCTATCGAATCCATCGTATTAGATGTTACATGGACACTGGATGATGCCAAGGATGTGCTCTGGTGCGTTTAATACTCTAAGGTGCATCGTGCTGCCACTGAAGCAGATGTCTATCGAATCCATCGTATTAGATGCTACATGGACACTGGACGATGCCAAGGATGTGCTCTGGTGCGTTTAGTACTCTAAGGTGCATGGTGCTGCCACTGAAGCAGATGTCTATCGAATCCACCGTATTAGATGTTACATGGACACTGGACGATGCCAAGGATGTGCTCTGGTGCTTTTAGTACTCTAAGGTGCATGGTGCTGCCACTGAAGCAGATGTCTATCGAATCCATCGTATTAGATGTTACATGGACACTGGACGATGCCAAGGATGTGCTCTGGTGCGTTTAGTACTCTAAGGTGCATGGTGCTGCCACTGAAGCAGATGTCTATCGAATCCATCGTATTAGATGTTACATGGACACTGGACGATGCCAAGTATGTGCTCTGGTGCTTTTAGTACTCTAAGGTGCATGGTGCTGCCACTGAAGCAGATGTCTATCGAATCCATCGTATTAGATGTTACATGGACACTGGACGATGCCAAAGATGTGCTCTGGTGCGTTTAGTACTCTAAGGTGCATGGTGCTGCCACTGAAGCAGATGTCTATCGAATCCATCGTATTAGATGTTGCATAGACACTGGACGATGCCAAGGATGTGCTCTGGTGCTTTTAGCACTCTAAGGTGCATGGTGCTGCCACTGAAGCAGATGTCTATCGAATCCATCGTATTAGATGTTACATGGACACTGGACGATGCCAAGGATGTGCTCTGGTGCTTTTAGTACTCTATGGTGCATGGTGCTGCCACTGAAGCAGATGTCTATCGAATCCATCGTATTAGATGTTACATGGACACTGGACGATGCCAAGGATGTGCTCTGGTGCCTTTAGTACTCTAAGGTGCATGGTGCTGCCACTGAAGTAGATGTCTATCGAATCCATCGTATTAGATGTTACATGGACACTGGACAATGCCAAGGATGTGCTCTGGTGCGTTTAGTACTCTAAGGTGCATGGTGCTGCCACTGAAGCAGATGTCTATCGAATCCATCGTATTAGATGTTACATGGACACTGGACGATGCCAAGGATGTGCTCTGGTGCTTTTAATACTCTAAGGTGCATGGTGCTGCCACTGAAGCAGATGGCTATCGAATCCATCGTATTAGATGTTACATGGACACTGTACGATGCCAAGGATGTGCTCTGGTGCTTTTAGTACTCTAAGGTGCATGGTGCTGCCACTGAAGCAGATGTCTATCGAATCCATCGTATTAGATGTTACATGGACACTGGACGATGCCAAAGATGTGCTCTGGTGCGTTTAGTACTCTTAGGTGCATGGTGCTGCCACTGAAGCAGATGTCTATCGAATCCATCGTATTAGATGTTGCATAGACACTGGACGATGCCAAGGATGTGCTCTGGTGCTTTTAGTACTCTATGGTGCATGGTGCTGCCACTGAAGCAGATGTCTATCGAATCCATCGTATTACACTCCTGGAAATGGAAAAAAGAACACATTGACACCGGTGTGTCAGACCCACCATACTTGCTCCGGACACTGCGAGAGGGCTGTACAAGCAAGGATCACACGCACGGCACAGCGGACACACCAGGAACCGCGGTGTTGGCCGTCGAATGGCGCTAGCTGCGCAGCATTTGTGCACCGCCGCCCTCAGTGTCAGCCAGTTTGCCGTGGCATACGGAGCTCCATCGCAGTCTTTAACACTGGTAGCATGCCGCGACAGCGTGGACGTGAACCGTATGTGCAGTTGACGGACTTTGAGCGAGGGCGTATAGTGGGCATGCGGGAGGCCGGGTGGACGTACCGCTGAATTGCTCAACACGTGGGGCGTGAGGTCTCCACAGTACATCGATGTTGTCGCCAGTGGTCGGCGGAAGGTGCACGTGCCCGTCGACCTGGGACCGGACCGCAGCGACGCACGGATGCACGCCAAGACCGTAGGATCCTATGCAGTGCCGTAGGGGACCGCACCGCCACTTCCCAGCAAATTAGGGACACTGTTGCTCCTGGGGTATCGGCGAGGACCATTCGCAACCGTCTCCATGAAGCTGGGCTACGGTCCCGCACACCGTTAGGCCGTCTTCCGCTCACGCCCCAACATCGCGCAGCCCGCCTCCAGTGGCGTCGCGACAGGCGTGAATGGAGGGACGAATGGAGACGTGTCGTCTTCAGCGATGAGAGTCGCTTCTGCCTTGGTGCCAATGATGGTCGTATGCGTGTTTGGCGAAGTGCAGGTGAGCGCCACAATTAGGACTGCATACGACCGAGGCACACACGGCCAACACCCGGCATCATGGTGTGGGGAGCGATCTCCTACACTGGCCGTACACCACTGGTGATCGTCGAGGGGACACTGAATAGTGCACAGTACATCCAAACCGTCATCGAACCCATCGTTCTACCATTCCTAGACCGGCATGGGATCTTTCTGTTCCAACAGGACAATGCACGTCCGCATGTATCCCGTGCCACCCAACGTGCTCTAGAAGGTGTAAGTCAACTACCCTGGCCAGCAAGATCTCCGGATCTGTCCCCCATTGAGCATGTTTGGGACTGGATGAAGCGTCGTCTCACGCGGTCTGCACGTCCAGCACGAACGCTGGTCCAACTGAGGCGCCAGGTGGAAATGGCATGGCAAGCCGTTCCACAGGATTACATCCAGCATCTCTACGATCGTCTCCATGGGAGAATAGCAGCCTGCATTGCTGCGAGAGGTGGATATACACTGTACTAGTGCCGACATTGTGCATGCTCTGTTGCCTGTGTCTATGTGCCTGTGGTTCTGTCAGTGTGATCATGTGATGTATCTGACCCCAGGAATGTGTCAATAAAGTTTCCCCTTCCTGGGACAATGAATTCACGGTGTTCTTATTTCAATTTCCAGGAGTGTAGATGTTACATGGACACTGGACGATGCCAAGGATGTGCTCTGGTGCTTTTAGTACTCCAAGGTGCATGGTGCTGCCACTGAAGCAGATGTCTATCGAATCCATCGTATTAGATGTTACATGGACACTGGACGATGCCAAGGATGTGCTCTGGTGCGTTTAATACTCTAAGGTGCATCGTGCTGCCACTGAAGCAGATGTCTATCGAATCCATCGTATTAGATGTTACATGGACACTGGACGATGCCAAGGATGTGCTCTGGTGCGTTTAGTACTCTAAGGTGCATGGTGCTGCCACTGAAGCAGATGTCTATCGAATCCACCGTATTAGATGTTACATGGACACTGGACGATGCCAAGGATGTGCTCTGGTGCTTTTAGTACTCTAAGGTGCATGGTGCTGCCACTGAAGCAGATGTCTATCGAATCCATCGTATTAGATGTTACATGGACACTGGACAATGCCAAGGATGTGCTCTGGTGCGTTTAGTACTCTAAGGTGCATGGTGTTGCCACTGAAGCAGATGTCTATCGAATCCATCGTATTAGATGTTACATGGACACTGGACGATGCCAAGGATGTGCTCTGGTGCGTTTAGTACTCTAAGGTGCATGGTGCTGCCACTTAAGCAGATGTCTATCGAATCCATCGTATTAGATGTTACATGGACACTGGACAATGCCAAGGATGTGCTCTGGTGCGTTTAGTACTCTAAGGTGCATGGTGCTGCCACTGAAGCAGATGTCTATCGAATCCATCGTATTAGATGTTACATGGACACTGGACGATGCCAAGGATGTGCTCTGGTGCGTTTAGTACTCTAAGGTGCATGGTGCTGCCACTGAAGCAGATGTCTATCGAATCCATCGTATTAGATGTTACATGGACACTGGACGATGCCAAAGATGTGCTCTGGTGCGTTTAGTACTCTAAGGTGCATGGTGCTGCCACTGAAGCAGATGTCTATCGAATCCATCGTATTAGATGTTACATGGACACTGTACGATGCCAAGTATGTGCTTTGGTGCGTTTAGTACTCTAAGGTGCAAGGTGCTGCCACTGAAGCAGATGTCTTTCGAATCCATCGTATTAGATGTTACATGGACACTGGATGATGCCAAGTATGTGCTCTGGTGCTTTTAGTACTCTAAGGTGCATGGTGCTGCCACTGCAGCAGATGTCTATCGAATCCATCGTATTACATGATACATGGACACTGGACGATGCCAAGGATGTGCTCTGGTGCGTTTAGTACTCTAAGGTGCATGGTGCTGCCACTGAAGCAGATGTCTATCGAATCCATCGTATTAGATGTTACATGGACACTGGATGATGCCAAGGATGTGCTCTGGTGCTTTTAGTACTCTAAGGTGCATGGTGCTGCCACTGCAGCAGATGTCTATCGAATCCATCGTATTACATGATACATGGACACTGGACGATGCCAAGGATGTGCTCTGGTGCGTTTAGTACTCTAAGGTGCATGGTGCTGCCACTGAAGCAGATGTCTATCGAATCCACCCTATTAGATGTTACATGGACACTGGGCGATGCCAACTATGTGCTCTGGTGCTTTTAGTACTCTAAGGTGCATGGTGCTGCCACTGAAGCCGATGTCTATCGAATCCATCGTATTAGATGTTACATGGACACTGGACGATGCCAAAGATGTGCTCTGGTGCGTTTAGTACTTTAAGGTGCATGGTGCTGCCACTGAAGCAGATGTCTATCGAATCCATCGTATTAGATGTTGCAGAGACACCGGTCGATGCCAAGGATGTGCTCTGGTGCTTTTAGTACTCTAAGGTGCATGGTGCTGCCACTGAAGCAGATGTCTATCGAATCCATCGTATTAGATGTTACATGGACACTGGACGATGCCAAGGATGTGCTCTGGTGCTTTTAGTAGTCTGTGGTGCATGGTGCTGCCACAGAAGCAGATGTCTATCGAATCCATCGTATTAGATGTTACATGGACACTGGACGATGCCAAGGATGTGCTCTGGTGCGTTTAGTACTCTACGGTGCATGGTGCTGCCACTGAAGCAGATGTCTATCGAATGCATCATATTAGATGTTACATGGACACTGGACGAAGCCAAGGATGTGCTCTGGTGCGTTTAGTACTCTAAGGTGCATGGTGCTACCACTGAAGCAGATGTCTATCGAATCCATCGTATTAGATGTTACATGGACACTGGACGATGCCAAGGATGTGCTCTGGTGCTTTTAGTACTCTAAGGTGCATGGTGCTGCCACTGAAGCAGATGTCTATCGAATCCATCGTATTAGATGTTACATGGACACTGGATGATGCCAAGGATGTGCTCTGGTGCGTTTAATACTCTAAGGTGCATCGTGCTGCCACTGAAGCAGATGTCTATCGAATCCATCGTATTAGATGTTACATGCACACTGGACGATGCCAAGGATGTGCTCTGGTGCGTTTAGTACTCTAAGGTGCATGGTGCTGCCACTGAAGCAGATGTCTATCGAATCCATCGTATTAGATGTTACATGGACACTGGACGATGCCAAGGATGTGCTCTGGTGCGTTTAGTACTCTAAGGTGCATGGTGCTGCCACTGAAGCAGATGTCTATCGAATCCATCATATTAGATGTTACATGGACACTGGCCAATGCCAAGGATGTGCTCTGGTGCTTTTAGTACTCTAAGGTGTATGGTGCTGCCACTGAAGCAGATGTCTATCGAATCCATCGTATTAGATGTTCCATGGACACTGGACAATGCCAAGGATGTGCTCTGGTATTTTTAGTACTCTAAGGTGCATGGTGCTGCAACTTAAGCAGATGTCTATCGAATCCATCGTATTAGATGTTACATGGACATTGGGCGATGCCAAGGATGTGCTCTGGTGCGTTTAGTACTCTAAGGTGCATGGTGCTGCCACTGAAGCAGATGTCTATCGAATCCATCGTATTAGATGTTACATGGACACTGGACGATGCCAAGTATGTGCTCTGGTGCTTTTAGTACTCTAAGGTGCAAGGTGCTGCCACTGAAGCAGATGTCTATTGAATCCATCGTATTAGATGTTACATGGACACTGGACGATGCCAAAGATGTGCTCTGGTGCGTTTAGTACTCTAATTTGCATGGTGCTGCCACTGAAGCAGATGTCTATCGAATCCATCGTATTAGATGTTACATAGACATTGGACGATGCCAAGGATGTGCTCTGGTGCTTTTAGTACTCTAAGGTGCATGGTGCTGCCACTGAAGCAGATGTCTATCGAATCCATCGTATTAGATGTTACATGGACACTTGACGATGCCAAGGATGTGCTCTGGTGCTTTTAGTACTCTATGGTGCATGGTGCTGCCACTGAAGCAGATGTCTATCGAATCCATCGTATTAGATGTTACATGGACACTGGACGATGCCAAGGATGTGCTCTGGTGCGTTTACTACTCTAAGGTGCATGGTGCTGCCACTGAAGCTGATGTCTATCGAATCCATCTTATTAGATGTTACATGGACACTGGACGATGGCAAGGATGTGCTCTGGTGCGTCTAGTACTCTAAGGTGCATGGTGCTGCCACTGAAGCAGATGTCTATCGAATCCATCGTATTAGATGTTACATGGACACCGTACGATGCCAAGGATGTGCTCTGGTGCTTTTAGTACTCTAAGGTGCATGGTGCTGCCACTGAAGCAGATGTCTATCGAATCCATCGTATTAGATGTTACATGGACACTGTATGATGCCAAGGATGTGCTTTGGTGCTTTTAGTACTCTAAGGTGCATGGTGCTGCCACTGAAGCAGATGTCTTTCGAATCCATCGTATTAGATGTTACATGGACACTGGATGATGCCAAGGATGTGCTCTGGTGCTTTTAGTACTCTAAGGTGCATGGTGCTGCCACTGAAGCAGATGTCTATCGAATCCATCGTATTAGATATTACATGGACACTGGACGATGCCAAGGATGTGCTCTGGTGCGTTTAGTGCTCTAAGGTGCATGGTGCTGCCACTGAAGCGGATGTCTATCGAATCCATCGTATTAGAAGTTACATGGACACTGGACGATGCCAAGGATGTGCTCTGGTGCGTTTAGTACTCTAAGGCGCATGGTGTTGCCACTGAAGCAGATGTCTATCGGATCCATCGAATTAGATGTTACATGGACACTGGACGATGCCAAGGATGTGCTCTGGTGCGTTTAGTACTCTAAGGTGCATGGTGCTGCCACTGAAGCAGATGTCTATCGAATCCACCGTATTAGATGTTACATGGACACTGGACGATGCCAAGGATGTGCTCTGGTGCTTTTAGTACTCGAAGGTGCATGGTGCTGCCACTGAAGCAGATGTCTATCGAATCCATCGTATTAGATGTTACATGGACACTGGACGATGCCAGGGATGTGCTCTGGTGCGTTTAGTACTCTAAGGTGCATGGTGCTGCCACTGAAGCAGATGTCTATCGAATCCATCGTATTAGATGTTACATGGGCACTGGACGATGCCAAGGATGTGCTCTGGTGCGTTTAGTACTCTAAGGTGCATGGTGCTGCCACTGAAGCAGATGTCTATCGAATCCATCATATTAGATGTTACATGGACACTGGACGATGCCAAGGATGTGCTCTGGTGCTTTTAGTACTCTAAGGTGCATGGTGCTGCCACTGAAGCAGATGTCTATCGAATCCATCGTATTAGATGTTACATGGACACTGGACAATGCCAAGGATGTGCTCTGGTGCTTTTAGTACTCTAATGTGCATGGTGCTGCCACTGAAGCAGATGTCTATCGAATCCATCGTATTAGATGTTACATGGACACTGGACGATGCCAAGGATGTGCTCTTGTGCGTTTAGTACTCTAAGGTGCATGGTGCTGATACTGAAGCAGATGTCTATCGAATCCATCGTATTAGATGTTACATGGACACTGGACGATGCCAAGGATGTGCTCTGGTGCTTTTAGTACTCTAAGGTGCATGGTGCTGCCACTGAAGCAGATCTCTATCGAATCCATCGTATTAGATGATACTTGGACACTGGTCGATGCCAAGGATGTGCTCTGGTGCGTTTAGTACTCTAACGTGCATGGTGCTGCCACTGAAGCAGATGTCTATCGAATCCAACGAATTAAATGTCACATGGACACTGGACGATGCCAAGGATGTGCTCTGGTGCGTTTAGTACTCTAGGGTGCATGGTGCTGCCACTGAAGCTGATGTCTATCGAATCCATCGTATTAGATGTTACATGGACACTGGACGATGCCAAGGATGTGCTCTGGTGCGTTTAGTACTCTAAGGTGCATGGTGCTGCCACTGAAGCAGATGTCTATCGAATCCATCGTATTAGATGTTACATGGACACTGGACGATGCCATGGATGTGCTCTGGAGCTTTTAGTACTCTATGGTGCATGGTGCTGCCACTGAAGCAGATGTCTATCGAATTCATCGTATTAGATGTTACATGGACACTGGACGATGCCAAGGATGTGCTCTGGTGCGTTTAGTACTCTAAGGTGCATGGGGCTGCCACTGAAGCAGATGTCTACCGAATCCACCGTATTAGATGTTACGTGGACACTGGACGATGCCAAGGATGTGCTCTGGTGCTTTTAGTACTCTAAGGTGCATGGTGCTGCCACTGTAGCAGATGTCTATCGAATCCATCATATTAGATGTTACATGGACACTGGACGATGCCAAGGATGTGCTCTGGTGCGTTTAGTACTCTAAGGTGCATGGTGCTGCCACTGAAGCAGATGTCTATCGAATCCATCGTATTAGATGTTAGATGGACACTGGACGATGCCATGGATGTGCTCTGGTGCGTTTAGTACTCTAAGGTGCATGGTGCTGCCACTGAAGCAGATGTCTATCGAATCCATCATATTAGATGTTACATGGACACTGGACGATGCCAAGGATGTGCTCTGGTGCTTTTAGTACTCTAAGGTGCATGGTGCTGCCACTGAAGCAGATGTCAATCGAATCCATCGTATTAGATGTTACATGGACACTGGACGATGCCAAGGATGTGCTCTGGTGCGTTTAGTACTCTAAGGTGCATGGTGCTGCCACTGAAGCAGATGTCTATCGAATCCATCATATTAGATGTTACATGGACACTGGACGATGCCAAGGATGTGCTCTGGTGCTTTTAGTACTCTAAGGTGCATGGTGCTGCCACTGAAGCAGATGTCTATCGAATCCACCGTATTAGATGTTACATGGACACTGGACGATGCCAAGGATGTGCTCTGGTGCTTTTAGTACTCTAAGGTGCATGGTGCTGCCACTGAAGCAGATGTCTATCGAATCCATTGTATTAGATGTTACATGGACACTGGACGATGCCAGGGATGTGCTCTGGTGCGTTTAGTACTCTAAGGTGCATGGTGCTGCCACTGAAGCAGATGTCTATCGAATCCATCGTATTAGATGTTACATGGACACTGGACGATGCCAAGGATGTGCTCTGGTGCTTTTAGTACTCTAAGGTGCATGGTGCTGCCACTGAAGCAGGTGTCTATCGAATCCATCGTATTAGATGTTACATGGACACTGGACGATGCCAAGGATGTGCTCTGGTGCTTTTAGTACTCTAAGGTGCATGGTGCTGCCACTGAAGCAGATGTCTATCGAATCCATCGTATTAGATGTTACATGGACACTGGACGATGCCAAGGATGTGCACTGGAGCTATTAGTACTCTAAGGTGCATGGTGCTGCCACTGAAGCAGATGTCTATCGAATTCATCGTATTAGATGTTACATGGACACTGGACGATGCCAAGGATGTGCTCTGGTGCGTTTAGTACTCTAAGGTGCATGGTGCTGCCACTGAAGCAGATGTCTACCGAATCCACCGTATTAGATGTTACATGGATTCTGGACGATGCCATGGATGTGCTCTGGTGCTTTTAGTACTTTAAGGTGCATGGTGCTGCCACTTAAGCAGATGTCTATCGAATCCATCGTATTAGATGTTACATGGACACTGGACGATGCCAAGGATGTGCTCTGGTGCGTTTAGTACTCTAAGGTGCATGGTGCTGCCACTGAAGCAGATGTCTATCGAATCCATCGTATTAGATGTTAGATGGACACTGGACGATGCCAAGGATGTGCTCTGGTGCGTTTAGTACTCTAAGGTGCATGGTGCTGCCACTGAAGCAGATGTCTATCGAATCCATCATATTAGATGTTACATGGACACTGGACGATGCCAAGGATGTGCTCTGGTGCTTTTAGTACTCTAAGGTGCATGGTGCTGCCACTGAAGCAGATGTCTATCGAATCCATCGTATTAGATGTTACATGGACACTGGACAATGCCAAGGAAGTGCTCTGGTGCTTTTAGTACTCTAATGCGCATGGTGCTGCCACTGAAGGAGATGTCTATCGAATCCATCGTATTAGATGGTTCATGGACACTGGACGATGCCAAGGATGTGCTCTGGTGCGTTTAGTACTCTAAGGTGCATGGTGCTGATACTGAAGCAGATGTCTATCGAATCCATCGTATTAGATGTTACATGGACACTGGACGATGCCAAGGATGTGCTCTAGTGCTTTTAGTACTCTAAGGTGCATGGTGCTGCCACTGAAGCAGATCTCTATCGAATCCATCGTATTAGATGATACTTGGACACTGGACGATGCCAAGGATGTGCTCTGGTGCGTTTAGTACTCTAAGGTGCATGGTGCTGCCACTGAAGCAGATGTCTATCGAATCCATCGTATTAAATGTCACATGGACACTGGACGATGCCAAGGATGTGCTCTGGTGCGTTTAGTACTCTAGGGTGCATGGTGCTGCCACTGAAGCTGATGTCTATCGAATCCATCGTATTAGATGTTACATGGACACTGGACGATGCCAAGGATGTGCTCTGGTGCGTTTAGTACTCTAAGGTGCATGGTGCTGCCACTGAAGCAGATGTCTATCGAATCCATCGTATTAGATGTTACATGGACGCTGGACGATGCCAAGGTATGCTCTGGTGCTTTTAGTACTGTAAGGTGCATGGTGCTGCCACTGAAGCAGATGCCTATCGAATCCATCGTATTAGATGTTACATGGACACTGGACGATGCCAAGGATGTGCTCTGGTGCGTTTAGTACTCTAAGGTGCATGGTGCTGCCACTGAAGCAGATGTCTATCGAATCCATCGTATTAGATGTTACATGGACACTGGACGATGCCAAAGATGTGCTCTGGTGCGTTTAGTACTCTAAGGTGCATGGTGCTGCCACTGAAGCAGATGTCTATCGAATCCATCGTGTTAGATGTTACATGGACACTGGACGATGCCAAGGATGTGCTGTGGTGCGTTTAGTACTCTAAGGTGCATGGTGCAGCCACTGAAGCAGATGTCTATCGAATCCATCGTATTAGATGTTACATGGACACTGGACGATGCCAAGGATGTGCTCTGGTGCTTTTAGTACTCTAAGGTGCATGGTGCTGCCACTGAGCAGATGTCTATCGAATCCATCGTATTAGATGTTACATGGACACTGGACGACGCCAAGGATGTGCTCTGGTGCGTTTAGTACTCTAAGGTGGATGGAGTTGCCACTGAAGCAGATGTCTATCGAATCCATCGTATTAGATGTTACATGGACACTGGACGATGCCAAGGATGTGCTCTGGTGCGTTTAGTACTCTAAGGTGCATGGTGCTGCCACTGAAGCAGATGTCTATCGAATCCATCGTATTAGATGTTACATGGACACTGGACGATGCCAAGGATGTGCTCTGGTGCGTTTAGTACTCTAAGGTGCATGGTGCTGCCACTGAAGCAGATGTCTACCGAATTCCTCGTATTAGATGTTACATGGACACTGGACGATGCCATGGATGTGCTCTGGAGCTTTTAGTACTCTAAGGTGCATAGTGCTGCCACTGAAGCAGATGTCTATCGAATTCATCGTATTAGATGTTACATGGACACTGGACGATGCCAAGGATGTGCTTTGGTGCGTTTAGTACTCTAAGGTGCATGGTGCTGCCACTGAAGCAGATGTCTATCGAATCCATCGTATTAGATGTTACATGGACACTGGACGATGCCAAGGATGTGCTCTGGTGCGTTTAGTACTCTAAGGTGCATGGTGCTGCCACTGAAGCAGATGTCTATCGAATCCATCGTATTAGATGTTACATGGACACTGGACGATGCCAACAATGTGCTCTGGTGCTTTTAGTACTCTAAGGTGCATGGTGCTGCCACTGAAGCAGATGTCTATCGAATCCATCGTATTAGATATTACATGGACACTGTACGATGCCAAGGTTGTGCTCTGGTGCTTTTAGTACTCTTTGGTGCATGGTGCTGCCACTGAAGCAGATGTCTATCGAATCCATCGTATTAGATGTTACATGGACACTGGACGATGCCAAGTATGTGCTCTGGTGCTCTTAGTACTCTAAGGTGCATGGTATTGCCACTGAAGCAGATGTCTATCGAATCCATCGTACTAGATGTTACATGGACACTGGATGGTGCCAAAGATGTGCTCTGGTGCGTTTAGAACTCTAAGGTGCATGGTGCTGCCACTGAAGCAGATGTCTATCGAATCCATCGTATTAGATGTTGCATAGACACTGGACGATGCCAAGGATGTGCTCTGGAGCTTTTAGTACTCTAAGGTGCATGGTGCTGCCACTGAAGCAGATGTCTATCGAATCCACCGTATTAGATGTTACATGGACACTGGACGATGCCAAGGATGTGCTCTGGTGCTTTTAGTACTCTAAGGTGCATGGTGCAGCCACTGAAGCAGATGTCTATTGAATCCATCGTATTACATGTTACATGGACACTGGACGATGCCAAGGATGTGCTCTGGTGCGTTTAGTACTCTAAGGTGCATGGTGCTGCCACTGAAGCAGATGTCTATCGAATCCATCGCATTAGAAGTTACATGGACACTGGACGATGCCAAGGATGTGCTCTGGTGCGTTTAGTTCTCTAAGGTGCATGGTGCTTCCACTGAAGCAGATGTCTATCGAATCCATCATATTAGATGTTACATGGACACTGGACGATGCCAAGGATGTGCTCTGGTGCGTTTAGTACTCTAAGGTGCATGGTGCTGCCACTGAAGCAGATGTCTATCGAATCCATCGTATTAGATGTTACATGGACACTGGACGATGCCAAAGATGTGCTCTGGTGCGTTTAACACTCTAAGGTGCATGGTGCTGCCACTGAAGCAGATGTCTATCGAATCCATCGTATTAGATGTTACATAGACACTGGACGATGCAAAGGATGTGCTCTGGTGCTTTTAGTACTCTAAGGTGCATGGTGCTGCCACTGAAGCAGATGTCTATCGAATCCATCGTATTAGATGTTACATGGACACTGGACGATGCCAAGGATGTGCTCTGGTGCTATTAGTACTCTATGGTGCATGGTGCTGCCACTGAAGCAGATGTCTATCGAATCCATCGTATTAGATGTTACATGGACACTGACGATGCCAAGGATGTGCTCTGGTGCCTTTAGTACTCTAAGGTGCATGGTGCTGCCACTGAAGCAGATGTCTATCGAATCCATTGTATTAGATGTTACATGGACACTGGACGATGCCAAGGATGTGCTCTGGTGCGTTTAGTACTTTAAGGTGCATGGTGCTGCCACTGAAGCAGATGTCTATCGAATCCATCGTATTAGATGTTACATGGACACTGGACGATGCCAAGGATGTGCTCTGGTGCTTTTAGTACTCTAAGGTGCATGGTGCTGCCACTGAGCAGATGTCTATCGAATCCATCGTATTAGATGTTACATGGACACTGGACGACGCCAAGGATGTGCTCTGGTGCGTATAGTACTCTAAGGTGGATGGAGTTGCCACTGAAGCAGATGTCTATCGAATCCATCGTATTAGATGTTACATGGACACTGGACGATGCCAAGGATGTGCTCTGGTGCGTTTAGTACTCTAAGGTGCATGGTGCTGCCACTGAAGCAGATGTCTATCGAATCCATCGTATTAGATGTTACATGGACACTGGACGATGCCAAGGATGTGCTCTGGTGCTTTTAGTACTCTAAGGTGCATGGTGCTGCCACTGAAGCAGATGTCTACCGAATTCCTCGTATTAGATGTTACATGGACACTGGACGATGCCATGGATGTGCTCTGGAGCTTTTAGTACTCTAAGGTGCATAGTGCTGCCACTGAAGCAGATGTCTATCGAATTCATCGTATTAGATGTTACATGGACACTGGACGATGCCAAGGATGTGCTCTGGTGCGTTTAGTACTCTAAGGTGCATGGGGCTGCCACTGAAGCAGATGTCTACCGAATCCACCGTATTAGATGTTACGTGGACACTGGACGATGCCAAGGATGTGCTCTGGTGCTTTTAGTACTCTAAGGTGCATGGTGCTGCCACTGAAGCAGATGTCTACCGAATCCATCTTAATAGATGTTACATGGACACTGGACGATGCCAAGGATGTGCTCTGGTGCGTTTAGTACTCTAAGGTGCATGGTGCTGCCACTGAAGCAGATGTCTATCGAATCCATCGTATTAGATGTTAGACGGACACTGGACGATGCCAAGGATGTGCTCTGGTGCGTTTAGTACTCTAAGGTGCATGGTGCTGCCACTGAAGCAGATGTCTATCGAATCAATCATATTAGATGTTACATGGACACTGGACGATGCCAAGGATGTGCTCTGGTGCGTTTAGTACTCTAGGGTGCATGGTGCTGCCACTGAAGCAGATGTCAATCGAATCCATCGTATTAGATGTTACATGGACACTGGACAATGCGAAGGATGTGCTCTGGTGCTTTTAGTACTCTAAGGTGCATGGTGCTGCCACTGAAGCAGATGTCTATCGAATCCATCGTATTAGATGTTACATGGACACTGGACGATGCCAAGGATGTGCTCTGGTGCGTTTAGTACTCTCAGGTGGATGGAGTTGCCACTGAAGCAGATGTCTATCGAATCCATCGTATTAGATGTTACATGGACACTGGACGATGCCAAGAATGTGCTCTGGTGCGTTTAGTACTCTAAGGTGCATGGTGCTGATACTGAAGCAGATGTCTATCGAATCCATCGTATTAGATGTTACATGGACACTGGACGATGCCAAGGATGTGCTCTGGTGCTTTTAGTACTCTAAGGTGCATGGTGCTGCCACTGAAGCAGATGTCTATCGAATCCATCGTATTAGATGATACTTGGACACTGGACGATGCCAAGGATGTGCTCTGGTGCGTTTAGTACTCTAAGGTGCATGGTGCTGCCACTGAAGCAGATGTCTATCGAATCCATCGTATTAGATGTCACATGGACACTGGACGATGCCAAGGATGTGCTCAGGTGCGTTTAGTACTCTAGGGTGCATGGTGCTGCCACTGAAGCTGATGTCTATCGAATCCATCGTATTGGATGTTACATGGACACTGGACAATGCCAAGGATGTGCTCTGGTGCGTTTAGTACTCTAAGGTGCATGGTGCTGCCACTGAAGCAGATGTCTATCGAATCCATCGTATTAGATGTTACATGGACACTGGACGATGCCAAGGATGTGCTCTGGTGCGTTTAGTACTCTAAGGTGGATGGAGTTGCCACTGAAGCAGATGTCTATCGAATCCATCGTATTAGATGTTACATGGACACTGGACGATGCCAAAGATGTGCTCTGGTGCGTTTAGTACTCTAAGGTGCATGGTGCTGCCACTGAAGCAGATGTCTATCGAATCCATCGTATTAGATGTTACATGGACACTGGACGATGCCAAGGATGTGCTCTGGTGCTTTTAGTACTCTAAGGTGCATGGTGCTGCCACTGAAGCAGATGTCTATCGAATCCATCGTATTAGATGTTACATGGACACTGGACGATGCCAAGGATGTGCTCTGGTGCGTTTAGTACTCTAAGGTGCATGGTGCTGCCACTGAAGCAGATGTCTATCGAATCCATCGTATTAGATGTTACATGGACACTGGACGATGCCAAGGATGTGCTCTGGTGCGTTTAGTACTCTAAGGTGCATGGTGCTGCCACTGAAGCAGATGTCTATCGAATCCATCGTATTAGATGTTACATGGACACTGGACGATGCCAAGGATGTGCTCTGGTGCTTTTAGTACTCTAAGGTGCATGGTGCTGCCACTGAAGCAGATGTCTATCGAATCCATCGTATTAGATATTACATGGACACTGTACGATGCCAAGGTTGTGCTCTGGTGCTTTTAGTACTCTTTGGTGCATGGTGCTGCCACTGAAGCAGATGTCTATCGAATCCATCGTATTAGATGTTACATGGACACTGGACGATGCCAAGTATGTGCTCTGGTGCTCTTAGTACTCTAAGGTGCATGGTATTGCCACTGAAGCAGATGTCTATCGAATCCATCGTACTAGATGTTACATGGACACTGGATGGTGCCAAAGATGTGCTCTGGTGCGTTTAGAACTCTAAGGTGCATGGTGCTGCCACTGAAGCAGATGTCTATCGAATCCATCGTATTAGATGTTGCATAGACACTGGACGACGCCAAGGATGTGCTCTGGAGCTTTTAGTACTCTAAGGTGCATGGTGCTGCCACTGAAGCAGATGTCTATCGAATCCACCGTATTAGATGTTACATGGACACTGGACGATGCCAAGGATGTGCTCTGGTGCTTTTAGTACTCTAAGGTGCATGGTGCAGCCACTGAAGCAGATGTCTATTGAATCCATCGTATTACATGTTACATGGACACTGGACGATGCCAAGGATGTGCTCTGGTGCGTTTAGTACTCTAAGGTGCATGGTGCTGCCACTGAAGCAGATGTCTATCGAATCCATCGCATTAGAAGTTACATGGACACTGGACGATGCCAAGGATGTGCTCTGGTGCGTTTAGTTCTCTAAGGTGCATGGTGCTTCCACTGAAGCAGATGTCTATCGAATCCATCATATTAGATGTTACATGGACACTGGACGATGCCAAGGATGTGCTCTGGTGCGTTTAGTACTCTAAGGTGCTTGGTGCTGCCACTGAAGCAGATGTCTATCGAATCCATCGTATTAGATGTTACATGGACACTGGACGATGCCAAAGATGTGCTCTGGTGCGTTTAACACTCTAAGGTGCATGGTGCTGCCACTGAAGCAGATGTCTATCGAATCCATCGTATTAGATGTTACATAGACACTGGACGATGCAAAGGATGTGCTCTGGTGCTTTTAGTACTCTAAGGTGCATGGTGCTGCCACTGAAGCAGATGTCTATCGAATCCATCGTATTAGATGTTACATGGACACTGGACGATGCGAAGGATGTGCTCTGGTGCTTTTAGTACTCTATGGTGCATGGTGCTGCCACTGAAGCAGATGTCTATCGAATCCATCGTATTAGATGTTACATGGACACTGACGATGCCAAGGATGTGCTCTGGTGCCTTTAGTACTCTAAGGTGCATGGTGCTGCCACTGAAGCAGATGTCTATCGAATCCATTGTATTAGATGTTACATGGACACTGGACGATGCCAAGGATGTGCTCTGGTGCGTTTAGTACTTTAAGGTGCATGGTGCTGCCACTGAAGCAGATGTCTATCGAATCCATCGTATTAGATGTTACATGGACACTGGACGATGCCAAGGATGTGCTCTGGTGCTTTTAGTACTCTAAGGTGCATGGTGCTGCCACTGAGCAGATGTCTATCGAATCCATCGTATTAGATGTTACATGGACACTGGACGACGCCAAGGATGTGCTCTGGTGCGTATAGTACTCTAAGGTGGATGGAGTTGCCACTGAAGCAGATGTCTATCGAATCCATCGTATTACATGTTACATGGACACTGGACGATGACAAGGATGTGCTCTGGTGCGTTTAGTACTCTAAGGTGCATGGTGCTGCCACTGAAGCAGATGTCTATCGAATCCATCGTATTAGATGTTACATGGACACTGGACGATGCCAAGGGTGTGCTCTGGTGCTTTTAGTACTCTAAGGTGCATGGTGCTGCCACTGAAGCAGATGTCTACCGAATTCCTCGTATTAGATGTTACATGGACACTGGACGATGCCATGGATGTGCTCTGGAGCTTTTAGTACTCTAAGGTGCATAGTGCTGCCACTGAAGCAGATGTCTATCGAATTCATCGTATTAGATGTTACATGGACACTGGACGATGCCAAGGATGTGCTCTGGTGCGTTTAGTACTCTAAGGTGCATGGGGCTGCCACTGAAGCAGATGTCTACCGAATCCACCGTATTAGATGTTACGTGGACACTGGACGATGCCAAGGATGTGCTCTGGTGCTTTTAGTACTCTAAGGTGCATGGTGCTGCCACTGAAGCAGATGTCTACCGAATCCATCTTAATAGATGTTACATGGACACTGGACGATGCCAAGGATGTGCTCTGGTGCGTTTAGTACTCTAAGGTGCATGGTGCTGCCACTGAAGCAGATGTCTATCGAATCCATCGTATTAGATGTTAGACGGACACTGGACGATGCCAAGGATGTGCTCTGGTGCGTTTAGTACTCTAAGGTGCATGGTGCTGCCACTGAAGCAGATGTCTATCGAATCCATCATATTAGATGTTACATGGACACTGGACGATGCCAAGGATGTGCTCTGGTGCTTTTAGTACTCTAAGGTGCATGGTGCTGCCACTGAAGCAGATGTCAATCGAATCCATCGTATTAGATGTTACATGGACACTGGACAATGCCAAGGATGTGCTCTGGTGCTTTTAGTACTCTAAGGTGCATGGTGCTGCCACTGAAGGAGATGTCTATCGAATCCATCGTATTAGATGTTACATGGACACTGGACGATGCCAAGAATGTGCTCTGGTGCGTTTAGTACTCTAAGGTGCATGGTGCTGATACTGAAGCAGATGTCTATCGAATCCATCGTATTAGATGTTACATGGACACTGGACGATGCCAAGGATGTGCTCTGGTGCTTTTAGTACTCTAAGGTGCATGGTGCTGCCACTGAAGCAGATGTCTATCGAATCCATCGTATTAGATGATACTTGGACACTGGACGATGCCAAGGATGTGCTCTGGTGCGTTTAGTACTCTAAGGTGCATGGTGCTGCCACTGAAGCAGATGTCTATCGAATCCATCGTATTAGATGTCACATGGACACTGGACGATGCCAAGGATGTGCTCTGGTGCGTTTAGTACTCTAGGGTGCATGGTGCTGCCACTGAAGCTGATGTCTATCGAATCCATCGTATTAGATGTTACATGGACACTGGACAATGCCAAGGATGTGCTCTGGTGCGTTTAGTACTCTAAGGTGCATGGTGCTGCCACTGAAGCAGATGTCTATCGAATCCATCGTATTAGATGTTACATGGACACTGGACGATGCCAAGGATGTGCTCTGGTGCGTTTAGTACTCTAAGGTGGATGGAGTTGCCACTGAAGCAGATGTCTATCGAATCCATCGTATTAGATGTTACATGGACACTGGACGATGCCAAGGATGTGCTCTGGTGCGTTTAGTACTCTAAGGTGCATGGTGCTGCCACTGAAGCAGATGTCTATCGAATCCATCGTATTAGATGTTACATGGACACTGGACGATGCCAAGGATGTTCTCTGGTGCTTTTAGTACTCTAAGGTGCATGGTGCTGCCACTGAAGCAGATGTCTATCGAATCCATCGTATTAGATGTTACATGGACACTGGACGATGCCAAGGATGTGCTCTGGTGCGTTTAGTACTCTAAGGTGCATGGTGCTGCCACTGAAGCAGATGTCTATCGAATCCATCGTATTAGATGTTACATGGACACTGGACGATGCCAAGGATGTGCTCTGGTGCGTTTAGTACTCTAAGGTGCATGGTGCTGCCACTGAAGCAGATGTCTATCGAATCCATCGTATTAGATGTTACATGGACACTGGACGATGCCAAGGATGTGCTCTGGTGCTTTTAGTACTCTAAGGTGCATGGTGCTGCCACTGAAGCAGATGTCTATCGAATCCATCGTATTAGATATTACATGGACACTGTACGATGCCAAGGTTGTGCTCTGGTGCTTTTAGTACTCTTTGGTGCATGGTGCTGCCACTGAAGCAGATGTCTATCGAATCCATCGTATTAGATGTTACATGGACACTGGACGATGCCAAGTATGTGCTCTGGTGCTCTTAGTACTCTAAGGTGCATGGTATTGCCACTGAAGCAGATGTCTATCGAATCCATCGTACTAGATGTTACATGGACACTGGATGGTGCCAAAGATGTGCTCTGGTGCGTTTAGTACTCTAAGGTGCATGGTGCTGCCACTGAAGCAGATGTCTATCGAATCCATCGTATTAGATGTTGCATAGACACTGGACGATGCCAAGGATGTGCTCTGGAGCTTTTAGTACTCTAAGGTGCATGGTGCTGCCACTGAAGCAGATGTCTATCGAATCCACCGTATTAGATGTTACATGGACACTGGACGATGCCAAGGATGTGCTCTGGTGCTTTTAGTACTCTAAGGTGCATGGTGCAGCCACTGAAGCAGATGTCTATTGAATCCATCGTATTACATGTTACATGGACACTGGACGATGCCAAGGATGTGGTCTGGTGCGTTTAGTACTCTAAGGTGCATGGTGCTGCCACTGAAGCAGATGTCTATCGAATCCATCGCATTAGAAGTTACATGGACACTGGACGATGCGAAGGATGTGCTCTGGTGCGTTTAGTTCTCTAAGGTGCATGGTGCTTCCACTGAAGCAGATGTCTATCGAATCCATCATATTAGATGTTACATGGACACTGGACGATGCCAAGGATGTGCTCTGGTGCGTTTAGTACTCTAAGGTGCATGGTGCTGCCACTGAAGCAGATGTCTATCGAATCCATCGTATTAGATGTTACATGGACACTGGACGATGCCAAGGATGTGCTCTGGTGCTTTTAGTACTCTAAGGTGCAAGGTGGTGCCACTGAAGCAGATATCTATCGAATCCATCGTATTAGATGTTACATGGACACTGGACGATGCCAAAGATGTGCTCTGGTGCGTTTAACACTCTAAGGTGCATGGTGCTGCCACTGAAGCAGATGTCTATCGAATCCATCGTATTAGATGTTACATAGACACTGGACGATGCAAAGGATGTGCTCTGGTGCTTTTAGTACTCTAAGGTGCATGGTGCTGCCACTGAAGCAGATGTCTATCGAATCCATCGTATTAGATGTTACATGGACACTGGACGATGCCAAGGATGTGCTCTGGTGCTTTTAGTACTCTATGGTGCATGGTGCTGCCACTGAAGCAGATGTCTATCGAATCCATCGTATTAGATGTTACATGGACACTGACGATGCCAAGGATGTGCTCTGGTGCCTTTAGTACTCTAAGGTGCATGGTGCTGCCACTGAAGCAGATGTCTATCGAATCCATTGTATTAGATGTTACATGGACACTGGACGATGCCAAGGATGTGCTCTGGTGCGTTTAGTACTTTAAGGTGCATGGTGCTGCCACTGAAGCAGATGTCTATCGAATCCATCGTATTAGATGTTACATGGACACTGGACGATGCCAAGGATGTGCTTTGGTGCTTTTAGTACTCTAAGCTGCATGGTGCTGCCACTGAAGCAGATGTCTTTCGAATCCATCGTATTAGATGTTACATGGACACTGGATGATGCCAAGGATGTGCTCTGGTGCTTTTAGTACTCTAAGGTGCATGGTGCTGCCACTGAAGCAGATGTCTATCGAATCTATCGTATTAGTTGTTACATGGACACTGGACGATGCCAAGGATGTGCTCTGGTGCGTTTAGTACTCTAAGGTGCATGGTGCTGCCACTGAAGCAGATGTCTATCGAATCCATCGTAATAGATGTTACATGGACACTGGACGATGCCAAGGATGTGCTCTGGTGCTTTTAGTACTCTAAGGTGCATGGTGCTCCCACTGAAGCAGATGTCTATCGAATCCATCGTATTAGATGTTACATGGACACTGGACGATGCCAACGATGTGCTCTGGTGCGTTCAGTACTCTAAGGTGCATGGAGCTGCCACTGAAGCAGATGTCTATCGAATGCATCGAATTAGATGTTACATGGACACTGGACGATGCCAAGGATGTGCTCTGGTGCGTTTAGTACTCTAAGGTGCATGGTGCTGCCACTTAAGCAGATGTCTATCGAATCCATCGTATTAGATGTTACATGGACACTGGACGATGCCAAGGATGTGCTCTGGTGCGTTTAGTACTCTAAGGTGCATGGTGCTGCCACTGAAGCAGATGTCTATCGAATCCATCGTATTAGATGTTACATGGACACTGGACGATGCCAAGGATGTGCTCTGGTGCTTCTTGTACTCTAAGGTGCATGGTGCTGCCACTGAAACAGATGTCTATCGAATCCATCGTATTAGATGTTACATGGACACTGGACGATGCCAAGTATGTGCTCTGGTGCTTTTAGCACTCTCAGGTGCATGGTGCTGCCATTGAAGCAGATGTCTATCGAATCCATCGTATTAGATGTTACATGGACACTGGACGATGCCAAGGATGTGCTCTGGTGCTTTTAGTACTCTATGGTGCATGGTGCTGCCACTGAAGCAGATGTCTATCGAATCCATCGTATTAGATGTTACATGGACACTGGACGATGCCAAGTATGTGCTCTGGTGCTTTTAGTACTCTATGGTGCATGGTGCTGCCACTGATGCAGATGTCTATCGAATCCATCGTATTAGATGTTACATGGACACTGGACGATGCCAAGGATGTGCTCTGCTGCTTTTAGTACTCTAAGGTGCATGGTGCTGCCACTGAAGCAGATGTCTATCGAATCCATCGTATTAGATGTTGCATAGACACTGGACGATGCCAAGGATGTGCTCTGGTGCTTTTAGTACTCTATGGTGCATGGTGCTGCCACTGAAGCAGATGTCTATCGAATCCATCGTATTAGGTGTTGCCTAGACACTGGACGATGCCAAGGATGTGCTCTGGTGCTTTTAGCACTCTAAGGTGCATGGTGCTGCCATTGAAGCAGATGTCTATCGAATCCATCGTATTAGATGTTACATGGACACTGGACGATGCCAAGTATCTGCTCTGGTGCTTTTAGTACTCTATGGTGCATGGTTCTGCCACTGAGGCAGATGTCTATCGGATCCATCGTATTAGATGTTGCATAGACACTGGACGATGCCAAGGATGTGCTCTGGTGCTTTTAGCACTCTAAGGTGCATGGTGCTGCCATTGAAGCAGATGTCTATCGAATCCATCGTATTAGATGTTACATGGACACTGGACGATGCCAAGGATGTGCTCTGGTGCTTTTAGTACTCTATGGTGCATGGTGCTGCCACTGAAGCAGATGTCTATCGGATCCATCGTATTACATGTTACATGGGCACTAGACGATGCCAAGTATGTGCTCTGGTGCTTTTAGTACTCTATGGTGCATGGTGCTGCCACTGAAGCAGATGTCTATCGAATCCATCGTATTAGATGTTACATGGACACTGGACGATGCCAAGGATGTGCTCTGGTGCTTTTAGTACTCTAAGGTGCATGGTGCTGCCACTGAAGCAGATGTCTATCGAATCCATCGTATTAGATGTTACATGGACACTGGATGATGCCAAGGATGTGCTCTGGTGCGTTTAATACTCTAAGGTGCATCGTGCTGCCACTGAAGCAGATGTCTATCGAATCCATCGTATTAGATGCTACATGGACACTGGACGATGCCAAGGATGTGCTCTGGTGCGTTTAGTACTCTAAGGTGCATGGTGCTGCCACTGAAGCAGATGTCTATCGAATCCACCGTATTAGATGTTACATGGACACTGGACGATGCCAAGGATGTGCTCTGGTGCTTTTAGTACTCTAAGGTGCATGGTGCTGCCACTGAAGCAGATGTCTATCGAATCCATCGTATTAGATGTTACATGGACACTGGACGATGCCAAGGATGTGCTCTGGTGCGTTTAGTACTCTAAGGTGCATGGTGCTGCCACTGAAGCAGATGTCTATCGAATCCATCGTATTAGATGTTACATGGACACTGGACGATGCCAAGTATGTGCTCTGGTGCTTTTAGTACTCTAAGGTGCATGGTGCTGCCACTGAAGCAGATGTCTATCGAATCCATCGTATTAGATGTTACATGGACACTGGACGATGCCAAAGATGTGCTCTGGTGCGTTTAGTACTCTAAGGTGCATGGTGCTGCCACTGAAGCAGATGTCTATCGAATCCATCGTATTAGATGTTGCATAGACACTGGACGATGCCAAGGATGTGCTCTGGTGCTTTTAGCACTCTAAGGTGCATGGTGCTGCCACTGAAGCAGATGTCTATCGAATCCATCGTATTAGATGTTACATGGACACTGGACGATGCCAAGGATGTGCTCTGGTGCTTTTAGTACTCTATGGTGCATGGTGCTGCCACTGAAGCAGATGTCTATCGAATCCATCGTATTAGATGTTACATGGACACTGGACGATGCCAAGGATGTGCTCTGGTGCTTTTAATACTCTAAGGTGCATGGTGCTGCCACTGAAGCAGATGGCTATCGAATCCATCGTATTAGATGTTACATGGACACTGTACGATGCCAAGGATGTGCTCTGGTGCTTTTAGTACTCTAAGGTGCATGGTGCTGCCACTGAAGCAGATGTCTATCGAATCCATCGTATTAGATGTTACATGGACACTGGACGATGCCAAAGATGTGCTCTGGTGCGTTTAGTACTCTAAGGTGCATGGTGCTGCCACTGAAGCAGATGTCTATCGAATCCATCGTATTAGATGTTGCATAGACACTGGACGATGCCAAGGATGTGCTCTGGTGCTTTTAGTACTCTATGGTGCATGGTGCTGCCACTGAAGCAGATGTCTATCGAATCCATCGTATTACACTCCTGGAAATGGAAAAAAGAACACATTGACACCGGTGTGTCAGACCCACCATACTTGCTCCGGACACTGCGAGAGGGCTGTACAAGCAAGGATCACACGCACGGCACAGCGGACACACCAGGAACCGCTATGTTGGCCGTCGAATGGCGCTAGCTGCGCAGCATTTGTGCACCGCCGCCCTCAGTGTCAGCCAGTTTGCCGTGGCATACGGAGCTCCATCGCAGTCTTTAACACTGGTAGCATGCCGCGACAGCGTGGACGTGAACCGTATGTGCAGTTGACGGACTTTGAGCGAGGGCGTATAGTGGGCATGCGGGAGGCCGGGTGGACGTACCGCTGAATTGCTCAACACGTGGGGCGTGAGGTCTCCACAGTACATCGATGTTGTCGCCAGTGGTCGGCGGAAGGTGCACGTGCCCGTCGACCTGGGACCGGACCGCAGCGACGCACGGATGCACGCCAAGACCGTAGGATCCTATGCAGTGCCGTAGGGGACCGCACCGCCACTTCCCAGCAAATTAGGGACACTGTTGCTCCTGGGGTATCGGCGAGGACCATTCGCAACCGTCTCCATGAAGCTGGGCTACGGTCCCGCACACCGTTAGGCCGTCTTCCGCTCACGCCCCAACATCGCGCAGCCCGCCTCCAGTGGCGTCGCGACAGGCGTGAATGGAGGGACGAATGGAGACGTGTCGTCTTCAGCGATGAGAGTCGCTTCTGCCTTGGTGCCAATGATGGTCGTATGCGTGTTTGGCGAAGTGCAGGTGAGCGCCACAATCAGGACTGCATACGACCGAGGCACACACGGCCAACACCCGGCATCATGGTGTGGGGAGCGATCTCCTACACTGGCCGTACACCACTGGTGATCGTCGAGGGGACACTGAATAGTGCACGGTACATCCAAACCGTCATCGAACCCATCGTTCTACCATTCCTAGACCGGCATGGGATCTTTCTGTTCCAACAGGACAATGCACGTCCGCATGTATCCCGTGCCACCCAACGTGCTCTAGATGGTGTAAGTCAACTACCCTGGCCAGCAAGATCTCCGGATCTGTCCCCCATTGAGCATGTTTGGGACTGGATGAAGCGTCGTCTCACGCGGTCTGCACGTCCAGCACGAACGCTGGTCCAACTGAGGCGCCAGGTGGAAATGGCATGGCAAGCCGTTCCACAGGATTACATCCAGCATCACTACGATCGTCTCCATGGGAGAATAGCAGCCTGCATTGCTGCGAGAGGTGGATATACACTGTACTAGTGCCGACATTGTGCATGCTCTGTTGCCTGTGTCTATGTGCCTGTGGCTCTGTCAGTGTGATCATGTGATGTATGTGACCCCAGGAATGTGTCAATAAAGTTTCCCCTTCCTGGGACAATGAATTCACGGTGTTCTTATTTCAATTTCCAGGAGTGTAGATGTTACATGGACACTGGACGATGCCAAGGATGTGCTCTGGTGCTTTTAGTACTCCAAGGTGCATGGTGCTGCCACTGAAGCAGATGTCTATCGAATCCATCGTATTAGATGTTACATGGACACTGGACGATGCCAAGGATGTGCTCTGGTGCGTTTAATACTCTAAGGTGCATCGTGCTGCCACTGAAGCAGATGTCTATCGAATCCATCGTATTAGATGTTACATGGACACTGGACGATGCCAAGGATGTGCTCTGGTGCGTTTAGTACTCTAAGGTGCATGGTGCTGCCACTGAAGCAGATGTCTATCGAATCCACCGTATTAGATGTTACATGGACACTGGACGATGCCAAGGATGTGCTCTGGTGCTTTTAGTACTCTAAGGTGCATGGTGCTGCCACTGAAGCAGATGTCTATCGAATCCATCGTATTAGATGTTACATGGACACTGGACAATGCCAAGGATGTGCTCTGGTGCGTTTAGTACTCTAAGGTGCATGGTGTTGCCACTGAAGCAGATGTCTATCGAATCCATCGTATTAGATGTTACATGGACACTGGACGATGCCAAGGATGTGCTCTGGTGCGTTTAGTACTCTAAGGTGCATGGTGCTGCCACATAAGCAGATGTCTATCGAATCCATCGTATTAGATGTTACATGGACACTGGACAATGCCAAGGATGTGCTCTGGTGCGTTTAGTACTCTAAGGTGCATGGTGCTGCCACTGAAGCAGATGTCTATCGAATCCATCGTATTAGATGTTACATGGACACTGGACGATGCCAAGTATGTGCTCTGGTGCTTTTAGTACTCTAAGGTGCAAGGTGCTGCCACTGAAGCAGATGTCTATCGAATCCATCGTATTAGATGTTACATGGACACTGGACGATGGCAAAGATGTGCTCTGGTGTGTTTAGTACTCTAAGGTGCATGGTGCTGCCACTGAAGCAGATGTCTATCGAATCCATCGTATTAGAAGTTACATAGACACTGGACGATGCCATGGATGTGCTCTGGTGCGTTTAGTACTCTAAGGTGCATGGTGCTGCCACTGAGGCAGATGTCTATCGAATCCATCGTATTAGATGTTACATGGACACTGGACGATGCCAAGGATGTGCTCTGGTGCTTTTAGTACTCTATGGTGCATGGTGCTGCCACTGAAGCAGATGTCTATCGAATCCATCGTGTTAGATGTTACATGGACACTGGACGATGCCAAGGATGTGCTCTGGTGCCTTTAGTACTCTAAGGTGCATGGTGCTGCCACTGAAGCAGATGTCTATCGAATCCATCGTATTAGATGTTACATGGACACTGGACGATGCCAAGGATGTGCTCTGGTGCGTTTAGTACTCTAAGGTGCATGGTGCTGCCACTGAAGCAGATGTCTATCGAATCCATCGTATTAGATGTTACATGGACACTGGACGATGCCAAAGATGTGCTCTGGTGCGTTTAGTACTCTAAGGTGCATGGTGCTGCCACTGAAGCAGATGTCTATCGAATCCATCGTATTAGATGTTACATGGACACTGTACGATGCCAAGTATGTGCTTTGGTGCGTTTAGTACTCTAAGGTGCAAGGTGCTGCCACTGAAGCAGATGTCTTTCGAATCCATCGTATTAGATGTTACATGGACACTGGATGATGCCAAGGATGTGCTCTGGTGCTTTTAGTACTCTAAGGTGCATGGTGCTGCCACTGCAGCAGATGTCTATCGAATCCATCGTATTACATGATACATGGACACTGGACGATGCCAAGGATGTGCTCTGGTGCGTTTAGTACTCTAAGGTGCATGGTGCTGCCACTGAAGCAGATGTCTATCGAATCCATCGTATTAGATGTTACATGGACACTGGACGATGCCAAGGATGTGCTCTGGTGCTTTTAGTACTCTAAGGTGCATGGTGCTGCCACTGAAGCAGATGTCTATCGAATCCTTCGTATTAGATGTTACATGGACACTGGACGATGCCAAGGATGTGCTCTGGTGCTTTTAGTACTCTAAGGTGCATGGTGCTGCCACTGAAGCAGATGTCCATCGAATCCATCGTATTAGATGTTACATGGACACTGGACGATGCCAAGGATGTGCTCTGGTGCGTTTAGTACTCTAAGGTGCATGGTGCTGCCACTGAAGCAGATGTCTATCGAATCCTTCGTATTAGATGTTACATGGACACTGGACGATGCCAAGGATGTGCTCTGGTGCGTTTAGTACTCTAAGGTGCATGGTGCTGCCACTGAAGCAGATGTCTATCGAATCCACCCTATTAAATGTTACATGGACACTGGGCGATGCCAAGGATGTGCTCTGGTGCGTTTAGTACTCTAAGGTGCATGGTGCTGCCACTGAAGCCGATGTCTATCGAATCCATCGTATTAGATGTTACATGGACACTGGACGATGCCAAAGATGTGCTCTGGTGCGTTTAGTACTTTAAGGTGCATGGTGCTGCCACTGAAGCAGATGTCTATCGAATCCATCGTATTAGATGTTGCAGAGACACCGGTCGATGCCAAGGATGTGCTCTGGTGCTTTTAGTACTCTAAGGTGCATGGTGCTGCCACTGAAGCAGATGTCTATCGAATCCATCGTATTAGATGTTACATGGACACTGGACGATGCCAAGGATGTGCTCTGGTGCTTTTAGTACTCTATGGTGCATGGTGCTGCCACAGAAGCAGATGTCTATCGAATCCATCGTATTAGATGTTACATGGACACTGGACGATGCCAAGGATGTGCTCTGGTGCGTTTAGTACTCTACGGTGCATGGTGCTGAAACTGAAGCAGATGTCTATCGAATGCATCATATTAGATGTTACATGGACACTGGACGAAGCCAAGGATGTGCTCTGGTGCGTTTAGTACTCTAAGGTGCATGGTGCTACCACTGAAGCAGATGTCTATCGAATCCATCGTATTAGATGTTACATGGACACTGGACAATGCCAAGGATGTGCTCTGGTGCTTTTAGTACTCTAAGGTGCATGGTGCTGCCACTGAAGCAGATGTCTATCGAATCCATCGTATTAGATGTTACATGGACACTGGATGATGCCAAGGATGTGCTCTGGTGCGTTTAATACTCTAAGGTGCATCGTGCTGCCACTGAAGCAGATGTCTATCGAATCCATCGTATTAGATGTTACATGGACACTGGACGATGCCAAGGATGTGCTCTGGTGCGTTTAGTACTCTAAGGTGCATGGTGCTGCCACTGAAGCAGATGTCTATCGAATCCATCGTATTAGATGTTACATGGACACTGGACGATGCCAAGGATGTGCTCTGGTGCGTTTAGTACTCTAAGGTGCATGGTGCTGCCACTGAAGCAGATGTCTATCGAATCCATCGTATTAGATGTTACATGGACACTGGACGATGCCAAGTATGTGCTCTGGTGCTTTTAGTACTCTAAGGTGCAAGGTGCTGCCACTGAAGCAGATGTCTATCGAATCCATCGTATTAGATGTTACATGGACACTGGACGATGCCAAAGATGTGCTCTGGTGCGTTTAGTACTCTAATTTGCATGGTGCTGCCACTGAAGCAGATGTCTATCGAATCCATCGTATTAGATGTTACATAGACATTGGACGATGCCAAGGATGTGCTCTGGTGCTTTTAGTACTCTAAGGTGCATGGTGCTGCCACTGAAGCAGATGTCTATCGAATCCATCGTATTAGATGTTACATGGACACTTGACGATGCCAAAGATGTGCTCTGGTGCTTTTAGTACTCTATGGTGCATGGTGCTGCCACTGAAGCAGATGTCTATCGAATCCATCGTATTAGATGTTACATGGACACTGGACGATGCCAAGGATGTGCTCTGGTGCGTTTACTACTCTAAGGTGCATTGTGCTGCCACTGAAGCTGATGTCTATCGAATCCATCGTATTAGATGTTACATGGACACTGGACGATGGCAAGGATGTGCTCTGGTGCGTTTAGTACTCTAAGGTGCATGGTGCTGCCACTGAAGCAGATGTCTATCGAATCCATCGTATTAGATGTTACATGGACACTGTACGATGCCAAGGATGTGCTCTGGTGCTTTTAGTACTCTAAGGTGCATGGTGCTGCCACTGAAGCAGATGTCTATCGAATCCATCGTATTAGATGTTACATGGACACTGTATGATGCCAAGGATGTGCTTTGGTGCTTTTAGTACTCTAAGGTGCATGGTGCTGCCACTGAGGCAGATGTCTTTCGAATCCATCGTATTAGATGTTACATGGACACTGGGCGATGCCAAGGATGTGCTCTGGTGCGTTTAGTACTCTAAGGTGCATGGTGCTGCCACTGAAGCCGATGTCTATCGAATCCATCATATTAGATGTTACATGGACACTGGACGATGCCAAAGATGTGCTCTGGTGCGTTTAGTACTTTAAGGTGCATGGTGCAGCCACTGAAGCAGATATCTATCGAATCCATCGTATTAGATGTTGCAGAGACACCGGTCGATGCCAAGGATGTGCTCAGGTGCTTTTAGTACTCTAAGGTGCATGGTGCTGCCACTGAAGCAGATGTCTATCGAATCCATCGTATTAGATGTTACATGGACACTGGACGATGCCAAGGATGTGCTCTGGTGCTTTTAGTACTCTATGGTGCATGGTGCTGCCACAGAAGCAGATGTCTATCGAATCCATCGTATTAGATGTTACATGGACACTGGACGATGCCAAGGATGTGCTCTGGTGCGTTTAGTACTCTACGGTGCATGGTGCTGCCACTGAAGCAGATGTCTATCGAATGCATCATATTAGATGTTACATGGACACTGGACGAAGCCAAGGATGTCCTCTGGTGCGTTTAGTACTCTAAGGTGCATGGTGCTACCACTGAAGCAGATGTCTATCGAATCCATCGTATTAGATGTTACATGGACACTGGACGATGCCAAGGATGTGCTCTGGTGCTTTTAGTACTCTAAGGTGCATGGTGCTGCCACTGAAGCAGATGCCTATCGAATCCATCGTATTAGATGTTACATGGACACTGGATGATGCCAAGGATGTGCTCTGGTGCGTTTAATACTCTAAGGTGCATCGTGCTGCCACTGAAGCAGATGTCTATCGAATCCATCGTATTAGATGTTACATGGACACTGGACGATGCCAAGGATGTGCTCTGGTGCGTTTAGTACTCTAAGGTGCATGGTGCTGCCACTGAAGCAGATGTCTATCGAATCCATCGTATTAGATGTTACATGGACACTGGACGATGCCAAGGATGTGCTCTGGTGCGTTTAGTACTCTAAGGTGCATGGTGCTGCCACTGAAGCAGATGTCTATCGAATCCATCGTATTAGATGTTACATGGACACTGGACGATGCCAAGTATGTGCTCTGGTGCTTTTAGTACTCTAAGGTGCAAGGTGCTGCCACTGAAGCAGATGTCTATCGAATCCATCGTATTAGATGTTACATGGACACTGGACGATGCCAAAGATGTGCTCTGGTGCGTTTAGTACTCTAATTTGCATGGTGCTGCCACTGAAGCAGATGTCTATCGAATCCATCGTTTAGATGTTACATAGACATTGGACGATGCCAAGGATGTGCTCTGGTGCTTTTAGTACTCTAAGGTGCATGGTGCTGCCACTGAAGCAGATGTCTATCGAATCCATCGTATTAGATGTTACATGGACACTTGACGATGCCAAGGATGTGCTCTGGTGCTTTTAGTACTCTATGGTGCATGGTGCTGCCACTGAAGCAGATGTCTATCGAATCCATCGTACTAGATGTTACATGGACACTGGACGATGCCAAGGATGTGCTCTGGTGCGTTTACTACTCTAAGGTGCATGGTGCTGCCACTGAAGCTGATGTCTATCGAATCCATCGTATTAGATGTTACATGGACACTGTATGATGCCAAGGATGTGCTTTGGTGCTTTTAGTACTCTAAGGTGCATGGTGCTGCCACTGAAGCAGATGTCTTTCGAATCCATCGTATTAGATGTTACATGGACACTGGACGATGGCAAGGATGTGCTCTGGTGCGTTTAGTACTCTAAGGTGCATGGTGCTGCCACTGAAGCAGATGTCTATCGAATCCATCGTATTAGATGTTACATGGACACTGTACGATGCCAAGGATGTGCTCTGGTGCTTTTAGTACTCTAAGGTGCATGGTGCTGCCACTGAAGCAGATGTCTATCGAATCCATCGTATTAGATGTTACATGGACACTGTATGATGCCAAGGAGGTGCTTTGGTGCTTTTAGTACTCTAAGGTGCATGGTGCTGCCACTGAAGCAGATGTCTTTCGAATCCATCGTATTAGATGTTACATGGACACTGGATGATGCCAAGGATGTGCTCTGGTGCTTTTAGTACTCTAAGGTGCATGGTGCTGCCACTGAAGCAGATGTCTATCGAATCCATCGTATTAGATATTACATGGACACTGGACGATGCCAAGGATGTGCTCTGGTGCGTTTAGTGCTCTAAGGTGCATGGTGCTGCCACTGAAGCGGATGTCTATCGAATCCATCGTATTAGATGTTACATGGACACTGGACGATGCCAAGGATGTGCTCTGGTGCGTTTAGTACTCTAAGGCGCATGGTGTTGCCACTGAAGCAGATGTCTATCGGATCCATCGTATTAGATGTTACATGGACACTGGACGATGCCAAGGATGTGCTCTGGTGCGTTTAGTACTCTAAGGTGCATGGTGCTGCCACTGAAGCAGATGTCTATCGAATCCACCGTATTAGATGTTACATGGACACTGGACGATGCCAAGGATGTGCTCTGGTGCTTTTAGTACTCGAAGGTGCATGGTGCTGCCACTGAAGCAGATGTCTATCGAATCCATCGTATTAGATGTTACATGGACACTGGACGATGCCAGGTATGTGCTCTGGTGCGTTTAGTACTCTAAGGTGCATGGTGCTGCCACTGAAGCAGATGTCTATCGAATCCATCGTATTAGATGTTACATGGACACTGGACGATGCCAAGGATGTGCTCTGTTGCGTTTAGTACTCTAAGGTGCATGGTGCTGCCACTGAAGCAGATGTCTATCGAATCCATCATATTAGATGTTACATGGACACTGGACGATGCCAAGGATGTGCTCTGGTGCTTTTAGTACTCTAAGGTGCATGGTGCTGCCACTGAAGCAGATGTCTATCGAATCCATCGTATTAGATGTTACATGGACACTGGACAATGCCAAGGATGTGCTCTGGTGCTTTTAGTACTCTAATGTGCATGGTGCTGCCACTGAAGCAGATGTCTATCGAATCCATCGTATTAGATGTTACATGGACACTGGACGATGCCAAGGATGTGCTCTGGTGCGTTTAGTACTCTAAGGTGCATGGTGCTGATACTGAAGCAGATGTCTATCGAATCCATCGTATTAGATGTTACATGGACACTGGACGATGCCAAGGATGTGCTCTGGTGCTTTTAGTACTCTAAGGTGCATGGTGCTGCCACTGAAGCAGATCTCTATCGAATCCATCGTATTAGATGATACTTGGACACTGGACGATGCCAAGGATGTGCTCTGGTGCGTTTAGTACTCTAAGGTGCATGGTGCTGCCACTGAAGCAGATGTCTATCGAATCCATCGAATTAAATGTCACATGGACACTGGACGATGCCAAGGATGTGCTCTGGTGCGTTTAGTACTCTAGGGTGCATGGTGCTGCCACTGAAGCTGATGTCTATCGAATCCATCGTATTAGATGTTACATGGACACTGGACGATGCCAAGGATGTGCTCTGGTGCGTTTAGTACTCTAAGGTGCATGGTGCTGCCACTGAAGCAGATGTCTATCGAATCCACCGTATTAGATGTTACATGGACACTGGACGATGCCAAGGATGTGCTCTGGTGCTTTTAGTACTCTAAGGTGCATGGTGCTGCCACTGAAGCACATGTCTATCGAATCCATCGTATTAGATGTTACATGGACACTGTATGATGCCAAGGATGTGCTTTGGTGCTTTTAGTACTCTAAGGTGCATGGTGCTGCCACTGAAGCAGATGTCTTTCGAATCCATCGTATTAGATGTTACATGGACACTGGGCGATGCCAAGGATGTGCTCTGGTGCGTTTAGTACTCTAAGGTGCATGGTGCTGCCACTGAAGCCGATGTCTATCGAATCCATCGTATTAGATGTTACATGGACACTGGACGATGCCAAAGATGTGCTCTGGTGCGTTTAGTACTTTAAGGTGCATGGTGCTGCCACTGAAGCAGATGTCTATCGAATCCATCGTATTAGATGTTGCAGAGACACCGGTCGATGCCAAGGATGTGCTCTGGTGCTTTTAGTACTCTAAGGTGCATGGTGCTGCCACTGAAGCAGATGTCTATCGAATCCATCGTATTAGATGTTACATGGACACTGGACGATGCCAAGGATGTGCTCTGGTGCTTTTAGTACTCTATGGTGCATGGTGCTGCCACAGATGCAGATGTCTGTCGAATCCATCGTATTAGATGTTACATGGACACTGGACGATGCCAAGGATGTGCTCTGGTGCGTTTAGTACTCTACGGTGCATGGTGCTGCCACTGAAGCAGATGTCTATCGAATGCATCATATTAGATGTTACATGGACACTGGACGAAGCCAAGGATGTGCTCTGGTGCGTTTAGTACTCTAAGGTGCATGGTGCTACCACTGAAGCAGATGTCTATCGAATCCATCGTATTAGATGTTACATGGACACTGGACGATGCCAAGGATGTGCTCTGGTGCTTTTAGTACTCTAAGGTGCATGGTGCTGCCACTGAAGCAGATGTCTATCGAATCCATCGTATTAGATGTTACATGGACACTGGATGATGCCAAGGATGTGCTCTGGTGCGTTTAATACTCTAAGGTGCATCGTGCTGCCACTGAAGCAGATGTCTATCGAATCCATCGTATTAGATGTTACATGGACACTGGACGATGCCAAGGATGTGCTCTGGTGCGTTTAGTACTCTAAGGTGCATGGTGCTGCCACTGAAGCAGATGTCTATCGAATCCATCGTATTAGATGTTACATGGACACTGGACGATGCCAAGGATGTGCTCTGGTGCGTTTAGTACTCTAAGGTGCATGGTGCTGCCACTGAAGCAGATGTCTATCGAATCCATCGTATTAGATGTTACATGGACACTGGACGATGCCAAGTATGTGCTCTGGTGCTTTTAGTACTCTAAGGTGCAAGGTGCTGCCACTGAAGCAGATGTCTATCGAATCCATCGTATTAGATGTTACATGGACACTGGACGATGCCAAAGATGTGCTCTGGTGCGTTTAGTACTCTAATTTGCATGGTGCTGCCACTGAAGCAGATGTCTATCGAATCCATCGTTTAGATGTTACATAGACATTGGACGATGCCAAGGATGTGCTCTGGTGCTTTTAGTACTCTAAGGTGCATGGTGCTGCCACTGAAGCAGATGTCTATCGAATCCATCGTATTAGATGTTACATGGACACTTGACGATGCCAAGGATGTGCTCTGGTGCTTTTAGTACTCTATGGTGCATGGTGCTGCCACTGAAGCAGATGTCTATCGAATCCATCGTATTAGATGTTACATGGACACTGGACGATGCCAAGGATGTGCTCTGGTGCGTTTACTACTCTAAGGTGCATGGTGCTGCCACTGAAGCTGATGTCTAACGAATCCATCGTATTAGATGTTACATGGACACTGTATGATGCCAAGGATGTGCTTTGGTGCTTTTAGTACTCTAAGGTGCATGGTGCTGCCACTGAAGCAGATGTCTTTCGAATCCATCGTATTAGATGTTACATGGACACTGGACGATGGCAAGGATGTGCTCTGGTGCGTTTAGTACTCTAAGGTGCATGGTGCTGCCACTGAAGCAGATGTCTATCGAATCCATCGTATTAGATGTTACATGGACACTGTACGATGCCAAGGATGTGCTCTGGTGCTTTTAGTACTCTAAGGTGCATGGTGCTGCCACTGAAGCAGATGTCTATCGAATCCATCGTATTAGATGTTACATGGACACTGTATGATGCCAAGGATGTGCTTTGGTGCTTTTAGTACTCTAAGGTGCATGGTGCTGCCACTGAAGCAGATGTCTTTCGAATCCATCGTATTAGATGTTACATGGACACTGGATGATGCCAAGGATGTGCTCTGGTGCTTTTAGTACTCTAAGGTGCATGGTGCTGCCACTGAAGCAGATGTCTATCGAATCCATCGTATTAGATATTACATGGACACTGGACGATGCCAAGGATGTGCTCTGGTGCGTTTAGTGCTCTAAGGTGCATGGTGCTGCCACTGAAGCGGATGTCTATCGAATCCATCGTATTAGATGTTACATGGACACTGGACGATGCCAAGGATGTGCTCTGGTGCGTTTAGTACTCTAAGGCGCATGGTGTTGCCACTGAAGCAGATGTCTATCGGATCCATCGTATTAGATGTTACATGGACACTGGACGATGCCAAGGATGTGCTCTGGTGCGTTTAGTACTCTAAGGTGCATGGTGCTGCCACTGAAGCAGATGTCTATCGAATCCACCGTATTAGATGTTACATGGACACTGGACGATGCCAAGGATGTGCTCTGGTGCTTTTAGTACTCGAAGGTGCATGGTGCTGCCACTGAAGCAGATGTCTATCGAATCCATCGTATTAGATGTTACATGGACACTGGACGATGCCAGGTATGTGCTCTGGTGCGTTTAGTACTCTAAGGTGCATGGTGCTGCCACTGAAGCAGATGTCTATCGAATCCATCGTATTAGATGTTACATGGACACTGGACGATGCCAAGGATGTGCTCTGTTGCGTTTAGTACTCTAAGGTGCATGGTGCTGCCACTGAAGCAGATGTCTATCGAATCCATCATATTAGATGTTACATGGACACTGGACGATGCCAAGGATGTGCTCTGGTGCTTTTAGTACTCTAAGGTGCATGGTGCTGCCACTGAAGCAGATGTCTATCGAATCCATCGTATTAGATGTTACATGGACACTGGACAATGCCAAGGATGTGCTCTGGTGCTTTTAGTACTCTAATGTGCATGGTGCTGCCACTGAAGCAGATGTCTATCGAATCCATCGTATTAGATGTTACATGGACACTGGACGATGCCAAGGATGTGCTCTGGTGCGTTTAGTACTCTAAGGTGCATGGTGCTGATACTGAAGCAGATGTCTATCGAATCCATCGTATTAGATGTTACATGGACACTGGACGATGCCAAGGATGTGCTCTGGTGCTTTTAGTACTCTAAGGTGCATGGTGCTGCCACTGAAGCAGATCTCTATCGAATCCATCGTATTAGATGATACTTGGACACTGGACGATGCCAAGGATGTGCTCTGGTGCGTTTAGTACTCTAAGGTGCATGGTGCTGCCACTGAAGCAGATGTCTATCGAATCCATCGAATTAAATGTCACATGGACACTGGACGATGCCAAGGATGTGCTCTGGTGCGTTTAGTACTCTAGGGTGCATGGTGCTGCCACTGAAGCTGATGTCTATCGAATCCATCGTATTAGATGTTACATGGACACTGGACGATGCCAAGGATGTGCTCTGGTGCGTTTAGTACTCTAAGGTGCATGGTGCTGCCACTGAAGCAGATGTCTATCGAATCCACCGTATTAGATGTTACATGGACACTGGACGATGCCAAGGATGTGCTCTGGTGCTTTTAGTACTGTAAGGTGCAAGGTGCTGCCACTGAAGCAGATGTCTATCGAATCCATCGTATTAGATGTTACATGGACACTGGACGATGCCAAGGATGTGCTCTGGTGCGTTTAGTACTCTAAGGTGCATGGTGCTGCCACTGAAGCAGATGTCTATCGAATCCATCGTATTAGATGTTACATGGACACTGGACGATGCCAAGTATGTGCTCTGGTGCTTTTAGTACTCTAAGGTGCAAGGTGCTGCCACTGAAGCAGATGTCTATCGAATCCATCGTATTAGATGTTACATGGACACTGGACGATGCCAAAGATGTGCTCTGGTGCGTTTAGTACTCTAATTTGCATGGTGCTGCCACTGAAGCAGATGTCTATCGAATCCATCGTTTAGATGTTACATAGACATTGGACGATGCCAAGGATGTGCTCTGGTGCTTTTAGTACTCTAAGGTGCATGGTGCTGCCACTGAAGCAGATGTCTATCGAATCCATCGTATTAGATGTTACATGGACACTTGACGATGCCAAGGATGTGCTCTGGTGCTTTTAGTACTCTATGGTGCATGGTGCTGCCACTGAAGCAGATGTCTATCGAATCCATCGTATTAGATGTTACATGGACACTGGACGATGCCAAGGATGTGCTCTGGTGCGTTTACTACTCTAAGGTGCATGGTGCTGCCACTGAAGCTGATGTCTAACGAATCCATCGTATTAGATGTTACATGGACACTGTATGATGCCAAGGATGTGCTTTGGTGCTTTTAGTACTCTAAGGTGCATGGTGCTGCCACTGAAGCAGATGTCTTTCGAATCCATCGTATTAGATGTTACATGGACACTGGACGATGGCAAGGATGTGCTCTGGTGCGTTTAGTACTCTAAGGTGCATGGTGCTGCCACTGAAGCAGATGTCTATCGAATCCATCGTATTAGATGTTACATGGACACTGTACGATGCCAAGGATGTGCTCTGGTGCTTTTAGTACTCTAAGGTGCATGGTGCTGCCACTGAAGCAGATGTCTATCGAATCCATCGTATTAGATGTTACATGGACACTGTATGATGCCAAGGATGTGCTTTGGTGCTTTTAGTACTCTAAGGTGCATGGTGCTGCCACTGAAGCAGATGTCTTTCGAATCCATCGTATTAGATGTTACATGGACACTGGATGATGCCAAGGATGTGCTCTGGTGCTTTTAGTACTCTAAGGTGCATGGTGCTGCCACTGAAGCAGATGTCTATCGAATCCATCGTATTAGATATTACATGGACACTGGACGATGCCAAGGATGTGCTCTGGTGCGTTTAGTGCTCTAAGGTGCATGGTGCTGCCACTGAAGCGGATGTCTATCGAATCCATCGTATTAGATGTTACATGGACACTGGACGATGCCAAGGATGTGCTCTGGTGCGTTTAGTACTCTAAGGCGCATGGTGTTGCCACTGAAGCAGATGTCTATCGGATCCATCGTATTAGATGTTACATGGACACTGGACGATGCCAAGGATGTGCTCTGGTGCGTTTAGTACTCTAAGGTGCATGGTGCTGCCACTGAAGCAGATGTCTATCGAATCCACCGTATTAGATGTTACATGGACACTGGACGATGCCAAGGATGTGCTCTGGTGCTTTTAGTACTCGAAGGTGCATGGTGCTGCCACTGAAGCAGATGTCTATCGAATCCATCGTATTAGATGTTACATGGACACTGGACGATGCCAGGTATGTGCTCTGGTGCGTTTAGTACTCTAAGGTGCATGGTGCTGCCACTGAAGCAGATGTCTATCGAATCCATCGTATTAGATGTTACATGGACACTGGACGATGCCAAGGATGTGCTCTGTTGCGTTTAGTACTCTAAGGTGCATGGTGCTGCCACTGAAGCAGATGTCTATCGAATCCATCATATTAGATGTTACATGGACACTGGACGATGCCAAGGATGTGCTCTGGTGCTTTTAGTACTCTAAGGTGCATGGTGCTGCCACTGAAGCAGATGTCTATCGAATCCATCGTATTAGATGTTACATGGACACTGGACAATGCCAAGGATGTGCTCTGGTGCTTTTAGTACTCTAATGTGCATGGTGCTGCCACTGAAGCAGATGTCTATCGAATCCATCGTATTAGATGTTACATGGACACTGGACGATGCCAAGGATGTGCTCTGGTGCGTTTAGTACTCTAAGGTGCATGGTGCTGATACTGAAGCAGATGTCTATCGAATCCATCGTATTAGATGTTACATGGACACTGGACGATGCCAAGGATGTGCTCTGGTGCTTTTAGTACTCTAAGGTGCATGGTGCTGCCACTGAAGCAGATCTCTATCGAATCCATCGTATTAGATGATACTTGGACACTGGACGATGCCAAGGATGTGCTCTGGTGCGTTTAGTACTCTAAGGTGCATGGTGCTGCCACTGAAGCAGATGTCTATCGAATCCATCGAATTAAATGTCACATGGACACTGGACGATGCCAAGGATGTGCTCTGGTGCGTTTAGTACTCTAGGGTGCATGGTGCTGCCACTGAAGCTGATGTCTATCGAATCCATCGTATTAGATGTTACATGGACACTGGACGATGCCAAGGATGTGCTCTGGTGCGTTTAGTACTCTAAGGTGCATGGTGCTGCCACTGAAGCAGATGTCTATCGAATCCACCGTATTAGATGTTACATGGACACTGGACGATGCCAAGGATGTGCTCTGGTGCTTTTAGTACTGTAAGGTGCAAGGTGCTGCCACTGAAGCAGATGTCTATCGAATCCATCGTATTAGATGTTACATGGACACTGGACGATGCCAAGGATGTGCTCTGGTGCGTTTAGTACTCTAAGGTGCATGGTGCTGCCACTGAAGCAGATGTCTATCGAATCCATCGTATTAGATGTTACATGGACACTGGACGATGCCAAGGATGTGCTCTGGTGCTTTTAGTACTCTAAGGTACATGGTGCTGCCACTGAAGCAGATGTCTATCGAATCCATCGTATTAGATGTTACATGGACACTGGACGGTGCCAAGGATGTGCTCTGGTGCTTTTAGTACTCTAAGGTGCATGGTGCTGCCACTGAAGCAGATGTCAATCGAATCCATCGTATTAGATGTTACATGGACACTGGACGATGCCAAGGATGTGCTCTGGTGCGTTTAGTACTCTAAGGTGCATGGTGCTGCCACTGAAGCAGATGTCTATCGAATCCATCATATTAGATGTTACATGGACACTGGACGATGCCAAGGATGTGCTCTGGTGCTTTTAGTACTCTAAGGTGCATGGTGCTGCCACTGAAGCAGATGTCTATCGAATCCACCGTATTAGATGTTACATGGACACTGGACGATGCCAAGGATGTGCTCTGGTGCTTTTAGTACTCTAAGGTGCATGGTGCTGCCACTGAAGCAGATGTCTATCGAATCCACCGTACTAGATGTTACATGGACACTGGACGATGCCAGGGATGTGCTCTGGTGCGTTTAGTACTCTAAGGTGCATGGTGCTGCCACTGAAGCAGATGTCTATCGATTCCATCGTATTAGATGTTACATGGACACTGGACGATGCCAAGGATGTGCTCTGGTGCTTTTAGTACTCTAAGGTGCATGGTGCTGCCACTGAAGCAGGTGTCTATCGAATCCATCGTATTAGATGTTACATGGACACTGGACGATGCCAAGGATGTGCTCTGGTGCTTTTAGTACTCTAAGGTGCATGGTGCTGCCACTGAAGCGGATGTCTATCGAATCCATCGTATTAGATGTTACATGGACACTGGACGATGCCAAGGATGTGCTCTGGAGCTTTTAGTACTCTAAGGTGCATGGTGCTGCCACTGAAGCAGATGTCTATCGAATTCATCGTATTAGATGTTACATGGACACTGGACGATGCCAAGGATGTGCTCTGGTGCGTTTAGTACTCTAAGGTGCATGGTGCTGCCACTGAAGCAGATGTCTACCGAATCCACCGTATTAGATGTTACATGGATACTGGACGATGCCATGGATGTGCTCTGGTGCTTTTAGTACTCTAAGGTGCATGGTGCTGCCACTTAAGCAGATGTCTATCGAATCCATCGTATTAGATGTTACATGGACACTGGACGATGCCAAGGATGTGCTCTGGTGCGTTTAGTACTCTAAGGTGCATGGTGCTGCCACTGAAGCAGATGTCTATCGAATCCATCGTATTAGATGTTAGATGGACACTGGACGATGCCAAGGATGTGCTCTGGTGCGTTTAGTACTCTAAGGTGCATGGTGCTGCCACTGAAGCAGATGTCTATCGAATCCATCATATTAGATGTTACATGGACACTGGACGATGCCAAGGATGTGCTCTGGTGCTTTTAGTACTCTAAGGTGCATGGTGCTGCCACTGAAGCAGATGTCTATCGAATCCATCGTATTAGATGTTACATGGACACTGGACAATGCCAAGGAAGTGCTCTGGTGCTTTTAGTACTCTAATGTGCATGGTGCTGCCACTGAAGGAGATGTCTATCGAATCCATCGTATTAGATGTTACATGGACACTGGACGATGCCAAGGATGTGCTCTGGTGCGTTTAGTACTCTAAGGTGCATGGTGCTGATACTGAAGCAGATGTCTATCGAATCCATCGTATTAGATGTTACATGGACACTGGACGATGCCAAGGATGTGCTCTGGTGCTTTTAGTACTCTAAGGTGCATGGTGGTGCCACTGAAGCAGATCTCTATCGAATCCATCGTATTAGATGATACTTGGACACTGGACGATGCCAAGGATGTGCTCTGGTGCGTTTAGTACACTAAGGTGCATGGTGCTGCCACTGAAGCAGATGTCTATCGAATCCATCGTATTAAATGTCACATGGACACTGGACGATGCCAAGGATGTGCTCTGGTGCGTTTAGTACTCTAGGGTGCATGGTGCTGCCACTGAAGCTGATGTCTATCGAATCCATCGTATTAGATGTTACATGGACACTGGACGATGCCAAGGATGTGCTCTGGTGCGTTTAGTACTCTAAGGTGCATGGTGCTGCCACTGAAGCAGATGTCTATCGAATCCACCGTATTAGATGTTACATGGACACTGGACGATGCCAAGGATGTGCTCTGGTGCTTTTAGTACTGTAAGGTGCAAGGTGCTGCCACTGAAGCAGATGCCTATCGAATCCATCGTATTAGATGTTACATGGACACTGGACGATGCCAAGGATGTGCTCTGGTGCGTTTAGTACTCTAAGGTGCATGGTGCTGCCACTGAAGCAGATGTCTATCGAATCCATCGTATTAGATGTTACATGGACACTGGACGATGCCAAAGATGTGCTCTGGTGCGTTTAGTACTCTAAGGTGCATGGTGCTGCCACTGAAGCAGATGTCTATCGAATCCATCGTGTTAGATGTTACATGGACACTGGACGGTGCCAAGGATGTGCTGTGGTGCGTTTAGTACTCTAAGGTGCATGGTGCAGCCACTGAAGCAGATGTCTATCGAATCCATCGTATTAGATGTTACATGGACACTGGACGATGCCAAGGATGTGCTCTGGTGCTTTTAGTACTCTAAGGTGCATGGTGCTGCCACTGAGCAGATGTCTATCGAATCCATCGTATTAGATGTTACATGGACACTGGACGACGCCAAGGATGTGCTCTGGTGCGTTTAGTACTCTAAGGTGGATGGAGTGCCACTGAAGCAGATGTCTATCGAATCCATCGTATTAGATGTTACATGGACACTGGACGATGCCAAGGATGTGCTCTGGTGCGTTTAGTACTCTAAGGTGCATGGTGCTGCCACTGAAGCAGATGTCTATCGAATCCATCGTATTAGATGTTACATGGACACTGGACGATGCCAAGGATGTGCTCTGGTGCTTTTAGTACTCTAAGGTGCATGGTGCTGCCACTGATGCAGATGTCTACCGAATTCCTCGTATTAGATGTTACATGGACACTGGACGATGCCATGGATGTGCTCTGGAGCTTTTAGTACTCTAAGGTGCATAGTGCTGCCACTGAAGCAGATGTCTATCGAATTCATCGTATTAGATGTTACATGGACACTGGACGATGCCAAGGATGTGCTCTGGTGCGTTTAGTACTCTAAGGTGCATGGGGCTGCCACTGAAGCAGATGTCTACCGAATCCACCGTATTAGATGTTACGTGGACACTGGACGATGCCAAGGATGTGCTCTGGTGCTTTTAGTACTCTAAGGTGCATGGTGCTGCCACTGAAGCAGATGTCTACCGAATCCATCTTAATAGATGTTACATGGACACTGGACGATGCCAAGGATGTGCTCTGGTGCGTTTAGTACTCTAAGGTGCATGGTGCTGCCACTGAAGCAGATGTCTATCGAATCCATCGTATTAGATGTTAGATGGACACTGGACGATGCCAAGGATGTGCTCTGGTGCGTTTAGTACTCTAAGGTGCATGGTGCTGCCACTGAAGCAGATGTCTATCGAATCCATCATATTAGATGTTACATGGACACTGGACGATGCCAAGGATGTGCTCTGGTGCTTTTAGTACTCTAAGGTGCATGGTGCTGCCACTGAAGCAGATGTCAATCGAATCCATCGTATTAGATGTTACATGGACACTGGACAATGCCAAGGATGTGCTCTGGTGCTTTTAGTACTCTAAGGTGCATGGTGCTGCCACTGAAGGAGATGCCTATCGAATCCATCGTATTAGATGTTACATGGACACTGGACGATGCCAAGAATGTGCTCTGGTGCGTTTAGTACTCTAAGGTGCATGGTGCTGATACTGAAGCAGATGTCTATCGAATCCATCGTATTAGATGTTACATGGACACTGGACGATGCCAAGGATGTGCTCTGGTGCTTTTAGTACTCTAAGGTGCATGGTGCTGCCACTGAAGCAGATGTCTATCGAATCCATCGTATTAGATGATACTTGGACACTGGACGATGCCAAGGATGTGCTCTGGTGCGTTTAGTACTCTAAGGTGCATGGTGCTGCCACTGAAGCAGATGTCTATCGAATCCATCGTATTAGATGTCACATGGACACTGGACGATGCCAAGGATGTGCTCTGGTGCGTTTAGTACTCTAGGGTGCATGGTGCTGCCACTGAAGCTGATGTCTATCGAATCCATCGTATTAGATGTTACATGGACACTGGACAATGCCAAGGATGTGCTCTGGTGCGTTTAGTACTCTAAGGTGCATGGTGCTGCCACTGAAGCAGATGTCTATCGAATCCATCGTATTAGATGTTACATGGACACTGGACGATGCCAAGGATGTGCTCTGGTGCGTTTAGTACTCTAAGGTGGATGGAGTTGCCACTGAAGCAGATGTCTATCGAATCCATCGTATTAGATGTTACATGGACACTGGACGATGCCAAGGATGTGCTCTGGTGCGTTTAGTACTCTAAGGTGCATGGTGCTGCCACTGAAGCAGATGTCTATCGAATCCATCGTATTAGATGTTACATGGACACTGGACGATGCCAAGGATGTGCTCTGGTGCTTTTAGTACTCTAAGGTGCATGGTGCTGCCACTGAAGCAGATGTCTATCGAATCCATCGTATTAGATGTTACATGGACACTGGACGATGCCAAGGATGTGCTCTGGTGCGTTTAGTACTCTAAGGTGCATGGTGCTGCCACTGAAGCAGATGTCTATCGAATCCATCGTATTAGATGTTACATGGACACTGGACGATGCCAAGGATGTGCTCTGGTGCGTTTAGTACTCTAAGGTGCATGGTGCTGCCACTGAAGCAGATGTCTATCGAATCCATCGTATTAGATGTTACATGGACACTGGACGATGCCAAGGATGTGCTCTGGTGCTTTTAGTACTCTAAGGTGCATGGTGCTGCCACTGAAGCAGATGTCTATCGAATCCATCGTATTAGATATTACATGGAAACTGTACGATGCCAAGGTTGTGCTCTGGTGCTTTTAGTACTCTTTGGTGCATGGTGCTGCCACTGAAGCAGATGTCTATCGAATCCATCGTATTAGATGTTACATGGACACTGGACGATGCCAAGTATGTGCTCTGGTGCTCTTAGTACTCTAAGGTGCATGGTATTGCCACTGAAGCAGATGTCTATCGAATCCATCGTACTAGATGTTACATGGACACTGGACGATGCCAAGGATGTGCTCTGGTGCGTTTAGTACTTTAAGGTGCATGGTGCTGCCACTGAAGCAGATGTCTATCGAATCCATCGTATTAGATGTTACATGGACACTGGACGATGCCAAGGATGTGCTCTGGTGCTTTTAGTACTCTAAGGTGCATGGTGCTGCCACTGAAGCAGATGACTATCGAATCCATCGTATTAGATGTTACATGGACACTGTACGATGCCAAGGATGTGCTTTGGTGCTTTTAGTACTCTAAGCTGCATGGTGCTGCCACTGAAGCAGATGTCTTTCGAATCCATCGTATTAGATGTTACATGGACACTGGATGATGCCAAGGATGTGCTCTGGTGCTTTTAGTACTCTAAGGTGCATGGTGCTGCCACTGAAGCAGATGTCTATCGAATCCATCGTATTAGTTGTTACATGGACACTGGACGATGCCAAGGATGTGCTCTGGTGCGTTTAGTACTCTAAGGTGCATGGTGCTGCCACTGAAGCAGATGTCTATCGAATCCATCGTAATAGATGTTACATGGACACTGGACGATGCCAAGGATGTGCTCTGGTGCTTTTAGTACTCTAAGGTGCATGGTGCTCCCACTGAAGCAGATGTCTATCGAATCCATCGTATTAGATGTTACATGGACACTGGACGATGCCAACGATGTGCTCTGGTGCGTTCAGTACTCTAAGGTGCATGGAGCTGCCACTGAAGCAGATGTCTATCGAATCCATCGTATTAGATGTTACATGGACACTGGACGATGCCAAGGATGTGCTCTGGTGCGTTTAGTACTCTAAGGTGCATGGTGCTGCCACTTAAGCAGATGTCTATCGAATCCATCGTATTAGATGTTACATGGACACTGGACGATGCCAAGGATGTGCTCTGGTGCGTTTAGTACTCTAAGGTGCATGGTGCTGCCACTGAAGCAGATGTCTATCGAATCCATCGTATTAGATGTTACATGGACACTGGACGATGCCAAGGATGTGCTCTGGTGCTTCTTGTACTCTAAGGTGCATGGTGCTGCCACTGAAACAGATGTCTATCGAATCCATCGTATTAGATGTTACATGGACACTGGACGATGCCAAGGATGTGCTCTGGTGCTTTTGGTACTCTATGGTGCATGGTGCTGCCACTGAAGCAGATGCCTATCGAATCCATCGTAATAGATGTTACATGGACACTGGACGATGCCAAGGATGTGCTCTGGTGCGTTTAGTACTCTAAGGTGCATGGTGCTGCCACTGAAGCAGATGTCTATCGAATCCATCATATTAGATGTTACATGGACACTGGACGATGCCAAAGATGTGCTCTGGTGCGTTTAGTACTCTAAGGTGCATGATGCTGCCACTGAAGCAGATGTCTATCGAATCCATCGTGTTAGATGTTACATGGACACTGGACGATGCCAAGGATGTGCTCTGGTGCGTTTAGTACTCTAAGGTGCATGGTGCAGCCACTGAAGCAGATGTCTATCGAATCCATCGTATTAGATGTTACATGGACACTGGACGATGCCAAGGATTTGCTCAAGTGCGTTTAGTACTCTAAGGTGGATGGAGTTGCCACTGAAGCAGATGTCTATCGAATCCATCGTATTAGATGTTACATGGACACTGGACGTGCCAAGGTTGTGCTCTGTTGCGTTTAGTACTCTAAGGTGCATGGTGCTGCCACTGAAGCAGATGTCTATCGAATCCATCGTATTAGATGTTACATGGACACTGGACGATGCCAAGGATGTGCTCTGGTGCTTTTAGTACTCTAAGGTGCATGGTGCTGCCACTAAAGCAGATGTCTATCGAATCCATCGTATTAGATGTTACATGGACACTGGACGATGCCAAGGACGTGCTCTGGTGCGTTTAGTACTCTAAGGTGCATGGTGCTGCCACTGAAGCAGATGTCTATCGAATCCATCGTATTAGATGTTACATGGACACTGGACGATGCCAAGCATGTGCTCTGGTGCGTTTAGTACCCTAAGGTGCATGGTGCTGCAACTGAAGCAGATGTCTACCGATTCCATCGTATTAGATGTTACATGGACAGTGGACGATGCCAAGGATGTGCTCTGGTGCGTTTAGTACTCGAAGGTGCATGGTGCTGCCCCTGAAGCAGATGTCTATCGAATCCATCGTATTAGATGTTACATGGCCACTGGACGATGCCAAGGATGTGCTCTGGTGCGTTCTGTACTCTAAGGTGCATGGTGCTGCCACTGAAGCAGATGTCTATCGAATCCATCATATTAGATGTTACATGGACACTGGACGATGCCAAGGATGTGCTCTGGTGCGTTTAGTACTCTAAGGTGCATGGTGCTGCCACTGAAGCAGATGTCTATCGAATCCATCGTATTAGATGTTACATGGACACTGGACGATGCCAAGGATGTGCTCTGGTGCTTTTAGTACTCTAAGGTGCAAGGTGCTGCCACTGAAGCAGATATCTATCGAATCCATCGTATTAGATGTTACATGGACACTGGACGATGCCAAAGATGTGCTCTGGTGCGTTTAGTACTCTAAGGTGCATGGTGCTGCCACTGAAGCAGATGTCTATCGAATCCATCGTATTAGATGTTACATAGACACTGGACGATGCCAAGGATGTGCTCTGGTGCTTTTAGTACTCTATGGTGCATGGTGCTGCCACTGAAGCAGATGTCTATCGAATCCATCGTATTAGATGTTACATGGACACTGGACGATGCCAAGGATGTGCTCTGGTGCCTTTATTACTCTAAGGTGCATGGTGCTGCCACTGAAGCAGATGTCTATCGAATCCATCGTATTAGATGTTACATGGACACTGGACGATGCCAAGGATGTGCTCTGGTGCGTTTAGTACTTTAAGGTGCATGGTGCTGCCACTGAAGCAGATATCTATCGAATCCATCGTATTAGATGTTACATGGACACTGGACGATGCCAAGGATGTGCTCTGGTGCTTTTAGTACTCTAAGGTGCATCGTGCTGCCACTGAAGCAGATGACTATCGAATCCATCGTATTAGATGTTACATGGACACTGTACGATGCCAAGGATGTGCTTTGGTGCTTTTAGTACTCTAAGGTGCATGGTGCTGCCACTGAAGCAGATGTCTTTCGAATCCATCGTATTAGATGTTACATGGACACTGGATGATGCCAAAGATGTGCTCTGGTGCTTTTAGTACTCTAAGGTGCATGGTGCTGCCACTGAAGCAGATGTCTATCGAATCCATCGTATTAGTTGTTACATGGACACTGGACGATGCCAAGGATGTGCTCTGGTGCGTTTAGTACTCTAAGGTGCATGGTGCTGCCACTGAAGCAGATGTCTATCGAATCCATCGTAATAGATGTTACATGGACACTGGACGATGCCAAGGATGTGCTCTGGTGCTTATAGTACTCTAAGGTGCATGGTGCTGCCACTGAAGCAGATGTCTATCGAATCCATCGTATTAGATGTTACATGGACACTGGACGATGCCAAGGATGTGCTCTGGTGCGTTCAGTACTCTAAGGTGCATGGTGCTGCCACTGAAGCAGATGTCTATCGAATCCATCGTATTAGATGTTACATGGACACTGGACGATGCCAAGGATGTGCTCTGGTGCGTTTAGTACTCTAAGGTGCCTGGTGCTGCCACTGAAGCAGATGTCTATCGAATCCATCGTATTAGATGTTACATGGACACTGGACGATGCCAAGGATTTGCTCTGGTGCGTTTAGTACTCTAAGGTGCATGGTGCTGCCACTGAGGCAGATGTCTATCGAATCCATCGTATTAGATGTTACATGGACACTGGACGATGCCAAGGATGTGCTCTGGTGCTTCATGTACTCTAAGGTGCATGGTGCTGCCACTGAAGCAGATGTCTATCGAATCCATCGTATTAGATGTTACATGGACACTGGACGATGCCAAGGATGTGCTCTGGTGCTTTTGGTACTCTAAGGTGCATGGTGCTGCCACTGAAGCAGATGTCTATCGAATCCATCGTATTAGATGTTACATGGACACTGGCCGATGCCAAGGATGTGCTCTGGTGCTTTTAGTACTCTAAGGTGCTTGGTGCTGCCACTGAAGCAGATGTCTATCGAATCCATCGTATTAGATGTTACATGGACACTGAACGATGCCAAGGAATTGCTCTGGTGCTTTTAGTTTTCTAAGGTGCATGGTGTTGCCACTGAAGCAGATGTCTATCGAATCCATCGTATTAGATGATACATGGACACTGGACGATGCCAAGGATGTGCTCTCGTGCTTTTAGTACTCTAAGGTGCATGGTGCTGCCACTGAAGCAGATGTCTACCGAATCCATCGTATTAGATGTTACATGGACACTGGACGATGCCAAGGATGTGCTCTGGTGCGTTTAGTACTCTAACGTGCATGGTGCTGCCACTGAAGCAGATGTCTATCGAATCCAACGTATTAGCTGTTACATGGACACTGGACGATGCCAAGGATGTGCTCTGGTGCGTTTAGTACTCTAAGGTGCATGGTGCTGCCACTGAAGCAGATGTCTATCGAATCCATCGTATTAGATGTTACATGGACACTGGACGATGCCAAGGATGTGCTCTGGTGCGTTTAGTACTCTAAGGTGCATGGTGCTGCCACTGAAGCAGATGTCTACCGAATCCATCGTATTAGATGTTACATGGACAGTGGACGATGCCAAGGATGTGCTCTGGTGCGTTTAGTACTCTAAGGTGCATGGTGCTGCCACTGAAGCAGATGTCTATCGAATCCATCGTATTAGATGTTACATGGCCACTGGACGATGCCAAGGATGTGCTCTGGTGCTTTTAGTACTCTAAGGTGCATGGTGCTGCCACTGAAGCAGATGTCTATCGAATCCATCGTATTAGATATCACATGGACACTGTACGATGCCAAGGATGTGCTCTGGTGCTTTTAGTACTCTAAGGTGCATGGTGCTGCCACTGAAGCAGACGTCTATCGAATCCATCGTATTAGATGTTACATGGACACTGGACGATGCCAAGTATGTGCTCTGGTGCTTTTAGTACTCTAAGGTGCATGGTGCTGCCACTGAAGCAGATGTCTATCGAATCCATCGTACTAGATGTTACATGGACACTGGATGATGCCAAAGATGTGCTCTGGTGCGTTTAGTACTCTAAGGTGCATGGTGCTGCCACTGAAGCAGATGTCTGTCGAATCCATCGTATTAGATGTTGCATAGACACTGGACGATGCCAAGGATGTGCTCTGGTGCTTTTAGTACTCTAAGGTGCATGGTGCTGCCACTGAAGCAGATGTCTATCGAATCCACCGTATTAGATGTTACATGGACACTGGACGATGCCAAGGATGTGCTCTGGTGCTTTTAGTACTCTAAGGTGCATGGTGCTGCCACTGAAGCAGATGTCTATCGAATCCATCGTATTTCATGTTACATGGACACTGGACGATGCCAAGGATGTGCTCTGGTGCGTTTAGTACTCTAAGGTGCATGGTGCTGCCACTGAAGCAGATGTCTATCGAATCCATCATATTAGATGTTACATGGACACTGGACGATGCCAAGGATGTGCTCTGGTGCGTTTAGTACTCTAAGGTGCAAGGTGCTGCCACTGAAGCAGATATCTATCGAATCCATCGTATTAGATGTTACATGGACACTGGACGATGCCAAAGATGTGCTCTGGTGCGTTTAGTACTCTAAGGTGCATGGTGCTGCCACTGAAGCAGATGTCTATCGAATCCATCGTATTAGATGTAACATAGACACTGGACGATGCCAAGGATGTGCTCTGGTGCTTTTAGTACTCTAAGGTGCATGGTGCTGCCACTGAAGCAGATGTCTATCGAATCCATCGTAATAGATGTTACATGGACACTGGACGATGCCAAGGATGTGCTCTGGCGCTTTTAGTACTCTAAGGTGCATGGTGCTGCCACTGAAGCAGATGTCTATCGAGTCCATCGTATTAGATGTTACATGGACACTGGACGATGCCAACGATGTGCTCTGGTGCGTTCAGTACTCTAAGGTGCATGGTGCGGCCACTGAAGCAGATGTCTATCGAATCCATCGTATTAGATGTTACATGGACACTGGACGATGCCAAGGATGTGCTCTGGTGCGTTTAGTACTCTAAGGTGCATGTTGCTGCCACTGAAGCAGATGTCTATCGAATCCATTGTATTAGATGTTACATGGACACTGGACGATGCCAAGGATGTGCTCTGGTGCTTTTAGTACTCTATGGTGCATGGTGCTGCCACTGAAGCAGATGTCTATCGTATCCATCGTATTAGATGTTACATGGACACTGAACGATGCCAAGGATGTGGTCTGGTGCCTTTAGTACTCTAAGGTGCATGGTGCTGCCACTGAAGCAGATGTCTATCGAATCCATCGTATTAGATGTTACATGGACACTGGACAATGCCAAGGATGTGCTCTGGTGCGTTTAGTACTCTAAGGTGCATGGTGCTGCCACTGAAGCAGATGTCTATCGAATCCATCCTATTAGATGTTACATGGACACTGGACGATGCCAAGTATGTGCTCTGGTGCTTTTAGTACTCTAAGGTGCATGGTGCTGCCACTGAAGCAGATGTCTATCGAATCCATCGCATTAGATGTTACATGGACACTGGACGATGCCAAGGATGTGCTCTGGTGCTTCTTGTACTCTAAGGTGCATGGTGCTGCCACTGAAGCAGATGTCTATCGAATCCATCGTATTAGATGTTACATGGACACTGGACGATGCCAAGGATGTGCTCTGGTGCTTTTGGTACTCTAAGGTGCATGGTGCTGCCACTGATGCAGATGTCTATCGAATCCATCGTATTAGATGTTACATGGACACTGGACGATGCCAAGGATGTGCTCTGGTGCTTTTAGTACTCTAAGGTGCTTGGTGCTGCCACTGAAGCAGATGTCTATCGAATCCATCGTATTAGATGTTACATGGACACTGAACGATGCCAAGGATGTGCTCTGGTGCTTTTAGTACTTTAAGGTGCATGGTGTTGCCACTGAAGCAGATGTCTATCGAATCCAACGTATTAGATGATACATGGACACTGGACGATGCCAAGGATGTGCTCTCGTGCTTTTAGTACTCTAAGGTGCATGGTGCTGCCACTGAAGCAGATGTCTACCGAATTCATCGTATTAGATGTTACATGGACACTGGACGATGCCAAGGATGTGCTCTGGTGCGTTTAGTACTCTAACGTGCATGGTGCTGCCACTGAAGCAGATGTCTATCGAATCTATCGTATTAGATGTTACATGGACACTGGACGATGCCAAGGATGTGCTCGGGTGGTTTTAGTACTCTAAGGTACATGGTGCTGCCGTTGAGGCATATGTCTATCGAATCCATCGTATTAGATGCTACATGGACACTGGACGATGCCAAGGATGTGCTCTGGTGCTTTTAGTACTCTAAGGTGCATGGTGCTGCCACTTAAGCAGATGTCTATCGAATCCATCGCATTAGATGTTACATAGACACTGGACGATGCCAAGGATGTGCTCTGGTGCGTTTAGAACTCTAAGATGCATGGTGCTGCCACTGAAGCAGATGTCTATCGAATCCATCGTATTAGATGTTACATGGACACTGGACGATGCCAAGTATGTGTTCTGGTGCTTTTAGTACTCTAAGGTGCATGGTGCTGCCACTGAAGCAGATGTCTATCGAATCCATCGTATTAGATGTTACATGGACACTGGACGATGCCAAGGATGTGCTCTGGTGCTTTTAGTACTCTAAGGTGCATGGTGCTGCCACTGAAGCAGATGTCTATCGAATCCATCGTATTAGATTTTACATGGACACTGTACGATGCCAAGTATGTGCTCTGGTGCTTTTAGTACTCTAAGGTGCATGGTGCTGCCACTGAAGCAGATGTCTTTCGAATCCATCGTATTAGATGTTATATGGACACTGGATGATGCCAAGGATGTGCTCTGGTGCTTTTAGTTCTCTAAGGTGCATGGTGCTGCCACTGAAGCAGATGTCTATCGAATCCATCGTATTAGATGTTACATGGACACTGGACAATGCCAAGGATGTGCTCTGGTGCGTTTAGTACTCTAAGGTGCATGGTGCTGCCACTGAAACAGATGTCTATCGAATCCATCGTATTAGATGTTACATGGACACTGGACGATGCCAAGTATGTGCTCTGGTGCGTTTAGTACTCTAAAGTGCATGGTGCTGCCACTGAAGCATATGTCTATCGAATCCATCGTTTTAGATGTTACATGGACACTGGACGATGCCAAGGATGTGCTCTGGTGCGTTTAGTACTCTAAGGTGCATGGTGCTGCCGCTGAAGCAGATGTCTATCGAATCCATCGTATTAGATGTTACATGGACACTGGACGATGCCAAGGATATGCTCTGGTGCGTTTAGTACTCTAAGGTGCATGGTGCTGCCACTGAAGCAGATGTCTATCGAATCCATCGTATTAGATGTTACATGGACACTGGACGATGCCAAGGATGTGCTCTGGTGCTTTTAGTACTCTAAGGTGCATGGTGCTGCCACTGAAGCAGATGTCTATCGAATCCATCGTATTAGATGTTACATGGACACTGGACGATGCCAAGGATGTGCTTTGGTGCTTTTAGTACTCTAAGGTGCATGGTGCTGCCACTGGAGCAGATGTCTATCGAATCCATCGTATTAGATGTTACATGGACACTGGACGATGCGAAGGATGTGCTCTGGTGCGATTAGTACTCTAAGGTGCATGGTGCTGCCGCTGAAGCAGATGTCTATCGAATCCATCGTATTAGATGTTACATGGACACTGGACCATGCCAAGGATGTGCTCTGGTGCGTTTAGTACGCTAAGGTGCATGGTGCTGCCACTGAAGCAGATGTCTATCGAATCCATCGTATTAGATGTTACATGGACACTGGACGATGCCAAGGATGTGCTCTGGTGCGTTTAGTACTATAAGGTGCATGGTGCTGCCACTGAAGCAGATGTCTATCGAATCCATCGTATTAGATGTTACATGGACACTGGACGATGCCAAGGATGTGCTCTGGTGCTTTTAGTACTCTAAGGTGCATGGTGCTGCCACTGAAGCAGATGTCTATCGAATCCATCGTATTAGATGTTACATGGACACTGGACGATGCCAAGGATGTGCTCTGGTGCTTTTAGTACTCTAAGGTGCATGGTGCTGCCACTGAAGCAGATGTCTATCGAATCCATCGTATTAGATGTTACATGGACACTGTACGACGACAAGGATGTGCTCTGGTGCTTTTAGTACTCTAAGGTGCATGGTGCTGCCACTGAAGCAGATGTCTTTCGAATCCATCGTATTAGATGTTACATGGACACTGGACGATGCCAAGGATGTGCTCTGGTGCGTTTAGTACTCTAAGGTGCATGGTGCTGCCACTGAAGCAGATGTCTATCGAATCCATCGTATTAGATGTTACATGGACACTGGACGATGCCAAGGATGTGCTCTGGTGCTTTTAGTACTCTAAGGTGCATGGTGCTGCCACTGAAGCAGATGTCTATCGAATCCATCGTATTAGATGTTACATGGACACTGGACGATGCCAAGGATGTGCTCTGGTGCGTTTAGTACTCTAAGGTGCATGGTGCTGCCACTGAAGCAGATGTCTATCGAATCCATCGTATTAGATGTTACATGGACACTGGACGATGCCAAGGATGTGCTCTGGTGCGTTTAGTACTCTAAGGTGCATGGTGCTGCCACAGAAGCAGATGTCTATCGAATCCATCGTATTAGATGTTACATGGACACTGGACGATGCCAAGGATGTGCTCTGGTGCTTTTAGTACTCTAAGGTGCATGGTGCTGCCACTGAAGCAGATGTCTATCGAATCCATCGTATTAGATATTACATGGACACTGTACGATGCCAAGTTTGTGCTCTGGTGCTTTTAGTACTCTTTGGTGCATGGTGCTGCCACTGAAGCAGATGTCTATCGAATCCATCGTATTAGATGTTACATGGACACTGGACGATGCCAAGTATGTGCTCTGGTGCTCTTAGTACTCTAAGGTGCATGGTATTGCCACTGAAGCAGATGTCTATCGAATCCATCGTACTAGATGTTACATGGACACTGGATGGTGCCAAAGATGTGCTCTGGTGCGTTTAGTACTCTAAGGTGCATGGTGCTGCCACTGAAGCAGATGTCTATCGAATCCATCGTATTAGATGTTGCATAGACACTGGACGATGCCAAGGATGTGCTCTGGAGCTTTTAGTACTCTAAGGTGCATGGTGCTGCCACTGAAGCAGATGTCTATCGAATCCACCGTATTAGATGTTACATGGACACTGGACGATGCCAAGGATGTGCTCTGGTGCTTTTAGTACTCTAAGGTGCATGGTGCAGCCACTGAAGCAGATGTCTATCGAATCCATCGTATTACATGTTACATGGACACTGGACGATGCCAAGGATGTGCTCTGGTGCGTTTAGTACTCTAAGGTGCATGGTGCTGCCACTGAAGCAGATGTCTATCGAATCCATCGCATTAGAAGTTACATGGACACTGGACGATGCCAAGGATGTGCTCTGGTGCGTTTAGAACTCTAAGGTGCATGGTGCTTCCACTGAAGCAGATGTCTATCGAATCCATCATATTAGATGTTACATGGACACTGGACGATGCCAAGGATGTGCTCTGGTGCGTTTAGTACTCTAAGGTGCATGGTGCTGCCACTGAAGCAGATGTCTATCGAATCCATCGTATTAGATGTTACATGGACACTGGACGATGCCAAGGATGTGCTCTGGTGCTTTTAGTACTCTAAGGTGCAAGGTGGTGCCACTGAAGCAGATATCTATCGAATCCATCTATTAGATGTTACATGGACACTGGACGATGCCAAAGATGTGCTCTGGTGCGTTTAACACTCTAAGGTGCATGGTGCTGCCACTGAAGCAGATGTCTATCGAATCCATCGTATTAGATGTTACATAGACACTGGACGATGCAAAGGATGTGCTCTGGTGCTTTTAGTACTCTAAGGTGCATGGTGCTGCCACTGAAGCAGATGTCTATCGAATCCATCGTATTAGATGTTACATGGACACTGGACGATGCCAAGGATGTGCTCTGGTGCTTTTAGTACTCTATGGTGCATGGTGCTGCCACTGAAGCAGATGTCTATCGAATCCATCGTATTAGATGTTACATGGACACTGACGATGCCAAGGATGTGCTCTGGTGCCTTTAGTACTCTAAGGTGCATGGTGCTGCCACTGAAGCAGATGTCTATCGAATCCATTGTATTAGATGTTACATGGACACTGGACGATGCCAAGGATGTGCTCTGGTGCGTTTAGTACTTTAAGGTGCATGGTGCTGCCACTGAAGCAGATGTCTATCGAATCCATCGTATTAGATGTTACATGGACACTGGACGATGCCAAGGATGTGCTCTGGTGCTTTTAGTACTCTAAGGTGCATGGTGCTGCCACTGAAGCAGATGACTATCGAACCCATCGTATTAGATGTTACATGGACACTGTACGATGCCAAGGATGTGCTTTGGTGCTTTTAGTACTCTAAGCTGCATGGTGCTGCCACTGAAGCAGATGTCTTTCGAATCCATCGTATTAGATGTTACATGGACACTGGATGATGCCAAGGATGTGCTCTGGTGCTTTTAGTACTCTAAGGTGCATGGTGCTGCCACTGAAGCAGATGTCTATCGAATCCATCGTATTAGTTGTTACATGGACACTGGACGATGCCAAGGATGTGCTCTGGTGCGTTTAGTACTCTAAGGTGCATGGTGCTGCCACTGAAGCAGATGTCTATCGAATCCATCGTAATAGATGTTACATGGACACTGGACGATGCCAAGGATGTGCTCTGGTGCTTTTAGTACTCTAAGGTGCATGGTGCTCCCTCTGAAGCAGATGTCTATCGAATCCATCGTATTAGATGCTACATGGACACTGGACGATGCCAACGATGTGCTCTGGTGCGTTCAGTACTCTAAGGTGCATGGAGCTGCCACTGAAGCAGATGTCTATCGAATCCATCGTATTAGATGTTACATGGACACTGGACGATGCCAAGGATGTGCTCTGGTGCGTTTAGTACTCTAAGGTGCATGGTGCTGCCACTTAAGCAGATGTCTATCGAATCCATCGTATTAGATGTTACATGGACACTGGACGATGCCAAGGATGTGCTCTGGTGCGTTTAGTACTCTAAGGTGCATGGTGCTGCCACTGAAGCAGATGTCTATCGAATCCATCGTATTAGATGTTACATGGACACTGGACGATGCCAAGGATGTGCTCTGGTACTTCTTGTACTCTAAGGTGCATGGTGCTGCCACTGAAACAGATGTCTATCGAATCCATCGTATTAGATGTTACATGGACACTGGACGATGCCAAGGATGTGCTCTGGTGCTTTTGGTACTCTAAGGTGCATGGTGCTGCCACTGAAGCAGATGCCTATCGAATCCATCTTAATAGATGTTACATGGACACTGGACGATGCCAAGGATGTGCTCTGGTGCGTTTAGTACTCTAAGGTGCATGGTGCTGCCACTGAAGCAGATGTCTATCGAATCCATCATATTAGATGTTACATGGACACTGGACGATGCCAAAGATGTGCTCTGGTGCGTTTAGTACTCTAAGGTGCATGATGCTGCCACTGAAGCAGATGTCTATCGAATCCATCGTGTTAGATGTTACATGGACACTGGACGATGCCAAGGATGTGCTCTGGTGCGTTTAGTACTCTAAGGTGCATGGTGCAGCCACTGAAGCAGATGTCTATCGAATCCATCGTATTAGATGTTACATGGACACTGGGCGATGCCAAGGATGTGCTCTGGTGCTTTTAGTACTCTAAGGTGCATGGTGCTGCCACTGAAGCAGATGTCTATCGAATCCATCGTATTAGATGTTACATGGACACTGGACGATGCCAAGGATTTGCCCAAGTGCGTTTAGTACTCTAAGGTGGATGGAGTTGCCACTGAAGCAGATGTCTATCGAATCCATCGTATTAGATGTTACATGGACACTGGACGATGCCAAGGTTGTGCTCTGTTGCGTTTAGTACTCTAAGGTGCATGGTGCTGCCACTGAAGCAGATGTCTATCGAATCCATCGTATTAGATGTTACATGGACACTGGACGATGCCAAGGATGTGCTCTCGTGCTTTTAGTACTCTAAGGTGCATGGTGCTGCCACTAAAGCAGATGTCTATCGAATCCATCGTATTAGATGTTACATGGACACTGGACGATGCCAAGGACGTGCTCTGGTGCGTTTAGTACTCTAAGGTGCATGGTGCTGCCACTGAAGCAGATGTCTATCGAATCCATCGTATTAGATGTTACATGGACACTGGACGATGCCAAGGATGTGCTCTGGTGCGTTTAGTACTCTAAGGTGCTTGGTGCTGCAACTGAAGCAGATGTCTACCGATTCCATCGTATTAGATGTTACATGGACAGTGGACGATGCCAAGGATGTGCTCTGGTGCGTTTAGTACTCTAAGGTGCATGGTGCTGCCACTGAAGCAGATGTCTATCGAATCCATCGTATTAGATGTTAATGGCCACTGGACGATGCCAAGGATGTGCTCTGGTGCGTTCTGTACTCTAAGGTGCATGGTGCTGCCACTGAAGCAGATGTCTATCGAATCCATCATATTAGATGTTACATGGACACTGGACGATGCCAAGGATGTGCTCTGGTGCGTTTAGTACTCTAAGGTGCATGGTGCTGCCACTGAAGCAGATGTCTATCGAATCCATCGTATTAGATGTTACATGGACACTGGACGATGCCAAGGATGTGCTCTGGTGCTTTTAGTACTCTAAGGTGCAAGGTGCTGCCACTGAAGCAGATATCTATCGAATCCATCGTATTAGACGTTACATGGACACTGGACGATGCCAAAGATGTGCTCTGGTGCGTTTAGTACTCTAAGGTGCATGGTGCTGCCACTGAAGCAGATGTCTATCGAATCCATCGTATTAGATGTTACATAGACACTGGACGATGCCAAGGATGTGCTCTGGTGCTTTTAGTACTCTAAGGTGCATGGTGCTGCCACTGAAGCAGATGTCTTTTGAATCCATCGTATTAGATGTTACATGGACACTGGACGATGCCAAGGATGTGCTCTGGTGCTTTTAGTACTCTATGGTGCATGGTGCTGCCACTGAAGCAGATGTCTATCGAATCCATCGTATTAGATGTTACATGGACACTGGACGATGCCAAGGATGTGCTCTGGTGCCTTTAGTACTCTAAGGTGCATGGTGCTGCCACTGAAGCAGATGTCTATCGAATCCATCGTATTAGATGTTACATGGACACTGGACGATGCCAAGGATGTGCTCTGGTGCGTTTAGTACTTTAAGGTGCATGGTGCTGCCACTGAAGCAGATGTCTATCAAATCCATCGTATTAGATGTTACATGGACTCTGGATGATGCCAAAGATGTGCTCTGGTGCTTTTAGTACTCTAAGGTGCATGGTGCTGCCACTGAAGCAGATGTCTATCGAATCCATCGTATTAGTTGTTACATGGACACTGGACGATGCCAAGGATGTGCTCTGGTGCGTTTAGTACTCTAAGGTGCATGGTGCTGCCACTGAAGCAGATGTCTATCGAATCCATCGTAATAGATGTTACATGGACACTGGACGATGCCAAGGATGTGCTCTGGTGCTTATAGTACTCTAAGGTGCATGGTGCTGCCACTGAAGCAGATGTCTATCGAATCCATCGTATTAGATGTTACATGGACACTGGACGATGCCAAGGATGTGCTCTGGTGCGTTCAGTACTCTAAGGTGCATGGTGCTGCCACTGAAGCAGATGTCTATCGAATCCATCGTATTAGATGTTACATGGACACTGGACGATGCCAAGGATGTGCTCTGGTGCGTTTAGTACTCTAAGGTGCCTGGTGCTGCCACTGAAGCAGATGTCTATCGAATCCATCGTATTAGATGTTACATGGACACTGGACGATGCCAAGGATGTGCTCTGGCGCGTTTAGTACTCTAAGGTGCATGGTGCTGCCACTGAAGCAGATGTCTATCGAATCCATCGTATTAGATGTTACATGGACACTGGACGATGCCAAGGATGTGTTCTGGTGCTTCATGTACTCTAAGGTGCATGGTGCTGCCACTGAAGCAGATGTCTATCGAATCCATCGTATTAGATGTTACATGGACACTGGACGATGCCAAGGATGTGCTCTGGTACTTTTGGTACTCTAAGGTGCATGGTGCTGCCACTGAAGCAGATGTCTATCGAATCCATCGTATTAGATGTTACATGGACACTGGACGATGCCAAGGATGTGCTCTGGTGCTTTTAGTACTCTAAGGTGCTTGGTGCTGCCACTGAAGCAGATGTCTATCGAATCCATTGTATTAGATGTTACATGGACACTGAACGATGCCAAGGAATTGCTCTGGTGCTTTTAGTTTTCTAAGGTGCATGGTGTTGCCACTGAAGCAGATGTCTATCGAATCCATCGTATTAGATGATACATGGACACTGGACGATGCCAAGGATGTGCTCTCGTGCTTTTAGTACTCTAAGGTGCATGGTGCTGCCACTGAAGCAGATGTCTACCGAATCCATCGTATTAGATGTTACATGGACACTGGACGATGCCAAGGATGTGCTCTGGTGCGTTTAGTACTCTAACGTGCATGGTGCTGCCACTGAAGCAGATGTCTATCGAATCCAACGTATTAGCTGTTACATGGACACTGGACGATGCCAAGGATGTGCTCTGGTGCGTTTAGTACTCTAAGGTGCATGGTGCTGCCACTGAAGCAGATGTCTATCGAATCCATCGTATTAGATGTTACATGGACACTGGACGATGCCAAGGATGTGCTCTGGTGCGTTTAGTACTCTAAGGTGCATGGTGCTGCCACTGAAGCAGATGTCTACCGAATCCATCGTATTAGATGTTACATGGACAGTGGACGATGCCAAGGATGTGCTCTGGTGCGTTTAGTACTCTAAGGTGCATGGTGCTGCCACTGATGCAGATGTCAATCGAATCCATCGTATTAGATGTTACATGGCCACTGGACGATGCCAAGGATGTGCTCTGGTGCTTTTAGTACTCTAAGGTGCATGGTGCTGCCACTGAAGCAGATGTCTATCGAATCCATCGTATTAGATATTACATGGACACTGTACGATGCCAAGGATGTGCTCTGGTGCTTTTAGTACTCTAAGGTGCATGGTGCTGCCACTGAAGCAGATGTCTATCGAATCCATCGTATTAGATGTTACATGGACACTGGACGATGCCAAGTATGTGCTCTGGTGCTTTTAGTACTCTAAGGTGCATGGTGCTGCCACTGAAGCAGATGTCTATCGAATCCATCGTACTAGATGTTACATGGACACTGGATGATGCCAAAGATGTGCTCTGGTGCGTTTAGTACTCTAAGGTGCATGGTGCTGCCACTGAAGCAGATGTCTGTCGAATTCATCGTATTAGATGTTGCATAGACACTGGACGATGCCAAGGATGTGCTCTGGTGCTTTTAGTACTCTAAGGTGCATGGTGCTGCCACTGAAGCAGATGTCTATCGAATCCACCGTATTAGATGTTTCATGGACACTGGACGATGCCAAGGATGTGCTCTGGTGCTTTTAGTACTCTAAGGTGCATGGTGCTGCCACTGAAGCAGATGTCTATCGAATCCATCGTATTTCATGTTACATGGACACTGGACGATGCCAAGGATGTGCTCTGGTGCGTTTAGTACTCTAAGGTGCATGGTGCTGCCACTGAAGCAGATGTCTATCGAATCCATCGCATTAGATGTTACATGGACACTGGACGATGCCAAGGATGTGCTCTGGTGCGTTTAGTACTCTAAGGTGCATGGTGCTGCCACTGAAGCAGATGTCTATCGAATCCATCATATTAGATGTTACATGGACACTGGACGATGCCAAGGATTTGCTGTGGTACGTATACTACTCTAAGGTGCATGGTGCTGCCACTGAAGCAGATGTCTATCGAATCCATCGCATTAGATGTTACATGGACACTGGACGATGCCAAGGATGTGCTCTGGTGCGTTTAGTACTCTAAGGTGCATGGTGCTGCCACTGAAGCAGATGTCTATCGAATCCATCATATTAGATGTTACATGGACACTGGACGATGCCAAGGATGTGCTCTGGTGCGTTTAGTACTCTAAGGTGCAAGGTGCTGCCACTGAAGCAGATATCTATCGAATCCATCGTATTAGATGTTACATGGACACTGGACGATGCCAAAGATGTGCTCTGGTGCGTTTAGTACTCTAAGGTGCATGGTGCTGCCACTGAAGCAGATGTCTATCGAATCCATCGTATTAGATGTAACTTAGACACTGGACGATGCCAAGGATGTGCTCTGGTGCTTTTAGTACTCTAAGGTGCATGGTGCTGCCACTGAAGCAGATGTCTATCGAATCCATCGTAATAGATGTTACATGGACACTGGACGATGCCAAGGATGTGCTCTGGCGCTTTTAGTACTCAAAGGTGCATGGTGCTGCCACTGAAGCAGATGTCTATCGAGTCCATCGTATTAGATGTTACATGGACACTGGACGATGCCAACGATGTGCTCTGGTGCGTTCAGTACTCTAAGGTGCATGGTGCGGCCACTGAAGCAGATGTCTATCGAATCCATCGTATTAGATGTTACATGGACACTGGACGATGCCAAGGATGTGCTCTGGTGCGTTTAGTACTCTAAGGTGCATGTTGCTGCCACTGAAGCAGATGTCTATCGAATCCATCGTATTAGATGTTACATGGACACTGGACGATGCCAAGGATGTGCTCTGGTGCTTTTAGTACTCTATGGTGCATGGTGCTGCCACTGAAGCAGATGTCTATCGTATCCATCGTATTAGATGTTACATGGACACTGAACGATGCCAAGGATGTGCTCTGGTGCCTTTAGTACTCTAAGGTGTATGGTGCTGCCACTGAAGCAGATGTCTATCGAATCCATCGTATTAGATGTTACATGGACACTGGACGATACCAAGGTTTTGCTCTGGTGCGTTTAGTACTCTAAGGTGCATGGTGCTGCCACTGAAGCTGATGTCTATCGAATCCATCGTATTTGATGTTACATGGACACTGGACGATGCCAAGGATGTGCTCTGGTGCTTTTAGTACTCTAAGGTGCATGGTGCTGCCACTGAAGCAGATGTCTATCGAATCCATCGTATTAGATGTTACATGGACACTGTACGATGCCAAGGATGTGCTCTGGTGCTTTTAGTACTCTAAGGTGCACGGTGCTGCCACTGAAGCAGATGTCTTTCGAATCCATCGTATTAGATGTTACATGGACACTGGATGATGCGAAGGATGTGCTCTGGTGCTATTAGTACTCTAAGGTGCATGGTGCTGCCACTGAAGCAGATGTCTATCGAATCCATCGTATTAGATGTTACATGGACACTGGACAATGCCAAGGATGTGCTCTGGTGCGTTTAGTACTCTAAGGTGCATGGTGCTGCCACTGAAGCAGATGTCTATCGAATCCATCCTATTAGATGTTACATGGACACTGGACGATGCCAAGTATGTGCTCTGGTGCTTTTAGTACTCTAAGGTGCATGGTGCTGCCACTGAAGCAGATGTCTATCGAATCCATCGTATTAGATGTTACATGGACACTGGACGATGCCAAGGATGTGCTCTGGTGCTTCTTGTACTCTAAGGTGCATGGTGCTGCCACTGAAGCAGATGTCTATCGAATCCATCGTATTAGATGTTACATGGACACTGGACGATGCCAAGGATGTGCTCTGGTGCTTTTAGTACTCTAAGGTGCTTGGTGCTGCCACTGAAGCAGATGTCTATCGAATCCATCGTATTAGATGTTACATGGACACTGAACGATGCCAAGGATGTGCTCTGGTGCTTTTAGTACTCTAAGGTGCATGGTGTTGCCACTGAAGCAGATGTCTATCGAATCCATCGTATTAGATGATACATGGACACTGGACGATGCCAAGGATGTGCTCTGGTGCGTTTAGTACTCTAAGGTGCATGGTGCTGCCACTGAAGCAGATGTCTACCGAATCCATCGTATTAGATGTTACATGGACAGTGGACGATGCCAAGGATGTGCTCTGGTGCGTTTAGTACTCTAAGGTGCATGGTGCTGCCACTGATGCAGATGTCAATCGAATCCATCGTATTAGATGTTACATGGCCACTGGACGATGCCAAGGATGTGCTCTGGTGCTTTTAGTACTCTAAGGTGCATGGTGCTGCCACTGAAGCAGATGTCTATCGAATCCATCGTATTAGATATTACATGGACACTGTACGATGCCAAGGATGTGCTCTGGTGCTTTTAGTACTCTAAGGTGCATGGTGCTGCCACTGAAGCAGATGTCTATCGAATCCATCGTATTAGATGTTACATGGACACTGGACGATGCCAAGTATGTGCTCTGGTGCTTTTAGTACTCTAAGGTGCATGGTGCTGCCACTGAAGCAGATGTCTATCGAATCCATCGTACTAGATGTTACATGGACACTGGATGATGCCAAAGATGTGCTCTGGTGCGTTTAGTACTCTAAGGTGCATGGTGCTGCCACTGAAGCAGATGTCTGTCGAATCCATCGTATTAGATGTTGCATAGACACTGGACGATGCCAAGGATGTGCTCTGGTGCTTTTAGTACTCTAAGGTGCATGGTGCTGCCACTGAAGCAGATGTCTATCGAATCCACCGTATTAGATGTTTCATGGACACTGGACGATGCCAAGGATGTGCTCTGGTGCTTTTAGTACTCTAAGGTGCATGGTGCTGCCACTGAAGCAGATGTCTATCGAATCCATCGTATTTCATGTTACATGGACACTGGACGATGCCAAGGATGTGCTCTGGTGCGTTTAGTACTCTAAGGTGCATGGTGCTGTAACTGAAGCAGATGTCTATCGAATCCATCGCATTAGATGTTACATGGACATTGGACGATGCCAAGGATGTGCTCTGGTGCGTTTAGTACTCTAAGGTGCATGGTGCTGCCACTGAAGCAGATGTCTATCGAATCCATCATATTAGATGTTACATGGACACTGGACGATGCCAAGGATTTGTTGTGGTACGTATACTACTCTAAGGTGCATGGTGCTGCCACTGAAGCAGATGTCTATCGAATCCATCGCATTAGATGTTACATGGACACTGGACGATGCCAAGGATGTGCTCTGGTGCGTTTAGTACTCTAAGGTGCATGGTGCTGCCACTGAAGCAGATGTCTATCGAATCCATCATATTAGATGTTACATGGACACTGGACGATGCCAAGGATGTGCTCTGGTGCGTTTAGTACTCTAAGGTGCAAGGTGCTGCCACTGAAGCAGATATCTATTGAATCCATCGTATTAGATGTTACATGGACACTGGACGATGCCAAAGATGTGCTCTGGTGCGTTTAGTACTCTAAGGTGCATGGTGCTGCCACTGAAGCAGATGTCTATCGAATCCATCGTATTAGATGTAACTTAGACACTGGACGATGCCAAGGATGTGCTCTGGTGCTTTTAGTACTCTAAGGTGCATGGTGCTGCCACTGAAGCAGATGTCTATCGAATCCATCGTAATAGATGTTACATGGACACTGGACGATGCCAAGGATGTGCTCTGGCGCTTTTAGTACTCTAAGGTGCATGGTGCTGCCACTGAAGCAGATGTCTATCGAGTCCATCGTATTAGATGTTACATGGACACTGGACGATGCCAACGATGTGCTCTGGTGCGTTCAGTACTCTAAGGTGCATGGTGCGGCCACTGAAGCAGATGTCTATCGAATCCATCGTATTAGATGTTACATGGACACTGGACGATGCCAAGGATGTGCTCTGGTGCGTTTAGTACTCTAAGGCGCATGTTGCTGCCACTGAAGCAGATGTCTATCGAATCCATCGTATTAGATGTTACATGGACACTGGACGATGCCAAGGATGTGCTCTGGTGCTTTTAGTACTCTATGGTGCATGGTGCTGCCACTGAAGCAGATGTCTATCGTATCCATCGTATTAGATGTTACATGGACACTGAACGATGCCAAGGATGTGGTCTGGTGCCTTTAGTACTCTAAGGTGCATGGTGCTGCCACTGAAGCAGATGTCTATCGATTCCATCGTATTAGATGTTACATGGACACTGGACGATACCAAGGTTTTGCTCTGGTGCGTTTAGTACTCTAAGGTGCATGGTGCTGTGACTGAAGCTGATGTCTATCGAATCCATCGTATTTGATGTTACATGGACACTGGACGATGCCAAGGATGTGCTCTGGTGCTTTTAGTACTCTAAGGTGCATGGTGCTGCCACTGAAGCAGATGTCTATCGAATCCATCGTATTAGATGTTACATGGACACTGTACGATGCCAAGGATGTGCTCTGGTGCTTTTAGTACTCTAAGGTGCACGGTGCTGCCACTGAAGCAGATGTCTTTCGAATCCATCGTATTAGATGTTACATGGACACTGGATGATGCCAAGGATGTGCTCTGGTGCTATTAGTTTTCTAAGGTGCATGGTGCTGCCACTGAAGCAGATGTCTATCGAATCCATCGTATTAGATGTTACATGGACACTGGACAATGCCAAGGATGTGCTCTGGTGCGTTTAGTACTCTAAGGTGCATGGTGCTGCCACTGAAGCAGATGTCTATCGAATCCATCCTATTAGATGTTACATGGACACTGGACGATGCCAAGTATGTGCTCTGGTGCTTTTAGTACTCTAAGGTGCATGGTGCTGCCACTGAAGCAGATGTCTATCGAATCCATCGTATTAGATGTTACATGGACACTGGACGATGCCAAGGATGTGCTCTGGTGCTTCTTGTACTCTAAGGTGCATGGTGCTGCCACTGAAGCAGATGTCTATCGAATCCATCGTATTAGATGTTACATGGACACTGGACGATGCCAAGGATGTGCTCTGGTGCTTTTAGTACTCTAAGGTGCTTGGTGCTGCCACTGAAGCAGATGTCTATCGAATCCATCGTATTAGATGTTACATGGACACTGAACGATGCCAAGGATGTGCTCTGGTGCTTTTAGTACTCTAAGGTGCATGGTGTTGCCACTGAAGCAGATGTCTATCGAATCCATCGTATTAGATGATACATGGACACTGGACGATGCCAAGGATGTGCTCTGGTGCTTTTAGTACTCTAAGGTGCATGGTGCTGCCACTGAAGCAGATGCCTATCGAATCCATCGTATTAGATGTTACATGGACACTGGACGATGCCAAGGATGTGCTCTGGTGGTTTCAGTACTCTAAGGTACATGGTGCTGCCACTGAGGCATATGTCTATCGAATCCATCGTATTAGATGCTACATGGACACTGGACGATGCCAAGGATGTGCTGTGGTGCTTTTAGTACTCTAAGGTGCATGGTGCTGCCACTTAAGCAGATGTCTATCGAATCCATCGCATTAGATGTTACATAGACACTGGACGATGCCAAGGATGTGCTCTGGTGCGTTTAGAACTCTAAGATGCATGGTGCTGCCACTGAAGCAGATGTCTATCGAATCCATCGTATTAGATGTTACATGGACACTGGACGATGCCAAGTATGTGTTCTGGTGCTTTTAGTACTCTAAGGTGCATGGTGCTGCCACTGAAGCAGATGTCTATCGAATCCATCGTATTAGATGTTACATGGACACTGGACGATGCCAAGGATGTGCTCTGGTGCTTTTAGTACTCTAAGGTGCATGGTGCTGCCACTGAAGCAGATGTCTATCGAATCCATCGTATTAGATGTTACATGGACACTGTATGATGCCAAGGATGTGCTCTGGTGCTTTTAGTACTCTAAGGTGCATGGTGCTGCCACTGAAGCAGATGTCTTTCGAATCCCTCGTATTAGATGTTACATGGACACTGGATGATGCCAAGGATGTGCTCTGGTGCTTTTAGTTCTCTAAGGTGCATGGTGCTGCCACTGAAGCAGATGTCTATCGAATCCATCGTATTAGATGTTACATGGACACTGGACAATGCCAAGGATGTGCTCTGGTGCGTTTAGTACTCTAAGGTGCATGGTGCTGCCACTGAAGCAGATGTCTATCGAATCCATCGTATTAGATGTTACATGGACACTGGACGATGCCAAGTATGTGCTCTGGTGCTTTTAGTACTCTAAGGTGCATGGTGCTGCCACTGAAGCATATGTCTATCGAATCCATCGTTTTAGATGTTACATGGACACTGGACGATCCCAAGGATGTGCTCTGGTGCGTTTAGTACTCTAAGGTGCATGGTGCTGCCGCTGAAGCAGATGTCTATCGAATCCATCGTATTAGATGTTACATGGACACTGGACGATGCCAAGGATATGCTCTGGTGCGTTTAGTACTCTAAGGTGCATGGTGCTGCCACTGAAGCAGATGTCTATCGAATCCATCGTATTAGATGTTACATGGACACTGGACGATGCCAAGGATGTGCTCTGGTGCTTTTAGTACTCTAAGGTGCATGGTGCTGCCACTGAAGCAGATGTCTATCGAATCCATCGTATTAGATGTTACATGGACACTGGACGATGCCAAGGATGTGCTTTGGTGCTTTTAGTACTCTAAGGTGCATGGTGCTGCCACTGGAGCAGATGTCTATCGAATCCATCGTATTAGATGTTACATGGACACTGGACGATGCCAAGGATGTGCTCTGGTGCTTCTTGCACTCTAAGGTGCATGGTGCTGCCACTGAAGCAGATGTCTATCGAATCCATCGTATTAGATGTTACATAGACACTGGACGATGCCAAGGATGTGCTCTGGTGCGTTTAGTACTTTAAGGTGCATGGTGCTGCCACTGAAGCAGATGTCTATCGAATCCATCGTATTAGATGTTACATGGACACTGGACGATGCCAAGGATGTGCTCTGGTGCTTTTAGTACTCTATGGTGCATGGTGCTGCCACTGAAGCAGATGTGTATCGAATCCATCGTATTAGATGTTACATGGACACTGAACGATGCCAAGGATGTGGTCTGGGGCCTTTAGTACTCTAAGGTGCATGGTGCTGCCACTGGAGCAGATGTCTATCGAATCCATCGTATTAGATGTTACATGGACACTGGACGATACCAAGGTTTTGCTCTGGTGCGTTTAGTACTCTAAGGTGCATGGTGCTGCCACTGAAGCTGATGTCTATCGAATCCATCGTATTAGATGTTACATGGACACTGGACGATGCCAAGTATGTGCTCTGGTGCTTTTAGTACTCTAAGGTGCATGGTGCTGCCACTGAAGCAGATGTCTATCGAATCCATCATATTAGATGTTACATGGACACTGGACGATGCCAAGTATGTGCTCTGGTGCTTTTAGTACTCTAAGGTGCATGGTGCTGCCACTGAAGCAGATGTCTATCGAATCCATCGTATTAGATGTTACATGGACACTGGACGATGCCAAGGATGTGCTCTGGTGCTTCTTGTACTCTAAGGTGCATGGTGCTGCCACTGAAGCAGATGTCTATCGAATCCATCGTATTAGATGTTACATGGACACTGGACGATGCCAAGGATGTGCTCTGGTGCTTTTGGTACTCTAAGGTGCATGGTGCTGCCACTGATGCAGATGTCTATCGAATCCATCGTATTAGATGTTACATGGACACTGGACGATGCCAAGGATGTGCTCTGGTTCTTTTAGTACTCTAAGGTGCTTGGTGCTGCCACAGAAGCAGATGTCTATCGAATCCATCGTATTAGATGTTACATGGACACTGAACGATGCCAAGGATGTGCTCTGGTGCTTTTAGTACTCTAAGGTACATGGTGTTGCCACTAAAGCAGATGTCTATCGAATCCACCGTATTAGATGATACATGGACACTGGACGATGCCAAGGATGTGCACTCGTGCTTTTGGTACTCTAAGGTGCATGGTGCTGCCACTGAAGCAGATGTCTACCGAATCCATCGTATTAGATGTTACATGGACACTGGACGATGCCAAGGATGTGCTCTGGTGCGTTTAGTACTCTAACGTGCATGGTGCTGCCACTGAAGCAGATGTCTATCGAATCTATCGTATTAGATGTTACATGGACACTGGACGATGCCAAGGATGTGCTCTGGTGGTTTTAGTACTCTAAGGTACATGGTGCTGCCACTGAGGCAGATGTCTATCGAATCCATCGTATTAGATGCTACATGGACACTGGACGATGCCAAGGATGTGCTCTGGTGCTTTTAGTACTCTAAGGTGCATGGTGCTGCCACTTAAGCAGATGTCTATCGAATCCATCGTATTAGATGTTACATAGACACTGGACGATGCCAAGGATGTGCTCTGGTGCGTTTAGTACTCTAAGGTGCATGGTGCTGCCACTGAAGCAGATGTCTATCGAATCCATCGTATTAGATGTTACATGGACACTGGACGATGCCAAGTATGTGTTCTGGTGCTTTTAGTACTCTAAGGTGCATGGTGCTGCCACTGAAGCAGATGTCTATCGAATCCATCGTATTAGATGTTACATGGACACTGGACGATGCCAAAGATGTGCTTTGGTGCGTTTAGTGCTCTAAGGTGCATGGTGCTGCCACTGAAGCAGATGTCTATCGAATCCATCGTATTAGATGTTACATAGACACTGGACGATGCCAAGGATGTGCTCTGGTGCTTTTAGTACTTTAAGGTGCATGGTGCTGCCACTGAAGCAGATGTCTATCGAATCCATCGTATTAGATGTTACATGGACACTGGACGATGCCAAGGATGTGCTCTGGTGCTTTTAGTACTCTATGGTGCATGGTGCTGCCACTGAAGCAGATGTCTATCGAATCCATCGTATTAGATGTTACATGGACACTGAACGATGCCAAGGATGTGGTCTGGTGCCTTTAGTACTCTAAGGTGCATGGTGCTGCCACTGAAGCATATGTCTATCGAATCCATCGTATTAGATGTTACATGGACACTGGACGAAGCCAAGGTTTTGCTCTGGTGCGTTTAGTACTCTAAGGTGCATGGTGCTGCCACTGACGCTGATGTCTATCGAATCCATCGTATTAGATGTTACATGGACACTGGACGATGCCAAGGATGTGCTCTGGTGCTTTTAGTACTCAAAGGTGCATGGTGCTGCCACTGAAGCAGATGTCTATCGAATCCATCGTATTAGATGTTACATGGACACTGTACGATGCCAAGGATGTGCTCTGGTGCTTTTAGTACTCTAAGGTGCACGGTGCTGCCACTGAAGCAGATGTCTTTCGAATCCATCGTATTAGATGTTACATGGACACTGGATGATGCCAAGGATGTGCTCTGGTGCTTTTAGTACTCTAAGGTGCATGGTGCTGCCACTGAAGCAGATGTCTATCGAATCCATCGTATTAGATGTTACATAGACACTGGACGATGCCAAGGATGTGCTCTGGTGCGTTTAGTACTCTAAGGTGCATGGTGCTGCCACTGAAGCAGATGTCTATCGAATCCATCGTATTAGATGTTACATGGACACTGGACGATGCCAAGTATGTGTTCTGGTGCTTTTAGTACTCTAAGGTGCATGGTGCTGCCACTGAAGCAGATGTCAATCGAATCCATCGTATTAGATGTTACATGGACACTGGACGATGCCAAAGATGTGCTTTGGTGCGTTTAGTGCTCTAAGGTGCATGGTGCTGCCACTGAAGCAGATGTCTATCGAATCCATCGTATTAGATGTTACATAGACACTGGACGATGCCAAGGATGTGCTCTGGTGCTTTTAGTACTTTAAGGTGCATGGTGCTGCCACTGAAGCAGATGTCTATCGAATCCATCGTATTAGATGTTACATGGACACTGGACGATGCCAAGGATGTGCTCTGGTGCTTTTAGTACTCTATGGTGCATGGTGCTGCCACTGAAGCAGATGTCTATCGAATCCATCGTATTAGATGTTACATGGACACTGAACGATGCCAAGGATGTGGTCTGGTGCCTTTAGTACTCTAAGGTGCATGGTGCTGCCACTGAAGCATATGTCTATCGAATCCATCGTATTAGATGTTACATGGACACTGGACGAAGCCAAGGTTTTGCTCTGGTGCGTTTAGTACTCTAAGGTGCATGGTGCTGCCACTGACGCTGATGTCTATCGAATCCATCGTATTAGATGTTACATGGACACTGGACGATGCCAAGGATGTGCTCTGGTGCTTTTAGTACTCAAAGGTGCATGGTGCTGCCACTGAAGCAGATGTCTATCGAATCCATCGTATTAGATGTTACATGGACACTGTACGATGCCAAGGATGTGCTCTGGTGCTTTTAGTACTCTAAGGTGCACGGTGCTGCCACTGAAGCAGATGTCTTTCGAATCCATCGTATTAGATGTTACATGGACACTGGATGATGCCAAGGATGTGCTCTGGTGCTTTTAGTACTCTAAGGTGCATGGTGCTGCCACTGAAGCAGATGTCTATCGAATCCATCGTATTAGATGTTACATGGACACTGGACAATGCCAAGGATGTGCTCTGGTGCGTTTAGTACTCTAAGGTGCATGGTGCTGCCACTGAAGCAGATGTCTATCGAATCCATCGTATTAGATGTTACATGGACACTGGACGATGCCAAGTATGTGCTCTGGTGCTTTTAGTACTCTAAGGTGCATGGTGCTGCCACTGAAGCATATGTCTATCGAATCCATCGTTTTAGATGTTACATGGACACTGGACGATGCCAAGGATGTGCTCTGGTGCGTTTAGTACTCTAAGGTGCATGGTGCTGCCACTGAAGCAGATGTCTATCGAATCCATCGTATTAGATGTCACATGGACACTGGACGATGCCAAGGATATGCTCTGGTGCGTTTAGTACTCTAAGGTGCATGGTGCTGCCACTGAAGCAGATGTCTATCGAATCCATCGTATTAGATGTTACATGGACACTGGACGATGCCAAGGATGTGCTCTGGTGCTTTTAGTACTCTAAGGTGCATGGTGATGCCACTGAAGCAGATGTCTATCGAATCCATCGTATTAGATGTTACATGGACACTGGACGATGCCAAGGATGTGCTCTGGTGCGTTTAGTACTCTAAGGTGCATGGTGCTGCCACTGAAGCAGATGTCTATCGAATCCATCGTATTAGATGTTACATGGACACTGGACGATGCCAAGGTTGTGCTCTGGTGCGTTTAGTACTCTAAGGTGCATGGTGCTGCCACTGAAGCAGATGTCTATCGAATCCATCGTATTTCATGTTACATGGACACTGGACGATGCCAAGGATGTGCTCTGGTGCTTTTAGTACTCTAAGGTGCATGGTGCTGCCACTGAAGCAGATGTCTATCGAATCCATCGTATTAGATGTTACATGAACACTGAACGATGCCAAGGATGTGCTCTGGTGCTTTTAGTACTCTAAGGTGCATGGTGCTGCCACTGAAGCAGATGTCTATCGAATCCATCGTATTAGATGTTACATGGACACTGGACGATGCCAAGGATATGCTCTGGTGCGTTTAGTACTCTAAGGTGCATGGTGCTGCCACTGAAGCAGATGTCTATCGAATCCATCGTATTAGATGTTACATGGACACTGGACGATGCCAAGGATGTGCTCTGGTGCTTTTAGTACTCTAAGGTGCATGGTGCTGCCACTGAAGCAGATGTCTATCGAATCCATCGTATTAGATGTTACATGGACACTGGACGATGCCAAGGATGTGCTTTGGTGCTTTTAGTACTCTAAGGTGCATGGTGCTGCCACTGAAGCAGATGTCTATCGAATCCATCGTATTAGATGTTACATGGACACTGGACGATGCCAAGGATGTGCTCTGGTGCGTCTAGTACTCTAAGGTGCATGGTGCTGCCACTGAAGCAGATGTCTATCGAATCCATCGTATTAGATGTTACATGGACACTGGACGATGCCAAGGATGTGCTCTGATGCGTTTAGTACTCTAAGGTGCATGGTGCTGCCACTGAAGCAGATGTCTACCGAATCCATCGTATTAGATGTTACATGGACACTGGACGATGCCAAGGATGTGCTCTGGTGCGTTTAGTACTCTAAGGTGCATGGTGCTGCCACTGAAGCAGATGTCTATCGAATCCATCGTATTAGATGTTACATGGACACTGGACGATGCCAAGGATGTGCTCTGGTGCTTTTAGTACTCTAAGGTGCATGGTGCTGCCACTGAAGCAGATGTCTATCGAATCCATCGTATTAGATGTTACATGGACACTGGACGATGCCAAGGATGTGCTCTGGTGCTTTTAGTACTCTAAGGTGCATGGTGCTGCCACTGAAGCAGATGTCTATCGAATCCATCGTATTAGATGTTACATGAACACTGGACGATGCCAAGGATGTGCTCTGGTGCTTTTAATACTCTAAGGTGCTTGGTGCTGCCACTGAAGCAGATGTCTATCGAATCCATCGTATTAGATGTTACATGCACACTGGACGATGCCAAGGATGTGCTCTGGTGCTTTTAGTACTCTATGGTGCATGGTGCTGCCACTGAAGCAGATGTCTATCGAATCCATCGTATTAGATGTTACATGGACACTGGACGATGCCAAGGATGTGCTCTGGTGCCTTTAGTACTCTAAGGTGCATGGTGCTGCCACTGAAGCAGATGTCTATCGAATCCATCGTATTAGATGTTACATGGACACTGGACGATGCCAAGGATGTGCTCTGGTGCGTTTAGTACTCTAAGGTGCTTGGTGCTGCCACTGAAGCAGATGTCTATCGAATCCATCGTATTAGATGTTACATGGACACTGGACGATGCCAAGGATGTGCTCTGGTGCTTTTAGTACTCTAAGGTGCATGGTGTTGCCACTGAAGCAGATGTCTATCGAATCCATCGTATTAGATGATACATGGACACTGGACGATGCCAAGGATGTGCTCTCATGCTTTTAGTACTCTAAGGTGCATGGTGCTGCCACTGAAGCAGATGTCTACCGAATCCATCGTATTAGATGTTACGTGGACACAGGACGATGCCAAGGATGTGCTCTGGTGCGTTTAGTACTCTAAGGTGCATGGTGCTGCCACTGAAGCAGATGTCTATCGAATCCATCGTATTAGATGTTACATGGACACTGGACGATGCCAAGGATGTGCTCTGGTGGTTTTAGTACTCTGAGGTACATGGTGCTGCCACTGAAGCAGATGTCTATCGAATCCATCGTATTAGATGTTACATGGACACTGGACGATGCCAAGGATGTGCTCTGGTGCGTTTAGTACTCTAAGGTGCATGGTGCTGCCACTGAAGCAGATGTCTATCGAATCCATCGTATTAGATGATACATGGACACTGGACGATGCCAAGGATGTGCTCTCATGCTTTTAGTACTCTAAGGTGCATGGTGCTGCCTCTGAAGCAGATGTCTACCGAATCCATCGTATTAGATGTTACATGGACACAGGACGTTGCCAAGGATGTGCTCTGGTGCGTTTAGTACTCTAAGGTGCATGGTGCTGCCACTGAAGCAGATGTCTATCGAATCCATCGTATTAGATGTTACATGGACACTGGACGATGCCAAGGATGTGCTCTGGTGGTTTTAGTACTCTAAGGTACATGGTGCTGCCACTGAAGCAGATGTCTATCGAATCCATCGTATTAGATGTTACATGGACACTGGACGATGCCAAGGATGTGCTCTGGTGCGTTTAGTACTCTAAGGTGCATGGTGCTGCCACTGACGCAGATGTCTATCGAATCCATCGTATTAGATGTTACATGGACACTGGACGATGCCAAGGATGTGCTCTGGTGCGTTTAGTACTCTAAGGTGCATGGTGCTGCCACTGAAGCAGATGTCTATCGAATCCATCGTATTAGATGTTACATGGACACTGGACGATGCCAAGTATGTGCTCTGGTGCTTTTAGTACTCTAAGGTGCATGGTGCTGCCACCTAAGCAGATGTCTATCGAATCCATCGTATTAGATGTTACATGGACACTGGACGATGCCAAAGATGTGCTCTGGTGCGTTTAGTACTCTAAGGTGCATGGTGCTGCCTCTGAAGCAGATGTCTATCGAATCCATCGTATTAGATGTTACATAGACACTGGACGATGCCAAGGATGTGCTCTGGTGCTTTTAGTACTCTAAGGTGCATGGTGCTGCCACTGAAGCAGATGTCTATCGAATCCATCGTACTAGATGTTACATGGACACTGGACGATGCCAAGGATGTGCTCTGGTGCTTTTAGTACTCTAAGGTGCATGGTGCTGCCACTGAAGCTGATGTCTATCGAATCCATCGTATTAGATGTTACATGGACACTGGACGATGCCAAGGATGTGCTCTGGTGCTTTTAGTACTCTAAGGTGCATGGTGCTGCCACTGAAGCAGATGTCTATCGAATCCATCGTATTAGATGTTACATGGACACTGTACGGTGCCAAGGATGTGCTCTGGTGCTTTTAGTACTCTAAGGTGCAAGGTGTTGCCACTGAAGCAGATGTCTATCGAATCCATCGTATTAGATGATACATGGACACTGGACGATGCCAAGGATGTGCTCTCATGCTTTTAGTACTCTAAGGTGCATGGTGCTGCCACTGAAGCAGATGTCTACCGAATCCATCGTATTAGATGTTACATGGACACAGGACGATGCCAAGGATGTGCTCTGGTGCGTTTAGTACTCTAAGGTGCATGGTGCTGCCACTGAAGCAGATGCCTATCGAATCCATCGTATTAGATGTTACATGGACACAGGACGATGACAAGGATGTGCTCTGGTGGTTTTAGTACTCTAAGGTGCATGGTGCTGCCACTGAAGCAGATGTCTATCGAATCCATCGTATTAGATGTTACATGGACACTGGACGATGCCAAGGATGTGCTCTGGTGGTTTTAGTACTCTATGGTGCATGGTGCTGCCACTGAAGCAGATGTCTATCGAATCCATCGTATTAGATGTTACATGGACACTGGACGATGCCAAGGATGTGCTCTGGTGCCTTTAGTACTCTAAGGTGCATGGTGTTGCCACTGAAGCAAATGTCTATCGAATCCATCGTATTAGATGTTACATGGACACTGGACGATGCCAAGGATGTGCTCTGGTGCGTTTAGTACTCTAAGGTGCATGGTGCTGCCACTGAAGCTGATGTCTATCGAATCCATCGTATTAGATGTTACATGGACACTGGACAATGCCAAGGATGTGCTCTGGTGCTTTCAGTACTCTAAGGTGCATGGTGCTGCCACTGAAGCAGATGTCTATCGAATCCATCGTATTAGATGTTACATGGACACTGTGCGATGCCAAGGATGTGCTCTGGTGCTTTTAGTACTCTAAGGTGCACGGTGCTGCCACTCAGCAGATGTCTTTCGAATCCATCGTATTAGATGTTACATGGACACTGGATGATGCCAAGGATGTGCTCTGGTGCTTTTAGTACTCTAAGGTGCATGGTGCTGCCACTGAAGCAGATGTCTATCGAATCCATCGTATTAGATGTTACATGGACACTGGACGATGCCAAGGATGTGCTCTGGCGCGTTTAGTACTCTAAGGTGCATGGTGCTGCCACTGAAGCAGATGTCTATCGAATCCATCGTATTAGATGTTACATGGACACTGGACGATGCCAAGTATGTGCTCTGGTGCTTTTAGTACTCTAAGGTGCATGGTGCTGCCACTGAAGCAGATGTTTATCGAATCCATCGTATTACATGTTACATGGACACTGGACGATGCCAAGGATGTGCTCTGGTGCGTTTAGTACTCTAAGGTGCATGGTGCTGCCACTGAAGCAGATGTCTATCGAATCCATCGTATTAGATGTTACATGGACACTGGACGATGCCAAGGATGTGCTCTGGCGCTTTTAGTACTCTAAGGTGCATGGTGCTGCCACTGAAGCAGATGTCTATCGAATCCATCGTATTAGATGTTACTTGGACACTGGACGATGCCAAGGATGTGCTCTGGTGCTTTTAGTACTCTAAGGTGCTTGGTGCTGCCACTGAAGCAGATGTCTATCGAATCCATCGTATTAGATGTTACATGGACACTGGACGATGCCAAGTATGTGCTCTAGTGCTTTTAGTACTCTAAGGTGCATGGTGTTGCCCCTGAAGCAGATGTCTATCGAATCCATCGTACTAGATGTTACATGGACACTGGACGATGCCAAGGATGTGCTCTGGTGCTTGTAGTACTCTAAGTAGCATGGTGCTGCCACTGAAGCAGATGTCTACCGAATCCATCGTATTAGATGTTACATGGACACTGGACGATGCCAAGGATGTGCTCTGGTGCGTTTAGTTCTCTAAGGTGCATGGTGCTGCCGCTGAAGCAGATGTCTATCGAATCCATCGTATTAGATGTTACATGGACACTGGACGATGCCAAGGATGTGCTCTGGTGCCTTTTGTACTCTAAGGTGCATGGTGCTGCCACTGAAGCCGATGTCTATCGAATCCATCGTATTAGATGTTACATGGACACTGGACGATGCCAAGGTTTTGCTCTGGTGCGTTTAGTACTCTAAGGTGCATGGTGCTGCCACTGAAGCTGATGTCGATCGAATCCATCGTATTAGATGCTACATGGACACTGGACGATGCCAAGGATGTGCTCTGGTGCTTTTAGTACTCTAAGGTGCATGGTGCTGCCACTGAAGCAGACGTCTATCGAATCCATCGTATTAGATGTTACATGGACACTGTACGATGCCAAGGATGTGCTCTGGTGCTTTTAGTACTCTAAGGTGCACGGTGCTGCCACTGAAGCAGATGTCTTTCGAATCCATCGTATTAGATGTTACATGGACACTGGACGATGCCAAGGATGTGCTCTGGTGCTTTTAGTACTCTAAGGTGCATGGTGCTGCCACTGAAGCAGATGTCTATCGAATCCATCGTATTAGATGTTACATGGACACTGGACAATGCCAAGGATGTGCTCTGGTGCGTTTAGTACTCTAAGGTGCATGGTGCTGCCACTGAAGCAGATGTCTATCGAATCCATCGTATTAGATGTTACATGGACACTGGACGATGCCAAGTATGTGCTCTGGTGCTTTTAGTACTCTAAGGTGCATGGTGCTGCCACTGAAGCATATGTCTATCGAATCCATCGTATTAGATGTTACATGGACACTGGACGATGCCAAGGATGTGCTCTGGTGCGTTTAGTACTCTAAGGTGCATGGTGCTGCCACTGATGCAGATGTCTATCGAATCCATCGTATTAGATGTTACATGGACACTGGACGATGCCAAGGATATGCTCTGGTGCGTTTAGTACTCTAAGGTGCATGGTGCTGCCACTGAAGCAGATGTCTATCGAATCCATCGTATTAGATGTTACATGGACATTGGACGATGCCAAGGATGTGCTCTGGTGCTTTTAGTACTCTAAGGTGCATGGTGCTGCCACTGAAGCAGATGTCTATCGAATCCATCGTATTAGATGTTACATGGACACTGGACGATACCAAGGATGTGCTTTGGTGCTTTTAGTACCCTAAGGTGCATGGTGCTGCCACTGAAGCAGATGTCTATCGAATCCATTGTATTAGATGTTACATGGACACTGGACGATGCCAAGGATGTGCTCTGGTGCGTTTAGTACTCTAAGGTGCATGGTGCTGCCACTGAAGCAGATGTCTATCGAATCCATCGTATTAGATGTTACATGGACACTGGACGATGCCAAGGATGTGCTCTGGAGCGTTTAGTAATCTAAGGTGCATGGTGCTGCCACTGAAGCAGATGTCTATCGAATCCATCGTATTAGATGTTACATGGACACTGGACGATGCCAAGGATGTGCTCTGGTGCGTTTAGTACTCTAAGGTGCATGGTGCTGCCACTGAAGCAGATGTCTATCGAATCCATCGTATTAGATGTTACATGGACACTGGACGATGCCAAGGATGTGCTCTGGTGCTTTTAGTACTCTAAGGTGCATGGTGCTGCCACTGAAGCAGATGTCTATCGAATCCATCGTATTAGATGTTACATGGACACTGGACGATGCCAAGGATGTGCTCTGGTGCTTTTAGTACTCTAAGGTGCTTGGTGCTGCCACTGAAGCAGATGTCTATCGAATCCATCGTATTAGATGTTACATGCACACTGGACGATGCCAAGGATGTCCTCTGGTGCTTTTAGTACTCTAAGGTACATGGTGATGCCACTGACGCAGATGTCTATCGAATCCATCGTATTAGATGTTACATGGACACTGGACGATGCCAAGGATGTGCTCTGGTGCGTGTAGTACTCTAAGGTGCATGGTGCTGCCACTGAAGCCGATGTCTATCGAATCCATCGTATTAGATGTTACATGGACACTGGACGTTGCCAAGGATGTGCTCTGGTGCGTTTAGTACTCTAAGGTGCATGGTGCTGCCACTGAAGCTGATGTCTATCGAATCCATCGTATTAGATGTTACATGGACACTGGACAATGCCAAGGATGTACTCTGGTGCTTTTAGTACTCTAAGGTGCATGGTGCTGCCACTGAAGCAGATGTCTATCGAATCCATCGTATTAGATGTTACATGGACACTGTACGATGCCAAGGATGTGCTTTGGTGCTTTTAGTACCCTAAGGTGCATGGTGCTGCCACTGAAGCAGATGTCTATCGAATCCATTGTATTAGATGTTACATGGACACTGGACGATGCCAAGGATGTGCTCTGGTGCGTTTAGTACTCTAAGGTGCATGGTGCTGCCACTGAAGCAGATGTCTATCGAATCCATCGTATTAGATGTTACATGGACACTGGACGATGCCAAGGATGTGCTCTGGTGCGTTTAGTACTCTAAGGTACACGGTGCTGCCACTGAAGCAGATGTCTATCGAATCCATCGTATTAGATGTTACATGGACACTGGACGATGCCAAGGATGTGCTCTGGTGCGTTTCGTACACTAAGGTGCATGGTGCTGCCACTGAAGCAGATGTCTATCGAATCCATCGTATTAGATGTTACATGGACACTGGACGATGCCAAGGATGTGCTCTGGTGCTTTTAGTACTCTAAGGTGCATGGTGCTGCCACTGGAGCAGATGTCTATCGAATCCATCGTATTAGATGTTACATGGACACCGGACGATGCCAAGGATGTGCTCTGGTGCTTTTAGTACTCTAAGGTGCATGGTGCTGCCACTGAAGCAGATGTCTATCGAATCCATCGTATTAGATGTTACATGGACACTGGACGATGCCAAGGATGTGCTCTGGTGCTTTTAGTACTCTATGGTGCATGGTGCTGCCACTGAAGCAGATGTCTATCGAATCCATCGTATTAGATGTTACATGGACACTGGACGATGCCAAGGATGTGCTCTGGTGCCTTTAGTACTCTAAGGTGCATGGTGCTGCCACTGAAGCCGATGTCTATCGAATCCATCGTATTAGATGTTACATGGACACTGGACGATGCCAAGGATGTGCTCTGGTGCGTTTAGTACTCTAAGGTGCATGGTGCTGCCACTGAAGCTGATGTCTATCGAATCCATCGTATTAGATGTTACATGGACACTGGACAATGCCAAGGATGTGCTCTGGTGCTTTTAGTACTCTAAGGTGCATGGTGCTGCCACTGAAGCAGATGTCTATCGAATCCATCGTATTAGATGTTACATGGACACTGTACGATGCCAAGGATGTGCTCTGGTGCTTTTAGTACTCTAAGGTGCACGGTGCTGCCACTGAAGCACATGTCTTTCGAATCCATCGTATTAGATGTTACATGGACACTGGATGATGCCAAGGATGTGCTCTGGTGCTTTTAGTACTCTAAGGTGCATGGTGCTGCCACTGAAGCAGATGTCTATCGAATCCATCGTATTAGATGTTACATGGACACTGGACGATGCCAAGGATGTGCTCTGGCGCGTTTAGTACTCTAAGGTGCATGGTGCTGCCACTGAAGCAGATGTCTATCGAATCCATCGTATTTCATGTTACATGGACACTGGACGATGCCAAGTATGTGCTCTGGTGCTTTTAGTACTCTAAGGTGCATGGTGCTGCCACTGAAGCAGATGTTTATCGAATCCATCGTATTACATGTTACATGGACACTGGACGATGCCAAGGATGTGCTCTGGTCCGTTTAGTACTCTATGGTGCATGGTGCTGCCACTGAAGCAGATGTCTATCGAATCCATCGTATTAGATGTTACATGGACACTGGACGATGCCAAGGATGTGCTCTGGTGCTTTTAGTACTCTAATGTGCATGGTGCTGCCACTGAAGCAGATGTCTATCGAATCCATCGTATTAGATGTTACATGGACACTGGACGATGCCAAGGATGTGCTCTGGTGCTTTTAGTACTCTAAGGTGCTTGGTGCTGCCACTGAAGCAGATGTCTATCGAATCCATCGTATTAGATGTTACATGGACACTGGACGATGCCAAGTATGTGCTCTAGTGCTTTTAGTACTCTAAGGTGCATGGTGTTGCCCCTGAAGCAGATGTCTATCGAATCCATCGTACTAGATGTTACATGGACACTGGACGATGCCAAGGATGTGCTCTGGTGCTTGTAGTACTCTAAGGTGCATGGTGCTGCCACTGAAGCAGATGTCTACCGAATCCATCGTATTAGATGTTACATGGACACTGGACGATGCCAAGGATGTGCTCTGGTGCGTTTAGTTCCCTAAGGTGCATGGTGCTGCCACTGAAGCAGATGTCTATCGAATCCATCGTATTAGATGTTACATGGACACTTGACGATGCCAAGGATGTGCTCTGGTGGTTTTAGTACTCTAAGGTACATGGTGATGCCACTGAAGCAGATGTCTATCGAATCCATCGTATTAGATGTTACATGGACACTGGACGATGCCAAGGATGTGCTCTGGTGCGTTTAGTACTCTAAGGTGCATGGTGCTGCCACTGAAGCAGATGTCTATCGAATCCATCGTATTAGATGTTACATAGACACTGGACGATGCCAAGGATGTGCTCTGGTGCTTTTAGTACTTTAAGGTGCATGGTGCTGCCACTGAAGTAGATGTCTATCGAATCCATCGTATTAGATGTTACATGGACACTGGACGATGCCAAGGTTGTGCTCTGGTGCTTTTAGTACTCTATGGTGCATGGTGCTGCCACTCAAGCAGATGGCTATCGAATCCATCGTATTAGATGTTACATGGACACTGAACGATGCCAAGGATGTGCTCTGGTGCCTTTTGTACTCTAAGGTGCATGGTGCTGCCACTGAAGCAGATGTCTATCGAATCCATCGTATTAGATGTTACATGGACACTGGACGATGCCAAGGTTTTGCTCTGGTGCGTTTAGTACTCTAAGGTGCATGGTGCTGCCACTGAAGCTGATGTCTATCGAATCCATCGTATTAGATGCTACATGGACACTGGACGATGCCAAGGATGTGCCCTGGTGCTTTTAGTACTCTAAGGTGCATGGTGCTGCCACTGAAGCAGATGTCTATCGAATCCATCGTATTAGATGTTACATGGACACTGTACGATGCCAAGGATGTGCTCTGGTGCTTTTAGTACTCTAAGGTGCACGGTGCTGCCACTGAAGCAGATGTCTTTCGAATCCATCGTATTAGATGTTACATGGACACTGGATGATGCCAATGATGTGCTCTGGTGCTTTTAGTACTCTAAGGTGCATGGTGCTGCCACTGAAGCAGATGTCTATCGAATCCATCGTATTAGATGTTACATGGACACTGGACAATGCCAAGGATGTGCTCTGGTGCGTTTAGTACTCTAAGGTGCATGGTGCTGCCACTGAAGCTGATGTCTATCGAATCCATCGTATTAGATGTTACATGGACACTGGACGATGCCAAGGATGTGCTCTGGTGCGTTTAGTACTCTAAGGTGCATGGTGCTGCCACTGAAGCAGATGTCTATCGAATCCATCGTATTAGATGTTACATGGACACTGGACGATGCCAAGGATGTGCTCTGGTGCTTTTAGTACCCTAAGGTGCATGGTGCTGCCACTGGAGCAGATGTCTATCGAATCCATCGTATTAGATGTTACATGGACACTGGACGATGCCAAGGATGTGCTCTAGTGCTTTTAGTACTCTAAGGTGCATGGTGCTGCCGCTGAAGCAGATGTCTATCGAATCCATCGTATTAGATGTTACATGGACACTGGACGATGCCAAGGATGTGCTCTGGTGCTTTTAGTACTCTAAGGTGCTTGGTGCTGCCACTGAAGCAGATGTCTATCGAATCCATCGTATTAGATGTTACATGGACACTGGACGATGCCAAGGATGTGCTCTGGTGCTTTTAGTACTCTAAGGTACATGGTGATGCCACAGAAGCAGATGTCAATCGAATCCATCGTATTAGATGTTACATGGACACTGGACGATGCCAAGGATGTGCTCTGGTGCGTTTAGTACTCTAAGGTGCATGGTGCTGCCACTGAAGCAGATGTCTATCGAATCCATCGTATTAGAAGTTACATAGACACTGGACGATGCCAAGGATGTGCTCTGGTGCTTTTAGTACTTTAAGGTGCATGGTGCTGCCACTGAAGCAGATGTCTATCGAATCCATCGTATTAGATGTTACATGGACACTGGACGATGCCAAGGTTGTGCTCTGGTGCTTTTAGTACTCTATGGTGCATGGTGCTGCCACTGAAGCAGATGTCTATCGAATCCATAGTATTAGATGATACATGGACACTGAACGATGCCAAGGATGTGCTCTGGTGCCTTTTGTACTCTAAGGTGCATGGTGCTGCCACTGAAGCAGATGGCTATCGAATCCATCGTATTAGATGTTACATGGACACTGGACGATGCCAAGGTTTTGCTCTGGTGCGTTTAGTACTCTAAGGTGCATGGTGCTGCCACTGAAGCTGATGTCTATCGAATCCATCGTATTAGATGCTACATGGACACTGGACGATGCCAAGGATGTGCTCTGGTGCTTTTAGTACTCTAAGGAGCATGGTGCTGCCACTGAAGCAGACGTCTATCGAATCCATCGTATTAGCTGTTACATGGACACTGTACGATGCCAAGGATGTGCTCTGGTGCTTTTAGTACTCTAAGGTGCACGGTGCTGCCACTGAAGCAGATGTCTTTCGAATCCATCGTATTAGGTGTTACATGGACACTGGATGATGCCAAGGATGTGCTCTGGTGCTTTTAGTACTCTAAGGTGCATGGTATTGCCACTGAAGCAGATGTCTATCGAATCCATCGTATTAGATGTTACATGGACACTGGACAATGCCAAGGATGTGCTCTGGTGCGTTTAGTACTCTAAGGTGCATGGTGCTGCCACTGAAGCAGATGTCTATCGAATCCATCGTATTAGATGTTACATGGACACTGGACGATGCCAAGTATGTGCTCTGGTGCTTTTAGTACTCTAAGGTGCATGGTGCTGCCACTGAAGCATATGTCTATCGAATCCATCGTATTAGATGTTACATGGACACTGGACGATGCCAAGGATGTGCTCTGGTGCGTTTAGTACCCTAAGGTGCATGGTGCTGCCACTGAAGCAGATGTCTATCGAATCCATCGTATTAGATGTTACATGGACATTGGACGATGCCAAGGATATGCTCTGGTGCGTTTAGTACTCTAAGGTGCATGGTGCTGCCACTGAAGCAGATGTCTATCGAATCCATCGTATTAGATGTTACATGGACACTGGACGATGCCAAGGATGTGCTCTGGTGCTTTTAGTACTCTAAGGTGCATGGTGCTGCCACTGAAGCAGATGTCTATCGAATCCATCGTATTAGATGTTACATGGACACTGGACGATGCCAAGGATGTGCTCTGGTGCGTTTAGTACTCTAAGGTGCATGGTGCTGCCACTGAAGCAGATGTCTATCGAATCCATCGTATTAGATGTTACATGGACACTGGACGATGCCAAGGATGTGCTCTGGTGCTTTTAGTACTCTAAGGTGCATGGTGCTGCCACTGGAGCAGATGTCTATCGAATCCATCGTATTAGATGTTACATGGACACTGGACGATGCCAAGGATGTGCTCTGGTGCTTTTAGTACTCTAAGGTGCACGGTGCTGCCACTGAAGCAGATGTCTTTCGAATCCATCGTATTAGATGTTACATGGACACTGGATGATGAAAAGGATGTGCTCTGGTGCTTTTAGTACTCTAAGGTGCATGGTGCTGCCACTGAAGCAGATGTCTATCGAATCCATCGTATTAGATGTTACATGGACACTGGACGATGCCAAGGATGTGCTCTAGTGCGTTTAGTACTCTAAGGCGCATGGTGCTGCCACTGAAGCAGATGTCTATCGAATCCATCGTATTAGATGTTACATGGACACTGGACGATGCCAAGTATGTGCTCTGGTGCTTTTAGTACTCTAAGGTACATGGTGCTGCCACTGAAGCAGATGTTTATCGAATCCATCGTATTACATGTTACATGGACACTGTACGATGCCAAGGATGTGCTCTGGTGCATTTAGTACTCTAAGGTGCATGGTGCTGCCACTGAAGCTGATGTCTATCGAATCCATCGTATTAGATGTTACATGGACACTGGACGATGCCAAGGATGTGCTCTGTTGCTTTTAGTACTCTAAGGTGCTTGGTGCTTCCACTGAAACAGATGTCTATCGAATCCATCGTATTAGATGTTACATGGACACTGGATGATGCCAAGTATGTGCTCTAATGCTTTTAGTACTCTAAGGTGCATGGTGTTGCCCCTGAAGCAGATGTCTATCGAATCCATCGTATTAGATATTACATGGACACTGGACGATGCCAAGGATGTGCTCTGGTGCTTGTAGTACTCTAAGGTGCATGGTGCTGCCACTGAAGCAGATGTCTACCGAATCCATCGTATTAGATGTTAAATGGACACTGGACGATGCCAAGGATGTGCTCTGGTGCGTTTAGTCCTCTAAGGTGCATGGTGCTGCACTGAAGCAGATGTCTATCGAATCCATCGTATTAGATGTTACATGGACACTGGACGATGCCAAGGATGTGCTCTGGTGGTTTTAGTACTCTAAGGTACATGGTGCTGCCACTGAAGCAGATGTCTATCGAATCCATCGTATTAGATGTTACATGGACACTGGCTGATGCCAAGGATGTGCTCTGGTGCTTTTAGTACTCTAAGGTGCATGGTGTTGCCACTGAAGCAGATGTCTATCGAATCCATCGTATTAGATGATACATGGACACTGGACGATGCCAAGGATGTGCTCTCGTGCTTTTAGTACTCTAAGGTGCATGGTGCTGCCACTGAAGCAGATGTCTACCGAATACATCGTATTAGATGTTACATGGACACTGGACGATGCCAAGGATGTGCTCTGGTGCTTTTAGTACTCTAAGGTGCATGGTGCTGCCACTGAAGCAGATGTCTATCGAATCCATCGTATTAGCTGTTACATGGACACTGGACGATGCCAAGGATGTGCTCTGGTGCTTTTAGTACTCTAAGGTGCATGGTGCTGCCACTGAAGCAGATGTCTATCGAATCCATCGTATTAGATGTTACATGGACACTGGACGATGCCGAGGATGAGCTCTGGTGCTTTTAGTACTTTAAGGTGCATGGTGCTGCCACTTGAGCAGATGTCTATCGAATACATCGTATTAGATGTTACATGGACACTGGACGATGCCAAGGATGTGCTCTGGTGCGTTTAGTACTCTAAGGTGCATGGTGCTGCCACTGAAGCAGATGTCTATCGAATCCATCGTATTAGATGTTACATGGACACTGGACGATGCCAAGTACGTGTTCTGGTGCTTTTAGTACTCTAAGGTGCATGGTGCTGCCACTGAAGCAGATGTCTATCGAATCCATCGTATTAGATGTTACATGGACACTGGACGATGCCAAAGATGTGCTCTGGTGCGTTTAGTACTCTAAGGTGCATGGTGCTGCCACTGAAGCAGATGTCTATCGGATCCATCGTATTAGATGTTACATAGACACTGGACGATGCCAAGGATGTGCTCTGGTGCTTTTAGTACTCTAAGGTGCATGGTGCTGCCACTGAAGCAGATGTCTATCGAATCCATCGTATTAGATGTTACATGGACACTGGACGATGCCAAGGTTGTGCTCTGGTGCTTTTAGTACTCAATGGTGCATGGTGCTGCCACTGAAGCAGATGTCTATCGAATCCATCGTATTAGATGTTACATGGACACTGAACGATGCCAAGGATGTGCTCTGGTGCCTTTAGTACTCTAAGGTGCATGGTGCTGCCACTGAAGCAGATGTCTATCGAATCCATCGTATTAGATGTTACATGGACACTGGACGATGCCAAGTATGTGCTCTGGTGCTTTTAGTACTCTAAGGTGCATGGTGCTGCCACTGAAGCAGATGTCTATCGAATTCATCGTATTAGATGTTACATGGACACTGGACGATGCCAAAGATGTGCTCTGGTGCGTTTGGTACTCCAAGGTGCATGGTGCTGCCACTGAAGCAGATGTCTATCGAATCCATCGTATTAGATGTTACATAGACACTGGACGATGCCAAGGATGTGATCTGGTGCTTTTAGTACTCTAAAGTGCATGGTGCTGCCACTGAAGCAGATGTCTATCGAATCCATCGTATTAGATGTTACATGGACACTGGACGATGCCAAGGATGTGCTCTGGTGCGTTTAGTACTCTATGGTGCATGGTGCTGCCACTGAAGCAGATGTCTATCGAATCCGTCGTATTAGATGTTACATGGACACTGGACGATGCCAAGGATGTGCTCTGGTGCCTTTAGTACTCTAAGGTGCATGGTGCTGCCACTGAAGCAGATGTCTATCGAATCCATCGTATTAGATGTTACATGGACACTGGACGATGCCAAGGATGTGCTCTGGTGCGTTTAGTACTCTAAGGTGCATGGTGCTGCCACTGAAGCTGATGTCTATCGAATCCATCGTATTAGATGTTACATGGACACTTGACGATGCCAAGGATGTGCTCTGGTGCTTTTAGTACTCTAAGGTGCATGGTGCTGCCACTGAAGCCGATGTCTATCGAATCCATCGTATTAGATGTTACATGGACTCTGTACGATGCCAAGGATGTGCTCTGGTGCTTTTAGTACTCTAAGGTGCACGGTGCTGCCACTGAAGCAGATGTCTTTCGAATCCATCGTATTAGATGTTACATGGACACTGGATGATGCCAAGGATGTGCTCTGGTGCTTTTAGTACTCTAAGGTGCATGGTGCTGCCACTGAAGCAGATGTTTATCGAATCCATCGTATTACATGTTACATGGACACTGGACGATGCCAAGGATGTGCTCTGGTGCGTTTAGTACTCTAAGGTGCATGGTGCTGCCACTGAAGCAGATGTCTATCGAATCCATCGTATTAGATGTTACATGGACACAGGACGATGCCAAGGATGTGCTCTGGTGATTTTAGTACTCTAAGGTGCATGGTGCTGCCACTGAAGCAGATGTCTATCGAATCCATCGTATTAGATGTTACATGGACACTGGACGATGCCAAGGATGTGCTCTGGTGCTTTTAGTACTCTAAGGTGCTTGGTGCTGCCACTGAAGCAGATGTCTTTCGAATCCATCGTATTAGATGTTACATGGACACTGGACGATGCCAAGTATGTGCTCTAGTGCTTTTAGTACTCTAAGGTGCATGGTGTTGCCACTGAAGCAGATGTCTATCGAATCCATCGTACTAGATGTTACATGGACACTGGACGATGCCAAGGATGTGCTCTGGTGCTTGTAGTACTCTAAGGTGCATGGTGCTGCCACTGAAGCAGATGTTTATCGAATCCATCGTATTACATGTTACATGGACACTGGACGATGCCAAGGATGTGCTCTGGTGCGTTTAGTACTCTAAGGTGCATGGTGCTGCCACTGAAGCAGATGTCTATCGAATCCATCGTATTAGATGTTACATGGACACTGGACGATGCCAAGGATGTGCTCTGGTGATTTTAGTACTCTAAGGTGCATGGTGCTGCCAATGAAGCAGATGTCTATCGAATCCATCGTATTAGATGTTACATGGACACTGGACGATGCCAAGGATATGCTCTGGTGCTTTTAGTACTCTAAGGTGCTTGGTGCTGCCACTGAAGCAGATGTCTAGCGAATCCATCGTATTAGATGTTACATGGACACTGGACGATGCCAAGTATGTGCTCTAGTGCTTTTAGTACTCTAAGGTGCATGGTGTTGCCACTGAAGCAGATGTCTATCGAATCCATCGTATTAGATGTTACATGGACACTGGACGATGCCAAGGATGTGCTCTGGTGCTTGTAGTACTCTAAGGTGCATGGTGCTGCCACTGAAGCAGATGTCTACCGAATCCATCGTATTAGATGTTACATGGACACTGGACGATGCCAAGGATGTGCTCTGGTGCGTTCAGTTCTCTAAGGTGCATGGTGCTGCCACTGAAGCAGATGTCTATCGAATCCATCGTATTAGATGTTACATGGACACTGGACGATGCCAAGGATGTGCTCTGGTGGTTTTAGTACTCTAAGGTACATGGTGCTGCCACTGAAGCTGATGTCTATCGAATCCATCGTATTAGATGTTACATGGACACTGGACGAAGCCAAGGATGTGCTCTGGTGCTTTAAGTACTCTAAGGTACATGGTGTTGCCACTGAAGCAGATGTCTATCGAATCCATCGTATTAGATGATACATGGACACTGGACGATGCCAAGGATGTGCTCTGGTGGTTTTAGTACTCTAAGGTACATGGTGCTGCCAATGAAGCAGATGTCTACCGAATCCATCGTATTAGATGTTACATGGACACTGGACGATGCCAAGGATGTGCTCTGGTGCGTTTAGTACTCTAAGGTGCATGGTGCTGCCACTGAAGCAGATGTCTATCGAATCCATCGTATTAGCTGTTACATGGACACTGGACGATGCCAAGGATGTGCTCTGGTGGTTTTAGTACTCTAAGGTACATGGTGCTGCCACTGAAGCAGATGTCTATCGAATCCATCGTGTTAGATGTTACATGGACACTGGACGATGCCAAGGATGTGCTCTGGTGCTTTTAGTACTCTTAGGAGCATGGTGCTCCCACTTAAGCAGATGTCTATCGAATCCATCGTATTAGATGTTACATGGACACTGGACGATGCCAAGGATGTGCTCTGGTGCGTTTAGTACTCTAAGGTGCATGGTGCTGCCACTGAAGCAGAAGTCTATCAAATCCATCGTATTAGATGTTACATGGACACTGTACGATGCCAAGGATGTGCTCTGGTGCTTTTAGTACTCTAAGGTGCACGGTGCTGCCACTGAAGCAGATGTCTTTCGAATCCATCGTATTAGATGTTACATGGACAATGGATGATGCCAAGGATGTGCTCTGGTGCTTTTAGTACTCTAAGGTGCATGGTGCTGCCACTGAAGCAGATGTCTATCGAATCCATCGTATTAGATGTTACATGGACACTGGACGATGCCAAGGATGTGCTCTGGTGCGTTTAGTACTCTAAGGTGCATGGTGCTGCCACTGAAGCAGATGTCTATCGAATCCATCGTATAGATGTTACATGGACACTGGACGATGCCAAGTATGTGCTCTGGTGCTTTTAGTACTCTAAGGTGCATGGTGCTGCCACTGAAGCAGATGTTTATCGAATCCATCGTATTACATGTTACATGGACACTGGACGGTGCCAAGGATGTGCTCTGGTGCGTTTAGTACTCTAAGGTGCATGGTGCTGCCACTGAAGCAGATGTCTATCGAATCCATCTTATTAGATGCTACATGGACACTGGACGATGCCAAGTATGTGCTCTGGTGCTTTTAGTACTCTAAGGTGCATGGTGCTGCCACTGAAGCAGATGTCTATCGAATTCATCGTATTAGATGTTACATGGACACTGGAAGATGCCAAAGATGAGCTCTGGTGCGTTTAGTACTCTAAGGTGCATGGTGCTGCAACTGAAGCAGATGTCTATCGAATCCATCGTATTAGATGTTACATAGACACTGGACGATGCCAAGGATGTGCTCTGGTGCTTTTAGTACTCTAAGGTGCATGGTGCTGCCACTGAAGCAGATGTCTATCGAATCCATCGTATTAGATGTTACATGGACACTGGACGATGCCAAGGATGTGCTCTGGTGCTTTTAGTACTCTATGGTGCATGGTGCTGCCACTGAAGCAGATGTCTATCGAATCCATCGTATTAGATGTTACATGGACACTGGACGATGCCAAGGATGTGCTCTGGTGCCTTTAGTACCCTAAGGTGCATGGTGTTGCCACTGAAGCAGATGTCTATCGAATCCATCGTATTAGATGTTACATGGACACTGGACGATGCCAAGGATGTGCTCTGGTGCGTTTAATACTCTAAGGTGCATGGTGCTGCCACTGAAGCTGATGTCTATCGAATCCATCGTATTAGATGTTACATGGACACTGCACAATGCCAAGGATGTGCTCTGGTGCTTTTAGTACTCTAAGGTGCATGGTGCTGCCACTGAAGCAGATGTCTATCGAATCCATCGTATTAGATGTTACATGGACACTGGGCGATGCCAAGTATGTGCTCTGGTGCTTTTAATACTCTAAGGTGCATGGTGCTGCCACTGAGGCAGATGTTTATCGAATCCATCGTATTACATGTTACATGGACACTGGACGATGCCAAGGATGTGCTCTGGTGCGTTTAGTACTCTAAGGTGCGTGGTGCTGCCACTGAAGCAGATGTCTATCGAATCCATCGTATTAGATGTTACATGGACACTGGACGATGCCAAGTATGCGCTCTGGTGCTTTTAGTACTCTAAGGTGCATGGTGCTGCCACTGAAGCAGATGTCTATCGAATCCATCGTATTAGATGTTACATGGACACTGGACGATGCCAAAGATGAGCTCTGGTGCGTTTAGTACTCTAAGGTGCATGGTGCTGCCACTGAAGCAGATGTCTATCGAATCCATCGTATTAGATGTTACATAGACACTGGACGATGCCAATGATGTGCTCTGGTGCTTTTAGTACTCTAAGGTGCATGGTGCTGCCACTGAAGCAGATGTCTATCGAATCCATCGTATTAGATGTTACATGGACACTGGACGATGCCAAGGATGTGCTCTGGTGCTTTTAGTACTCTATGGTGCATGTTGCTGCCACTGAAGCAGATGTCTATCGAATCCATCGTATTAGATGTTACATGGACACTGGACGATGCCAAGGATGTGCTCTGGTGCCTTTAGTACTCTAAGGTGCATGGTGCTGCCACTGAAGCAGATGTCTATCGAATCCATCGTATTAGATGTTACATGGACACTGGACGATGCCAAGGATGTGCTCTGGTGCGTTTAGTACTCTAAGGTGCATCGTGCTGCCACTGAAGCTGATGTCTATCGAATCCATCGTATTAGATGTTACATGGACACTGGACGATGCAAAGGATGTGCTCTGGTGCTTTTAGTACTCTAAGGTGCATGGTGCTGCCACTGAAGCAGATCTCTATCGAATCCATCGTATTAGATGTTACATGGACACTGTACGATGCCAAGGATGTGCTCTGGTGCTTTTAGTACTCTAAGGTGCACGGTGCTGCCACTGAAGCAGATGTCTTTCGAATCCATCGTATTAGATGTTACATGGACACTGGATGATGCCAAGGATGTGCTCTGGTGCTTTTAGTACTCTAAGGTGCATGGTGCTGCCACTGAAGCAGATGTCTATGGAATCCATCGTATTAGATGTTACATGGACACTGGACGATGCCAAGGATGTGCTCTGGTGCGTTTAGTACTCTAAGGTGCATGGTGCTGCCACTGAAGCAGATGTCTATCGAATCCATCGTATTAGATGTTACATGGACACTGGACGATGCAAAGTATGTGCTCTGGTGCTTTTAGTACTCTAAGGTGCATGGTACTGCCACTGATGCAGATGTTTATCGAATCCATCGTATTACAAGTTACATGGACACTGGACGATGCCAAGGATGTGCTCTGGTGCGTTTACTACTCTAAGGTGCATGGTGCTGCCACTGAAGCAGATGTCTATCGAATCCATCGTATTAGATGTTACATGGACACTGGACGATGCCAAGGATGTGCTCTGGTGATTTTAGTACTCTAAGGTGCATGGTGCTGAGACTGAAGCAGATGTCTATCGAATCCATCGTATTAGATGTTACATGGACACTGGACGATGCCAAGGATGTGCTCTGGTGCTTTTAGTACTCTAAGGTGCTTGGTGCTGCCACTGAAGCAGATGTCTATCGAATCCATCGTATTAGATGTTACATGGACATTGGACGATGCCAAGTATGTGCTCTAGTGCTTTTAGTACTCTAAGGTGCATGGTGTTGCCACTGAAGCAGATGTGTATCGAATCCATCGTATTAGATGTTACATGGACACTGGACGATGCCAAGGATGTGCTCTGGTGCTTGTAGTACTCTAAGGTGCATGGTGCTGCCACTGAAGCTGATGTCTACAGAATCCATCGTATTAGATGTTACATGGCCACTGGACGATGCCAAGGATGTGCTCTGGTGCGTTTAGTTCTCTAAGGTGCATGGTGCTGCCACTGAAGCAGATGTCTATCGAATCCATCGTATTAGATGTTACATGGACACTGGACGATGCCAAGGATGTGCTCTGGTGGTTTTAGTACTCTAAGGTACATGGTGCTGCCACTGAAGCAGATGTCTATCGAATCCATCGTATTAGATGTTACATGGACACTGGACGACGCCAAGGATGTGCTCTGGTGCTTTTAGTACTCTAAGGTGCATGGTGTTGCCACTGAAGCAGATGTCTATCGAATCCATCGTATTAGATGATACATGGACGCTGGACGATGCCAAGGATGTGCTCTCGTGCTTTTAGTACTCTAAGGTGCATGGTGCTGCCACTGAAGCAGATGTCTACCGAATCCATCGTATTAGATGTTTCATGGACACTGGACGATGCCAAGGATGTGCTCTGGTGCGTTTAGTACTCTAAGGTGCATGGTGCTGCCACTGAAGCAGATGTCTATCGAATCCATCGTATTAGATGTTACATGGACACTGGACGATGCCAAGGATGTGCTCTGGTGCTTATAGTACTCTAAGGTGCATGGTGCTGTCACTTAAGCAGATGTCTATCGAATACATCGTATTAGATGTTACATGGACACTGGACGATGCCAAGGATGTGCTCTGGTGCGTTTAGTACTCTAAGGTGCACGGTGCTGCCACTGAAGCAGATGTCTATCGAATCCATCGTATTAGATGTTACATGGACACTGTACGATGCCAAGGATGTGATCTGGTGCATTTAGTACTCTAAGGTGCACGGTGCTGCCACTGAAGCAGATGTCTTTCGAATCCATCGTATTAGATGTTACATGGACACTGGATGATGCCAAGGATGTGCTCTGGTGCTTTTAATACTCTAAGGTGCATGGTGCTGCCACTGAAGCAGATGTCTATCGAATCAATCGTATTAGATGTTACATGGACACTGGACGATGCCAAGGATGTGCTCTGGTGCGTTTAGTAATCTAAGGTGCATGGTGCTGCCACTGAAGCAGATGTCTACCGAATCCATCGTATTAGATGTTACATGGACACTGGACGATGCCAAGTATGTGGTCTGGTGCTTTTAGTACTCTAAGGTGCATGGTGCTGCCACTGATGCAGATGTTTATCGAATCCATCGTATTACATGTTACATGGACACTGGACGATGCCAAGGATGTGCTCTGGTGCGTTTAGTACTCTAAGGTGCATGGTGCTGCCACTGAAGCAGATGTCTATCGAATCCATCGTATTAGATGTTACATGGACACTGGACGATGCCAAGGATGTGCTCTGGTGCTTTTTATACTCTAAGGTGCATGGTGCTGCCACTGAAGCAGGTGTCTATCGAATCCATCGTATTAGATGTTACATGGACACCGGACGATGCCAAGGATGTGCTCTGGTGCTTTTAGTACTCTAAGGTGCTTGGTGCTGCCACTGAAGCAGATGTCTATCGAATCCATCGTATTAGATGTTACATGGACACTGGACGATGCCAAGGATTTGCTCTGGTGGTTTTAGTACTCTAAGGTACATGGTGCTGCCACTGAAGCAGATGTCTATCGAATCCATCGTATTAGATGTTACATGGACACTGGACGATGCCAAGGATGTGCTCTGGTGCTTTTAGTACTCTAAGGTGCATGGTGTTGCCACTGAAGCAGATGTCTATCGAATCCATCGTATTAGATGATACATGGACACTGGACGATGCCAAGGATGTGCTCTCGTGCTTTTAGTACTCTAAGGTGCATGGTGCTGCCACTGAAGCAGATGTCTACCGAATCCATCGTATTAGATGTTACATGGACACTGGACGATGCCAAGGATGTGCTCCGGTGCGTTTAGTACTCTAAGGTGCATGGTGCTGCCACTGAAGCAGATGTCTATCGAATCCATCGTATTAGCTGTTACACTGACACTGGACGATGCCAAGGATGTGCTCTGGTGGTTTTAGTACTCTAAGGTACATGGTGCTGCCACTGAAGCAGATGTCTATCGAATCCATCGTATTAGATGTTACATGGACACTGGACGATGCCAAGGATGTGCTCTGGTGCTTTTAGTACTCTAAGGTGCCTGGTGCTGCCACTGAAGCAGATGTCTATCGAATCCATCGTATTAGATGTTACATGGACACTGTACGATGCCAAGGATGTGCTCTGAGGCTTTTAGTACTCTAAGGTGCACGGTGCTGCCACTGAAGCAGATGTCTTTCGAATCCATCGTATTAGATGTTACATGGACACTGGATGATGCCAAGTATGTGCTCTGGTGCTTTTAGTACTCTAAGGTGCATGGTGCTGCCACTGAAGCAGATGTTTATCGAATCCATCGTATTACATGTTACATGGACACTGGACGATGCCAAGGATGTGCTCTGGGGCGTTTAGTACTCTAAGGTGCATGGTGCTGCCACTGAAGCAGGTGTCTATCGAATCCATCGTATTAGATGTTACATGGACACTGGACGATGCCAAGTATGTGCTCTGGTGCTTTTAGTACTCTAAGGTGCATGGTGCTGCCACTGAAGCAGATGTCTATCGAATCCACCGTATTAGGTGTTACATGGACACTGGACGATGCCAAAGATGAGCTCTGGTGCGTTTAGTACTCTAAGGTGCATGGTGCTGCCACTGAAGCAGATGTCTATCGAATCCATCGTATTAGATGTTACATAGACACTGGACGATGCCAAGGATGTGCTCTGGTGCTTTTAGTACTCTAAGGTGCATGGTGCTGCCACAAAAGCAGATGTCTATCGAATCCATCGTATTAGATGTTACATGGACACTGGACGATGCCAAGGATGTGCTCTGGTGCCTTTAGTACTCTAAGGTGCATGGTGCTGCCACTGAAGCAGATGTCTATCGAATCCATCGTTTAGATGTTACATGGACACTGGACGATGCCAAGGATGTGCTCTGGTGCGTTTAGTACTCTAAGGTGCATGGTGCTGCCACTGAAGCTGATGTCTATCGAATCCATCGTATTAGATGTTACATGGACACTGGACGATGCCAAGGATGTGCTCTGGTGCTTTTAGTACTCTAAGGTGCATGGTGCTGCCACTGAAGCAGATGTCTATCGAATCCATCGTATTAGATGTTACATGGACACTGTACAATGCCAAGGATGTGCTCTGGTGCTTTTAGTACTCTAAGGTGCACGGTGCTGCCACTGAAGGAGATGTCTTTCGAATCCATCGTATTAGATGTTACATGGACACTGGAAGATGCCAAGGATGTGCTCTGGTGCTTTTAGTACTCTAAGGTGCATGGTGCTGCCACTGAAGCAGATGTCTACCGAATCCATCGTATTAGATGTTTCATGGACACTGGACGATGCCAAGGATGTGCTCTGGTGCGTTTAGTACTCTAAGGTGCATGGTGCTGCCACTGAAGCAGATGTCTATCGAATCCATCGTATTAGATGTTACATGGACACTGTACGATGCCAAGGATGTGCTCTAGTGCTTTTATTACTCTAAGGTGCACGGTGCTGCCACTGAAGCAGATGTCTTTCGAATCCATCGTATTAGATGTTACATGGACACTGGATGATGCCAAGGATGTGCTCTGGTGCTTTTAGTACTCTAAGGTGCATGGTGCTGCCACTGAAGCAGATGTCTATCGAATCCATCGTATTAGATGTTACATGGACACTGGACGATGCCAAGGATGTGCTCTGGTGCTTTTAGTACTCTAAGGTGCATGGTGCTGCCACTGAAGCAGATGTCTATCGAATCCATCGTATTAGATGTTACATGGACACTGGACGATGCCAAGGATGTGCTCTGGTGCTTTTAGTACTCTAAGGTGCTTGGTGCAGCCACTGAAGCAGATGTCTACCGAATCCATCGTATTAGATGTTTCATGGACACTGGACGATGCCAAGGATGTGCTCTAGTGCTTTTATTACTCTAAGGTGCACGGTGCTGCCACTGAAGCAGATGTCTATCGAATCCATCGTATTAGATGTTACATGGACACTGGACGATGCCAAGGATGTGCTCTGGTGCCTTTAGTACTCTAAGGTGCATGGTGCTGCCACTGAAGCAGATGTCTATCGAATCCATCGTTTAGATGTTACATGGACACTGGACGATGCCAAGGATGTGCTCTGGTGCGTTTAGTACTCTAAGGTGCATGGTGCTGCCACTGAAGTTGATGTCTATCGAATCCATCGTATTAGATGTTACATGGACACTGGACGATGCCAAGGATGTGCTCTGGTGCTTTTAGTACTCTAAGGTGCATGGTGCTGCCACTGAAGCAGATGTCTATCGAATCCATCGTATTAGATGTTACATGGACACTGTACGATGCCAAGGATGTGCTCTGGTGCTTTTAGTACTCTAAGGTGCACGGTGCTGCCACTGAAGCAGATGTCTTTCGAATCCATCGTATTAGATGTTACATGGACACTGGATGATGCCAAGGATGTGCTCTGGTGCTTTTAGTACTCTAAGGTGCATGGTGCTGCCACTGAAGCAGATGTCTACCGAATCCATCGTATTAGATGTTTCATGGACACTGGACGATGCCAAGGATGTGCTCTGGTGCGTTTAGTACTCTAAGGTGCATGGTGCTGCCACTGAAGCAGATGTCTATCGAATCCATCGTATTAGATGTTACATGGACACTGTACGATGCCAAGGATGTGCTCTGGTGCTTTTATTACTCTAAGGTGCACGGTGCTGCCACTGAAGCAGATGTCTTTCGAATCCATCGTATTAGATGTTACATGGACACTGGATGATGCCAAGGATGTGCTCTGGTGCTTTTAGTACTCTAAGGTGCATGGTGCTGCCACTGAAGCAGATGTCTATCGAATCCATCGTATTAGATGTTACATGGACACTGGACGATGCCAAGGATGTGCTCTGGTGCTTTTAGTACTCTAAGGTGCATGGTGCTGCCACTGAAGCAGATGTCTATCGAATCCATCGTATTAGATGTTACATGGACACTGGACGATGCCAAGGATGTGCTCTGGTGCTTTTAGTACTCTAAGGTGCTTGGTGCTGCCACTGAAGCAGATGTCTATCGAATCCATCGTATTAGATGTTACATGGACACTGGACGATGCCAAGGATGTGCTCTGGTGGTTTTAGTACTCTAAGGTACATGGTGCTGCCACTGAAGCAGATGTCTATCGAATCCACCGTATTAGATGTTACATGGACACTGGACGATGCCAAAGATGAGCTCTGGTGCGTTTAGTACTCTAAGGTGCATGGTGCTGCCACTGAAGCAGATGTCTATCGAATCCATCGTATTAGATGTTACATAGACACTGGACGATGCCAAGGATGTGCTCTGGTGCTTTTAGTACTCTAAGGTGCATGGTGCTGCCACTGAAGCAGATGTCTATCGAATCCATCGTATTAGATGTTACATGGACACTGGACGATGCCAAGGATGTGCTCTGGTGCCTTTAGTACTCTAAGGTGCATGGTCCTGCCACTGAAGCAGATGTCTATCGAATCCATCGTTTAGATGTTACATGGACACTGGACGATGCCAAGGATGTGCTCTGGTGCGTTTAGTACTCTAAGGTGCATGGTGCTGCCACTGAACCTGATGTCTATCGAATCCATCGTATTAGATGTTACATGGACACTGGACGATGCCAAGGATGTGCTCTGGTGCTTTTAGTACTCTAAGGTGCATGGTGCTGCCACTGAAGCAGATGTCTATCGAATCCATCGTATTAGATGTTACATGGACACTGTACGATGCCAAGGATGTGCTCTGGTGCTTTTAGTACTCTAAGGTGCACGGTGCTGCCACTGAAGCAGATGTCTTTCGAATCCATAGTACTAGATGTTACATGGACACTGGATGATGCCAAGGATGTGCTCTGGTGCTTTTAGTACTCTAAGGTGCATGGTGCTGCCACTGAAGCAGATGTCTACCGAATCCATCGTATTAGATGTTTCATGGACACTGGACGATGCCAAGGATGTGCTCTGGTGCGTTTAGTACTCTAAGGTGCATGGTGCTGCCACTGAAGCAGATGTCTATCGAATCCATCGTATTAGGAGTTACATGGACACTGGACGATGCCAAGGATGTGCTCTGGTGCTTTTAGTACTCTAAGGTGCATGGTGCTGCCACTTAAGCAGATGTCTATCGAATCCATCGTATTAGATGTTACATGGACACTGGACGATGCCAAGGATGTGCTCTGGTGCGTTTAGTACTCTAAGGTGCATGGTGCTGCCACTGAAGCAGATGTCTATCGAATCCATCGTATTAGATGTTACATGGACACTGTACGATGCCAAGGATGTGCTCTGGTGCTTTTATTACTCTAAGGTGCACGGTGCTGCCACTGAAGCAGATGTCTTTCGAATCCATCGTATTAGATGTTACATGGACACTGGATGATGCCAAGGATGTGCTCTGGTGCTTTTAGTACTCTAAGGTGCATGGTGCTGCCACTGAAGCAGATGTCTATCGAATCCATCGTATTAGATGTTACATGGACACTGGACGATGCCAAGGATGTGCTCTGGTGCTTTTAGTACTCTAAGGTGCATGGTGCTGCCACTGAAGCATATGTCTATCGAATCCATCGTATTAGATGTTACATGGACACTGGACGATGCCAAGGATGTGCTCTGGTGCTTTTAGTACTCTAAGGTGCTTGGTGCTGCCACTGAAGCAGATGTCTATCGAATCCATCGTATTAGATGTTACATGGACACTGGACGATGCCAAGGATGTGCTCTGGTGGTTTTAGTACTCTAAGGTACATGGTGCTGCCACTGAAGCAGATGTCTATCGAATCCATCGTATTAGATGTTACATGGACACTGGACGATGCCAAGGATGTGCTCTGGTGCTTTTAGTACTCTAAGGTGCATGGTGTTGCCACTGAAGCAGATGTCTATCGAATCCATCGTATTAGATGATACATGGACACTGGACGATGCCAAGGATGTGCTCTCGTGCTTTTAGTACTCTAAGGTGCATGGTGCTGCCACTGAAGCAGATGTCTACCGAATCCATCGTATTAGATGTTACATGGACACTGGAAGATGCCAAGGATGTGCTCTGGTGCGTTTAGTACTCTAAGGTGCATGGTGCTGCCACTGAAGCAGATGTCTATCGAATCCATCGTATTAGCTGTTACATGGACACTGGACGATGCCAAGGATGAGCTCTGGTGGTTTTAGTACTCTAAGGTACATGGTGCTGCCACTGAAGCAGATGTCTATCGAATCCATTGTATTAGATGTTACATGGACACTGGACGTTGCCAAGGATGTGCTCTGGTGCTTTTAGTACTCTAAGGTGCATGGTGCTGCCACTTAAGCAGATGTCTATCGAATCCGTCGTATTAGATGTTACATGGACACTGGACGATGCCAAGGATGTGCTCTGGTGCGTTTAGTACTCTAAGGTGCATGGTGCTGCCACTGAAGCAGATGTCTATCGAATCCATCGTATTAGATGTTACATGGACACTGGACGATGCCAAGTATGTGTTCTGGTGCTTTTAGTACTCTAAGGTGCATGGCGCTGCCACTGAAGCAGATGTCTATCGAATCCATCGTATTAGATGTTACATGGACACTGGACGATGCCAAAGATGTGCTCTGGTGCGTTTAGTACTCTAAGGTGCATGGTGCTGCCACTGAAGCAGATGTCTATCGAATCCATCGTATTAGATGTTACATAGACACTGGACGATGCCAAGGATGTGCTCTGGTGCTTTTAGTACTCTAACTTGCATGGTGCTGCCACTGAAGCAGATGTCTATCGAATCCATCGTATTAGATGTTACATGGACACTGGACGATGCCAAGGATGTGCTCTGGTGCCTTTAGTACTCTAAGGTGCATGGTACTGCCACTGAAGCAGATGTCTATCGAATCCATCGTTTAGATGTTACATGGACACTGGACGATGCCAAGGATGTGCTCTGGTGCGTTTAGTACTCTAAGGTGCATAGTGCTGCCACTGAAGCTGATGTCTATCGAATCCATCGTATTAGATGTTACATGGACACTGGACGATGCCAAGGATGTGCCCTGGTGCTTTTAGTACTCTAAGGTGCATTGTGCTGCCACTGAAGCAGATGTCTATCGAATCCATCGTATTAGATGTTACATGGACACTGTACGATGCCAAGGATGTGCTCTGGTGCTTTTAGTACTCTAAGGTGCACGGTGCTGCCACTGAAGCAGATGTCTTTCGAATCCATCGTATTAGATGTTACATGGACACTGGATGATGCCAAGGATGTGCTCTGGTGCTTTTAGTACTCTAAGGTGCATGGTGCTGCCACTGAAGCAGATGTCTACCGAATCCATCGTATTAGATGTTTCATGGACACTGGACGATGCCAAGGATGTGCTCTGGTGCGTTTAGTACTCTAAGGTGCATGGTGCTGCCACTGAAGCAGATGTCTTTCGAATCCATCATATTAGATGTTACATGGACACTGGACGATTCCAAGGATGTGCTCTGGTGCTTTTAGTACTCTAAGGTGCATGGTGCTGCCACTTAAGCAGATGTCTATCGAATCCATCGTATTAGACGTTACATGGACACTGGACGATGCCAAGGATGTGCTCTGGTGCGTTTAGTACTCTAAGGTGCATGGTGCTGCCACTGAAGCAGATGTCTATCGAATCCATCGTATTAGATGTTACATGGACACTGTACGATGCCAAGGATGTGCTCTGGTTCTTTTATTACTCTAAGGTGCACGGTGCTGCCACTGAAGCAGATGTCTTTCGAATCCATCGTATTAGATGTTACATGGACACTGGATGATGCCAAGGATGTGCTCTGGTGCTTTTAGTACTCTAAGGTGCATGTGCTGCCACTGAAGCAGATGTCTATCGAATCCATCGTATTAGATGTTACATGGACACTGGAGGATGCCAAGGATGTGCTCTGGTGCTTTTAGTACTCTAAGGTGCATGGTGCTGCCACTGAAGCAGATGTCTATCGAATCCATCGTATTAGATGTTACATGGACACTGGACGATGCCAAGGATGTGCTCTGGTGCTTTTAGTACTCTAAGGTGCTTGGTGCTGCCACTGAAGCAGATGTCTATCGAATCCATCGTATTAGATGTTACATGGACACTGGACGATGCCAAGGATGTGCTCTGGTGGTTTTAGTACTCTAAGGTACATGGTGCTGCCACTGAAGCAGATGTCTATCGAATCCATCGTATTAGATGTTACATGGACACTGGACGATGCCAAGGATGTGCTCTGGTGCTTTTAGTACTCTAAGGTGCATGGTGTTGCCACTGAAGCAGATGTCTATCGAATCCATCGTATTAGATGATACATGGACACTGGACGATGCCAAGGATGTGCTCTCGTGCTTTTAGTACTCTAAGGTGCATGGTGCTGCCACTGAAGCAGATGTCTACCGAATCCATCGTATTAGATGTTACATGGACACTGGACGATGCCAAGGATGTGCTCTGGTGCGTTTAGTACTCTAAGGTGCATGGTGCTGCCACTGAAGCAGATGTCTATCGAATCCATCGTATTAGATGTTACATGGACACTGGACGATGCCAAGGATGTGCTCTGGTGCGTTTAGTACTCTAAGGTGCATGGTGCTGCCACTGAAGCAGATGTCTATCGAATCCATCGTATTAGCTGTTACATGGACACTGGACGATGCCAAGGATGTGCTCTGGTGGTTTTAGTACTCTAAGGCACATGGTGCTGCCACTGAAGCAGATGTCTATCGAATCCATCGTATTAGATGTTACATGGACACTGGACGATGCCAAGGATGTGCTCTGGTGCTTTTAGTACTCTAAGGTGCATGGTGCTGCCACTCAAGCAGATGTCTATCGAATCCATCGTATTAGAAGTTACATGGACACTGTACGATGCCAAGGATGTGCTCTGAGGCTTTTAATACTCTAAGGTGCACGGTGCTGCCACTGAAGCAGATGTCTTTCGAATCCATCGTATTAGATGTTACATGGACACTGGATGATGCCAAGGATGTGCTCTGGTGCTTTTAGTACTCTAAGGTGCATTGTGCTGCCACTGAAGGAGATGTCTATGGAATCCATCGCATTAGATGTTACATGGACACTGGACGATGCCAAGTATGTGCACTGGTGCTTTTAGTACTCTAAGGTGCATGGTGCTGCCACTGAAGCAGATGTTTATCGAATCCATCGTATTACATGTTACATGGACACTGGACGGTGCCAAAGATGAGCTCTGGTGCGTTTAGTACTCTAAGGTGCATGGTGCTGCCACTGAAGCAGATGTCTATCGAATCCATCGTATTAGATGTTACATAGACACTGGACGATGCCAAGGATGTGCTCTGGTGCTTTTAGTACTCTAAGGTGCATGGTGCTGCCACTGAAGCAGATGTCTATCGAATCCATCGTATTAGATGTTACATGGACACTGGACGATGCCAAGGATGTGCTCTGGTGCGTTTAGTACTCTAAGGTGCATTTTGCTGCCACTGAAGCAGATGTCTATCGAATCCATCGTATTAGATGTTACATGGACACTGGACGATGCCAAGGATGTGCTCTGGTGCTTTTAGTACTCTAAGGTGCATGGTGCTGCCACTTAAGCAGATGTCTATCGAATCCATCGTATTAGATGTTACATGGACACTGGACGATGCCAAGGATGTGCTCTGGTGCGTTTAGTACTCTAAGGTGCATGGTGCTGCCACTGAAGCAGATGTCTATCGAATCCATCGTATTAGATGTTACATGGACACTGTACGATGCCAAGGATGTGCTCTGGTGCTTTTATTACTCTAAGGTGCACGGTGCTGCCACTGAAGCAGATGTCTTTCGAATCCATCGTATTAGATGTTACATGGACACTGGATGATGCCAAGGATGTGCTCTGGTGCTTTTAGTACTCTAAGGTGCATGGTGCTGCCACTGAAGCAGATGTCTATCGAATCCATCGTATTAGATGTTACATGGACACTGGACGATGCCAAGGATGTGCTCTGGTGCGTTTAGTACTCTAAGGTGCATGGTGCTGCCACTGAAGCAGATGTCTATCGAATCCATCGTATTAGATGTTACATGGACACTGGACGATCCCAAGTATGTGCTCTGGTGCTTTTAGTACTCTAAGGTGCATGGTGCTGCCACTGAAGCAGATGTTTATCGAATCCATCGTATTACATGTTACATGGACACTGGACGATGCCAAGGATGTGCTCTGGTGCGTTTAGTACTCTAAGGTGCATGGTGCTGCCACTGAAGCAGATGTCTATCGAATCCATCGTATTAGATGTTACATGGACACTGGACGATGCCAAGGATGTGCTCTGGTGCTTTTAGTACTCTAAGGTGCATGGTGCTGCCACTGAAGCAGATGTCTATCGAATCCATCGTATTAGATGTTACATGGACACTGGACGATGCCAAGGATGTGCTCTGGTGCTTTTAGTACTCTAAGGTGCTTGGTGCAGCCACTGAAGCAGATGTCTATCGAATCCATCGTATTAGATGTTACATGGACACTGGACGATGCCAAGGATGTGCTCTGGTGGTTTTAGTACTCTAAGGTACATGGTGCTGCCACTGAAGCAGATGTCTATCGAATCCATCGTATTAGATGTTACATGGACAGTGGACGATGCCAAGGATGTGCTCTGGTGCTTTTAGTACTCTAAGGTGCATGGTGTTGCCACTGAAGCAGATGTCTATCGAATCCATCGTATTAGATGATACATGGACACTGGACGATGCCAAGGATGTGCTCTCGTGCTTTTAGTACTCTAAGGTGCATGGTGCTGCCACTGAAGCAGATGTCTACCGAATCCATCGTATTAGATGTTACATGGACACTGGACGATGCCAAGGATGTGCTCTGGTGCGTTTAGTACTCTAAGGTGCATGGTGCTGCCACTGAAGCAGATGTCTATCGAATCCATCGTATTAGCTGTTACATGGACACTGGACGATGCCAAGGATGTGCTCTGGTGGTTTTAGTACTCTAAGGTACATGGTTCTGCCACTGAAGCAGATGTCTATCGAATCCATCGTATTAGATGTTACATGGACACTGGACGATGCCAAGGATGTGCTCTGGTGCTTTTAGTACTCTAAGGTGCATGGTGCTGCCACTGAAGCACATGTCTATCGAATCCATCGTATTAGATGTTACATGGACACTGGACGATGCCAAGGATGTGCTCTGGTGCGTTTAGTACTCTAAGGTGCATGGTGCTGCCACTGAAGCAGATGTCTATCGAATCCATCGTATTAGATGTTACATGGACACTGGACGATGCCAAGTATGTGTTCTGGTGCTTTTAGTACTCTAAGGTGCATGGTGCTGCCACTGAAGCAGATGTCTATCGAATCCATCGTATTAGATGTTACATGGACACTGGACGATGCCAAAGATGTGCTCTGGTGCGTTTAGTACTCTAAGGTGCATGGTGCTGCCACTGAAGCAGATGTCTATCGAATCCATCGTATTAGATGTTACATAGACACTGGACGATGCCAAGGATGTGCTCTGGTGCTTTTAGTACTCTAAGGTGCATGGTGCTGCCACTAAGGCAGATGTCTATCGAATCCATCGTATTAGATGTTACATGGACACTGGACGATGCCAAAGATGAGCTCTGGTGCGTTTAGTACTCTAAGGTGCATGGTGCTGCCACTGAAGCAGATGTCTATCGAATCCATCGTATTAGATGTTACATGGACACTGGACGATGCCAAGGATGTGCTCTGGTGCTTTTAGTACTCTAAGGTGCTTGGTGCAGCCACTGAAGCAGATGTCTATCGAATCCATCGTATTAGATGTATCATGGACACTGGACGATGCCAAGGATGTGCTCTGGTGGTTTTAGTACTCTAAGGTACATGGTGCTGCCACTGAAGCAGATGTCTATCGAATCCACCGTATTAGATGTTACATGGACACTGGACGATGCCAAAGATGAGCTCTGGTGCGTTTAGTACTCTAAGGTGCATGGTGCTGCCACTGAAGCAGATGTCTATCGAATCCATCGTATTAGATGTTACATAGACTCTGGACGATGCCAAGGATGTGCTCTGGTGCTTTTAGTACTCTAAGGTGCATGGTGCTGCCACTGAAGCAGATGTCTATCGAATCCATCGTATTAGATGTTACATGGACACTGTACGATGCCAAGGATGTGCTCTGAGGCTTTTAGTACTCTAAGGCGCACGGTGCTGCCACTGATGCAGATGTCTTTCGAATCCATCGTATTAGATGTTACATGGACACTGGATGATGCCAAGGATGTGCTCTGGTGCTTTTAGTACTCTAAGGTGCATTGTGCTGCCACTGAAGGAGATGTCTATGGAATCCATCGTATTAGATGTTACATGGACACTGGACGATGCCAAGTATGTGCTCTGGTGCTTTTAGTACTCTAAGGTGCATGGTGCTGCCACTGAAGCAGATGTTTATCGAATCCATCGTATTACATGTTACATGGACACTGGACGATGCCAAGGAAGTGCTCTGGGGCGTTTAGTACTCTAAGGTGCATGGTGCTGCCACTGAAGCAGATGTCTATCGAATCCATCGTATTAGATGTTACATGGACACTGGACGATGCCAAGTATGTGCTCTGGTGCTTTTAGTACTCTAAGGTGCATGGTGCTGCCACTGAAGCAGATGTCTATCGAATCCACCGTATTAGATGTTACATGGACACTGGACGATGCCAAAGATGAGCTCTGGTGCGTTTAGTACTCTAAGGTGCATGGTGCTGCCACTGAAGCAGATGTCTATCGAATCCATCGTATTAGATGTTACATAGACACTGGACGATGCCAAGGATGTGCTCTGGTGCTTTTAGTACTCTAAGGTGCATGGTGCTGCCACTGAAGCAGATGTCTATCGAATCCATCGTATTAGATGTTACATGGACACTGGACGATGCCAAGGATGTGCTCTGGTGCCTTTAGTACTCTAAGGTGCATGGTGCTGCCACTGAAGCAGATGTCTATCGAATCCATCGTTTAGATGTTACATGGACACTGGACGATGCCAAGGATGTGCTCTGGTGCGTTTAGTACTCTAAGGTGCATGGTGCTGCCACTGAAGTTGATGTCTATCGAATCCATCGTATTAGATGTTACATGGACACTGGACGATGCCAAGGATGTGCTCTGGTGCTTTTAGTACTCTAAGGTGCATGGTGCTGTCACTGAAGCAGATGTCTATCGAATCCATCGTATTAGATGTTACATGGACACTGTACGATGCCAAGGATGTGCTCTGGTGCTTTTAGTACTCTAAGGTGCACGGTGCTGCCACTGAAGCAGATGTCTTTCGAATCCATCGTATTAGATGTTACATGGACACTGGATGATGCCAAGGATGTGCTCTGGTGCTTTTAGTACTCTAAGGTGCATGGTGCTGCCACTGAAGCAGATGTCTACCGAATCCATCGTATTAGATGTTTCATGGACACTGGACGATGCCAAGGATGTGCTCTGGTGCGTTTAGTACTCTAAGGTGCATGGTGCTGCCACTGAAGCAGATGTCTATCGAATCCATCGTATTAGATGTTACATGGACACTGTACGATGCCAAGGATGTGCTCTGGTGCTTTTATTACTCTAAGGTGCACGGTGCTGCCACTGAAGCAGATGTCTTTCGAATCCATCGTATTAGATGTTACATGGACACTGGATGATGCCAAGGATGTGCTCTGGTGCTTTTAGTACTCTAAGGTGCATGGTGCTGCCACTGAAGCAGATGTCTATCGAATCCATCGTATTAGATGTTACATGGACACTGGACGATGCCAAGGATGTGCTCTGGTGCTTTTAGTACTCTAAGGTGCATGGTGCTGCCACTGAAGCAGATGTCTATCGAATCCATCGTATTAGATGTTACATGGACACTGGACGATGCCAAGGATGTGCTCTGGTGCTTTTAGTACTCTAAGGTGCTTGGTGCTGCCACTGAAGCAGATGTCTATCGAATCCATCGTATTAGATGTTACATGGACACTGGACGATGCCAAGGATGTGCTCTGGTGGTTTTAGTACTCTAAGGTACATGGTGCTGCCACTGAAGCAGATGTCTATCGAATCCACCGTATTAGATGTTACATGGACACTGGACGATGCCAAAGATGAGCTCTGGTGCGTTTAGTACTCTAAGGTGCATGGTGCTGCCACTGAAGCAGATGTCTATCGAATCCATCGTATTAGATGTTACATAGACACTGGACGATGCCAAGGATGTGCTCTGGTGCTTTTAGTACTCTAAGGTGCATGGTGCTGCCACTGAAGCAGATGTCTATCGAATCCATCGTATTAGATGTTACATGGACACTGGACGATGCCAAGGATGTGCTCTGGTGCCTTTAGTACTCTAAGGTGCATGGTCCTGCCACTGAAGCAGATGTCTATCGAATCCATCGTTTAGATGTTACATGGACACTGGACGATGCCAAGGATGTGCTCTGGTGCGTTTAGTACTCTAAGGTGCATGGTGCTGCCACTGAACCTGATGTCTATCGAATCCATCGTATTAGATGTTACATGGACACTGGACGATGCCAAGGATGTGCTCTGGTGCTTTTAGTACTCTAAGGTGCATGGTGCTGCCACTGAAGCAGATGTCTATCGAATCCATCGTATTAGATGTTACATGGACACTGTACGATGCCAAGGATGTGCTCTGGTGCTTTTAGTACTCTAAGGTGCACGGTGCTGCCACTGAAGCAGATGTCTTTCGAATCCATAGTACTAGATGTTACATGGACACTGGATGATGCCAAGGATGTGCTCTGGTGCTTTTAGTACTCTAAGGTGCATGGTGCTGCCACTGAAGCAGATGTCTACCGAATCCATCGTATTAGATGTTTCATGGACACTGGACGATGCCAAGGATGTGCTCTGGTGCGTTTAGTACTCTAAGGTGCATGGTGCTGCCACTGAAGCAGATGTCTATCGAATCCATCGTATTAGGTGTTACATGGACACTGGACGATGCCAAGGATGTGCTCTGGTGCTTTTAGTACTCTAAGGTGCATGGTGCTGCCACTTAAGCAGATGTCTATCGAATCCATCGTATTAGATGTTACATGGACACTGGACGATGCCAAGGATGTGCTCTGGTGCGTTTAGTACTCTAAGGTGCATGGTGCTGCCACTGAAGCAGATGTCTATCGAATCCATCGTATTAGATGTTACATGGACACTGTACGATGCCAAGGATGTGCTCTGGTGCTTTTATTACTCTAAGGTGCACGGTGCTGCCACTGAAGCAGATGTCTTTCGAATCCATCGTATTAGATGTTACATGGACACTGGATGATGCCAAGGATGTGCTCTGGTGCTTTTAGTACTCTAAGGTGCATGGTGCTGCCACTGAAGCAGATGTCTATCGAATCCATCGTATTAGATGTTACATGGACACTGGACGATGCCAAGGATGTGCTCTGGTGCTTTTAGTACTCTAAGGTGCATGGTGCTGCCACTGAAGCATATGTCTATCGAATCCATCGTATTAGATGTTACATGGACACTGGACGATGCCAAGGATGTGCTCTGGTGCTTTTAGTACTCTAAGGTGCTTGGTGCTGCCACTGAAGCAGATGTCTATCGAATCCATCGTATTAGATGTTACATGGACACTGGACGATGCCAAGGATGTGCTCTGGTGGTTTTAGTACTCTAAGGTACATGGTGCTGCCACTGAAGCAGATGTCTATCGAATCCATCGTATTAGATGTTACATGGACACTGGACGATGCCAAGGATGTGCTCTGGTGCTTTTAGTACTCTAAGGTGCATGGTGTTGCCACTGAAGCAGATGTCTATCGAATCCATCGTATTAGATGATACATGGACACTGGACGATGCCAAGGATGTGCTCTCGTGCTTTTAGTACTCTAAGGTGCATGGTGCTGCCACTGAAGCAGATGTCTACCGAATCCATCGTATTAGATGTTACATGGACACTGGAAGATGCCAAGGATGTGCTCTGGTGCGTTTAGTACTCTAAGGTGCATGGTGCTGCCACTGAAGTAAGGTGCATGGTGCTGCCACTGAAGCAGATGTCTATCGAATCCATCGTATTAGATGTTACATGGACACTGGACGATGCCAAGGATGTGCTCTGGTGCGTTTAGTACTCTAAGGTGCATGGTGCTGCCACTGAAGCAGATGTCTATCGAATCCATCGTATTAGATGTTACATGGACACTGGACGATGCCAAGGATGTGCTCTGGTGCTTTTAGTACTCTAAGGTGCATGGTGCTGCCACTTAAGCAGATGTCTATCGAATCCATCGTATTAGATGTTACATGGACACTGGACGATGCCAAGGATGTGCTCTGGTGCGTTTAGTACTCTAAGGTGCATGGTGCTGCCACTGAAGCAGATGTCTATCGAATCCATCGTATTAGATGTTACATGGACACTGTACGATGCCAAGGATGTGCTCTGGTGCTTTTATTACTCTAAGGTGCACGGTGCTGCCACTGAAGCAGTTGTCTTTCGAATCCATCGTATTAGATGTTACATGGACACTGGATGATGCCAAGGATGTGCTCTGGTGCTTTTAGTACTCTTAGGTGCATGGTGCTGCCACTGAAGCAGATGTCTATCGAATCCATCGTATTAGATGATACATGGACACTGGACGATGCCAAGGATGTGCTCTGGTGCGTTTAGTACTCTAAGGTGCATGGTGCTGCCACTGAAGCAGATGTCTATCGAATCCATCGTATTAGATGTTACATGGACACTGGACGATGCGAAGGATGTGCTCTGGTGCTTTTAGTACTCTAAGGTGCATGGTGCTGCCACTGAAGCAGATGTCTATCGAATCCATCGTATTAGATGTTACATGGACACTGGACGATGCCAAGGATGTGCTCTGGTGCTTTTAGTACTCTAAGGTGCTTGGTGCTGCCACTGAAGCAGATGTCTATCGAATCCATCGTATTAGATGTTACATGGACACTGGACGATGCCAAGGATGTGCTCTGGTGGTTTTAGTACTCTAAGGTACATGGTGCTGCCACTGAAGCAGATGTCTATCGAATCCATCGTATTAGATGTTACATGGACACTGGACGATGCCAAGGATGTGCTCTGGTGCTTTTAGTACTCTAAGGTGCATGGTGTTGCCACTGAAGCAGATGTCTATCGAATCCATCGTATTAGATGATACATGGACACTGGACGATGCCAAGGATGTGCTCTCGTGCTTTTAGTACTCTAAGGTGCATGGTGCTGCCACTGAAGCAGATGTCTACCGAATCCATCGTATTAGATGTTACATGGACACTGGACGATGCCAAGGATGTGCTCTGGTGCGTTTAGTACTCTAAGGTGCATGGTGCTGCCACTGAAGCAGATGTCTATCGAATCCATCGTATTAGCTGTTACATGGACACTGGACGATGCCAAGGATGTGCTCTGGTGGTTTTAGTACTCTAAGGTACATGGTTCTGCCACTGAAGCAGATGTCTATCGAATCCATCGTATTAGATGTTACATGGACACTGGACGATGCGAAGGATGTGCTCTGGTGCTTTTAGTACTCTAAGGTGCATGGTGCTGCCACTGAAGCACATGTCTATCGAATCCATCGTATTAGATGTTACATGGACACTGGACGATGCCAAGGATGAGCTCTGGTGCGTTTAGTACTCTAAGGTGCATGGTGCTGCCACTGAAGCAGATGTCTATCGAATCCATCGTATTAGATGTTACATGGACACTGGACGATGCCAAGTATGTGTTCTGGTGCTTTTAGTACTCTAAGGTGCATGGTGCTGCCACTGAAGCAGATGTCTATCGAATCCATCGTATTAGATGTTACATGGACACTGGACGATGCCAAAGATGTGCTCTGGTGCGTTTAGTACTCTAAGGTGCATGGTGCTGCCACTGAAGCAGATGTCTATCGAATCCATCGTATTAGATGTTACATAGACACTGGACGATGCCAAGGATGTGCTCTGGTGCTTTTAGTACTCTAAGGTGCATGGTGCTGCCACTAAGGCAGATGTCTATCGAATCCATCGTATTAGATGTTACATGGACACTGGACGATGCCAAGGTTGTGCTCTGGTACTTTTAGTACTCTATGGTGCATGGTGCTACCACTGAAGCAGATGTCTATCGAATCCATCGTATTAGATGTTACATGGACACTGGACGATGCCAAGGATGTGCTCTGGTGCGTTTAGTACTCTAAGGTGCATGGTGCTGCCACTGAAGCAGATGTCTATCGAATCCATCGTATTAGATGTTACATGGACACTGGACAATGCCAAGGATGTGCTCTGGTGCCTTTAGTACTCTAAGGTGCATGGTGCTGCCACTGAAGCAGATGTCTATCGAATCCATCGTATTAGATGTTACATGGACACTGGACGATGCCAATGATGTGCTCTGGTGCTTTTCGTACTCTAAGGTGCATGGAGCTGCCACTGAAGCAGATGGGCGAATCCATCGTATTAGATGTTACATGGACACTGGACGATGCCAAGGATGTGCTTTGGTGCTTTTAGTACTCTAAGGTGCATGGTGCTGCCACTGAAGCATATGTCTATCGAATCCATCGTATTAGATGTTACATGGACACTGGACGATGCCAAGGATGTGCTCTGGTGCGTTTCGTACTCTAAGGTGCATGGTGCTGCCACTGAAGCAGATGTATATCGAATCCATCGTATTAGATGTTACATGGACACTGGACGATGCCAAGGATATGCTCTGGTGCGTTTAGTACTCTAAGGTGCATGGTGCTGCCACTGAAGCAGATGTCTATCGAATCCATCGTATTAGATGTTACATGGACACTGGACGATGCCAATGATGTGCTCTGGTGCTTTTCGTACTCTAAGGTGCATGGAGCTGCCACTGAAGCAGATGGGCGAATCCATCGTATTAGATGTTACATGGACACTGGACGATGCCAAGGATGTGCTTTGGTGCCTTTAGTACTCTAAGGTGCATGGTGCTCCCACTGAAGCAGATGTCTATCGAATCCATCGTATTAGATGTTACATGGACACTGGACGATGCCAAGGATGTGCTCTGGTGCGTTTAGTACTCTAAGGTGCATGGTGCTGCCACTGAAGCAGATGTCTATCGAATCCATCGTATTAGATGTTACATGGACACTGGACGATGCCAAGGATGTGCTCTGGTGCGTTTAGTACTCTAAGGTGCATGGTGCTGCCACTGAAGCAGATGTCTATCGAATCCATCGTATTAGATGTTACATGGACACTGGACGATGCCAAGGATGTGCTCTGGTGCTTTTAGTACTCTAAGGTGCATGGTGCTGCCACTGAAGCACATGTCTATCGAATCCATCGTATTAGATGTTACATGGACACTGGACGATGCCAAGGATGTGCTCTGGTGCTTTTAGTACTCTAAGGTGCTTGGTGCTGCCACTGAAGCAGATGTCTATCGAATCCATCGTATTAGATGTTACATGGACACTGGACGATGCCAAGGATGTGCTCTGGTGGTTTTAGTACTCTAAGGTACATGGTGCTGCCACTGAAGCAGATGTCTATCGAATACATCGTATTAGATGTTACATGGACACTGGACGATGCCAAGGATGTGCTCTGGTGCTTTTAGTACTCTAAGGTGCATGGTGTTGCCACTGAAGCAGATGTCTATCGAATCCATCGTATTAGATGATACATGGACACTGGACGATGCCAAGGATGTGCTCTCGTGCTTTTAGTACTCTAAGGTGCATGGTGCTGCCACTGAAGCAGATGTCTACCGAATCCATCGTATTAGATGTTACATGGACACTGGACGATGCCAAGGATGTGCTCCGGTGCGTTAAGTACTCTAAGGTGCATGGTGCTGCCACTGAAGCAGATGTCTATCGAATCCATCGTATTAGATGTTACATGGACACTGGACGATGCCAAGGATGTGCTCTGGTGCGTTTAGTCCTCTAAGGTGCATGGTGCTGCCACTGAAGCAGATGTCTATCGAATCCATCGTATTAGATGTTACATGGACACTGGACGATGCCAAGGATGTGCTCTGGTGCGTTTAGTACTCTAAGGTGCATGGTGCTGCCACTGAAGCAGATGTCTATCGAATCCATCGTATTAGATGTTACATGGACACTGGACGATGCCAAGGATGTGCTCTGGTGGTTTTAGTACTCTAAGGTGCATGGTGCTGCCACTGAAGCATATGTCTATCGAATCCATCGTATTAGATGTTACATGGACACTGGACGATGCCAAGGATATGCTCTGGTGCGTTTAGTACTCTAAGGTACATGGTGCTGCCACTGAAGCAGATGTCTATCGAATCCATCGTATTAGATGTTACATGGACACTGGACGATGCCAAGGATGTGCTCTGGTGCTTTTAGTACTCTAAGGTGCATGGTGCTGCCACTGAAGCAGATGTCTATCGAATCCATCGTATTAGATGTTACATGGACACTGTACGATGCCAAGGATGTGCTCTGAGGCTTTTAGTACTCTAAGGTGCACGGTGCTGCCACTGAAGCAGATGTCTTTCGAATCCATCGTATTAGATGTTACATGGACACTGGATGATGCCAAGGATGTGCTCTGGTGCTTTTTGTACTCTAAGGTGCATTGTGCTGGCACTGAAGGAGATGTCTATGGAATCCATCGTATTAGATGTTACATGGACACTGGACGATGCCAAGTATGTGCTCTGGTGCTTTTAGTACTCTAAGGTGCATGGTGCTGCCACTGAAGCAGATGTTAATCGAACCCATCGTATTACATGCTACATGGACACTGGACGATGCCAAAGATGAGCTCTGGTGCGTTTATTACTCTAAGGTGCATGGTGCTGCCACTGAAGCAGATGTCTATCGAATCCATCGTATTAGATGTTACATAGACACTGGACGATGCCAAGGATGTGCTCTGGTGCTTTTAGTACTCTAAGGTGCTTGGTGCTGCCACTGAAGCAGATGTCTATCGAATCCATCGTATTAGATGTTACATGGACACTGGACGATGCCAAGGATGTGCTCTGGTGGTTTTAGTACTCTAAGGTACATGGTGCTGCCACTGAAGCAGATGTCTATCGAATCCATCGTATTAGATGTTACATGGAAACTGGACGACGCCAAGGATGTGCTCTGGTGCTTTTAGTACTCTAAGGTGCATGGTGTTGCCACTGAAGCAGATGTCTATCGAATCCATCGTATTAGATGATACATGGACACTGGACGATGCCAAGGATGTGCTCTCGTGCTTTTAGTACTCTAAGGTGCATGGTGCTGCCACTGAAGCAGATGTCTACCGAATCCATCGTATTAGATGTTACATGGACACTGGACGATGCCAAGGATGTGCTCTGGTGCGTTTAGTACTCTAAGGTGCATGGTGCTGCCACTGAAGCAGATGTCTATCGAATCCATCGTATTAGCTGTTACATGGACACTGGACGATGCCAAGGATGTGCTCTGGTGGTTTTAGTACTCTAAGGTACATGGTTCTGCCACTGAAGCAGATGTCTATCGAATCCATCGTATTAGATGTTACATGGACACTGGACGATGCGAAGGATGTGCTCTGGTGCTTTTAGTACTCTAAGGTGCATGGTGCTGCCACTGAAGCACATGTCTATCGAATCCATCGTATTAGATGTTACATGGACACTGGACGATGCCAAGGATGAGCTCTGGTGCGTTTAGTACTCTAAGGTGCATGGTGCTGCCACTGAAGCAGATGTCTATCGAATCCATCGTATTAGATGTTACATGGACACTGGACGATGCCAAGTATGTGTTCTGGTGCTTTTAGTACTCTAAGGTGGATGGTGCTGCCACTGAAGCAGATGTCTATCGAATCCATCGTATTAGATGTTACATGGACACTGGACGATGCCAAAGATGTGCTCTGGTGCGTTTAGTACTCTAAGGTGCATGGTGCTGCCACTGAAGCAGATGTCTATCGAATCCATCGTATTAGATGTTACATAGACACTGGACGATGCCAAGGATGTGCTCTGGTGCTTTTAGTACTCTAAGGTGCATGGTGCTGCCACTAAGGCAGATGTCTATCGAATCCATCGTATTAGATGTTACATGGACACTGGACGATGCCAAGGTTGTGCTCTGGTACTTTTAGTACTCTATGGTGCATGGTGCTACCACTGAAGCAGATGTCTATCGAATCCATCGTATTAGATGTTACATGGACACTGGACGATGCCAAGGATGTGCTCTGGTGCGTTTAGTACTCTAAGGTGCATGGTGCTGCCACTGAAGCAGATGTCTATCGAATCCATCGTATTAGATGTTACATGGACACTGGACAATGCCAAGGATGTGCTCTGGTGCCTTTAGTACTCTAAGGTGCATGGTGCTGCCACTGAAGCAGATGTCTATCGAATCCATCGTATTAGATGTTACATGGACACTGGACGATGCCAATGATGTGCTCTGGTGCTTTTCGTACTCTAAGGTGCATGGAGCTGCCACTGAAGCAGATGGGCGAATCCATCGTATTAGATGTTACATGGACACTGGACGATGCCAAGGATGTGCTTTGGTGCTTTTAGTACTCTAAGGTGCATGGTGCTGCCACTGAAGCATATGTCTATCGAATCCATCGTATTAGATGTTACATGGACACTGGACGATGCCAAGGATGTGCTCTGGTGCGTTTCGTACTCTAAGGTGCATGGTGCTGCCACTGAAGCAGATGTATATCGAATCCATCGTATTAGATGTTACATGGACACTGGACGATGCCAAGGATATGCTCTGGTGCGTTTAGTACTCTAAGGTGCATGGTGCTGCCACTGAAGCAGATGTCTATCGAATCCATCGTATTAGATGTTACATGGACACTGGACGATGCCAATGATGTGCTCTGGTGCTTTTCGTACTCTAAGGTGCATGGAGCTGCCACTGAAGCAGATGGGCGAATCCATCGTATTAGATGTTACATGGACACTGGACGATGCCAAGGATGTGCTTTGGTGCCTTTAGTACTCTAAGGTGCATGGTGCTCCCACTGAAGCAGATGTCTATCGAATCCATCGTATTAGATGTTACATGGACACTGGACGATGCCAAGGATGTGCTCTGGTGCGTTTAGTACTCTAAGGTGCATGGTGCTGCCACTGAAGCAGATGTCTATCGAATCCATCGTATTAGATGTTACATGGACACTGGACGATGCCAAGGATGTGCTCTGGTGCGTTTAGTACTCTAAGGTGCATGGTGCTGCCACTGAAGCAGATGTCTATCGAATCCATCGTATTAGATGTTACATGGACACTGGACGATGCCAAGGATGTGCTCTGGTGCTTTTAGTACTCTAAGGTGCATGGTGCTGCCACTGAAGCACATGTCTATCGAATCCATCGTATTAGATGTTACATGGACACTGGACGATGCCAAGGATGTGCTCTGGTGCTTTTAGTACTCTAAGGTGCTTGGTGCTGCCACTGAAGCAGATGTCTATCGAATCCATCGTATTAGATGTTACATGGACACTGGACGATGCCAAGGATGTGCTCTGGTGGTTTTAGTACTCTAAGGTACATGGTGCTGCCACTGAAGCAGATGTCTATCGAATCCATCGTATTAGATGTTACATGGACACTGGACGATGCCAAGGATGTGCTCTGGTGCTTTTAGTACTCTAAGGTGCATGGTGTTGCCACTGAAGCAGATGTCTATCGAATCCATCGTATTAGATGATACATGGACACTGGACGATGCCAAGGATGTGCTCTCGTGCTTTTAGTACTCTAAGGTGCATGGTGCTGCCACTGAAGCAGATGTCTACCGAATCCATCGTATTAGATGTTACATGGACACTGGACGATGCCAAGGATGTGCTCCGGTGCGTTAAGTACTCTAAGGTGCATGGTGCTGCCACTGAAGCAGATGTCTATCGAATCCATCGTATTAGATGTTACATGGACACTGGACGATGCCAAGGATGTGCTCTGGTGCGTTTAGTCCTCTAAGGTGCATGGTGCTGCCACTGAAGCAGATGTCTATCGAATCCATCGTATTAGATGTTACATGGACACTGGACGATGCCAAGGATGTGCTCTGGTGCGTTTAGTACTCTAAGGTGCATGGTGCTGCCACTGAAGCAGATGTCTATCGAATCCATCGTATTAGATGTTACATGGACACTGGACGATGCCAAGGATGTGCTCTGGTGGTTTTAGTACTCTAAGGTGCATGGTGCTGCCACTGAAGCATATGTCTATCGAATCCATCGTATTAGATGTTACATGGACACTGGACGATGCCAAGGATATGCTCTGGTGCGTTTAGTACTCTAAGGTACATGGTGCTGCCACTGAAGCAGATGTCTATCGAATCCATCGTATTAGATGTTACATGGACACTGGACGATGCCAAGGATGTGCTCTGGTGCTTTTAGTACTCTAAGGTGCATGGTGCTGCCACTGAAGCAGATGTCTATCGAATCCATCGTATTAGATGTTACATGGACACTGTACGATGCCAAGGATGTGCTCTGAGGCTTTTAGTACTCTAAGGTGCACGGTGCTGCCACTGAAGCAGATGTCTTTCGAATCCATCGTATTAGATGTTACATGGACACTGGATGATGCCAAGGATGTGCTCTGGTGCTTTTTGTACTCTAAGGTGCATTGTGCTGGCACTGAAGGAGATGTCTATGGAATCCATCGTATTAGATGTTACATGGACACTGGACGATGCCAAGTATGTGCTCTGGTGCTTTTAGTACTCTAAGGTGCATGGTGCTGCCACTGAAGCAGATGTTAATCGAACCCATCGTATTACATGCTACATGGACACTGGACGATGCCAAAGATGAGCTCTGGTGCGTTTATTACTCTAAGGTGCATGGTGCCGCCACTGAAGCAGATGTCTATCGAATCCATCGTATTAGATGTTACATAGACACTGGACGATGCCAAGGATGTGCTCTGGTGCTTTTAGTACTCTAAGGTGCATGGTGCTGCCACTGAAGCAGATGTCTATCGAATCCATCGTATTAGATGTTACATGGACACTGGACGATGCCAAGGACGTGCTCTGGTGCCTTTAGTACTCTAAGGTGCATGGTGCTGCCACTGAAGCAGATGTCTATCGAATCCATCGTTTAGATGTTACATGGACACTGGACGATGCCAAGGATGTGCTCTGGTGCGTTTAGTACTCTAAGGTGCATGGTGCTGCCACTGAAGCTGATGTCTATCGAATCCATCGTATTAGATGTTACATGGACACTGGACGATGCCAAGGATGTGCTCTGGTGCTTTTAGTACTCTAAGGTGCATGGTGCTGCCACTGAAGCAGATGTCTATCGAATCCATCGTATTAGATGTTACATGGACACTGTACGATGCCAAGGATGTGCTCTGGTGCTTTTAGTACTCTAAGGTGCACGGTGCTGCCACTGAAGCAGATGTCTATCGAATCCATCGTATTAGATGTTACATGGACACTGGATGATGCCAAGGATGTGCTCTGGTGCTTTTAGTACTCTAAGGTGCATGGTGCTGCCACTGAAGCAGATGTCTACCGAATCCATCGTATTAGATGTTTCATGGACACTGAACGATGTCAAGGATGTGCTCTGGTGCGTTTAGTACTCTAAGGTGCATGGTGCTGCCACTGAAGCAGATGTCTATCGAATCCATCGTATTAGATGTTACATGGACACTGGACGATGCCAAGGATGTGCTCAGGTGCTTTTAGTACTCTAAGGTGCATGGTGCTGCCACTTAAGCAGATGTCTATCGAATCCATCGTATTAGATGTTACATGGACACTGGACGATGCCAAGGATGTGCTCTGGTGCGTTTAGTACTCTAAGGTGCATGGTGCTGCCACTGAAGCAGATGTCTATCGAATCCATCGTATTAGATGTTACATGGACACTGTACGATGCCAAGGATGTGCTCTGGTGCTTTTATTACTCTAAGGTGCACGGTGCTGCCACTGAAGCAGATGTCTTTCGAATCCATCGTATTAGATGTTACATGGACACTGGATGATGCCAAGGATGTGCTCTGGTGCTTTTAGTACTCTAAGGTGCATGGTGCTGCCACTGAAGCAGATGTCTATCGAATCCATCGTATTAGATGTTACATGGACACTGGACGATGCCAAGGATGTGCTCTGGTGCGTTTAGTACTCTAAGGTGCATGGTGCTGCCACTGAAGCAGATGTCTATCGAATCCATCGTATTAGATGTTACATGGACACTGGACGATGCCAAGTATGTGCTCTGGTGCTTTTAGTACTCTAAGGTGCATGGTGCTGCCACTGAAGCAGATGTTTATCGAATCCATCGTATTACATGTTACATGGACACTGGACGATGCCAAGGATGTGCTCTGGTGCGTTTAGTACTCTAAGGTGCATGGTGCTGCCACTGAAGCAGATGTCTATCGAATCCATCGTATTAGATGTTACATGGACACTGGACGATGCCAAGGATGTGCTCTGGTGCTTTTAGTACTCTAAGGTGCATGGTGCTGCCACTGAAGCAGATGTCTATCGAATCCATCGTATTAGATGTTACATGGACACTGGACGATGCCAAGGATGTGCTCTGGTGCTTTTAGTACTCTAAGGTGCTTGGTGCTGCCACCGAAGCAGATGTCTATCGAATCCATCGTATTAGATGTTACATGGACACTGGACGATGCCAAGGATGTGCTCTGGTGGTTTTAGTACTCTAAGGTACATGGTGCTGCCACTGAAGCAGATGTCTATCGAATCCATCGTATTAGATGATACGTGGACACTGGACGATGCCAAGGATGTGCTCTCGTGCTTTTAGTACTCTAAGGTGCATGGTGCTGCAACTGAAGCAGATGTCTACCGAATCCATCGTATTAGATGTTACATGGACACTGGACGATGCCAAGGATGTGCTCTGGTGCGTTTAGTACTCTAAGGTGCATGGTGCTGCCACTTAAGCAGATGTCTATCGAATCCATCGTATTAGATGTTACATGGACACTGGACGATGCCAAGGATGTGCTCTGGTGCGTTTAGTACTCTAAGGTGCATGGTGCTGCCACTGAAGCAGATGTCTATCGAATCCATCGTATTAGATGTTACATGGACACTGGACGATGCCAAGTATGTGTTCTGGTGCTTTTAGTACTCTAAGGTGCATGGTGCTGCCACTGAAGCAGATGTCTATCGAATCCATCGTATTAGATGTTACATGGACACTGGACGATGCCAAAGATGTGCTCTGGTGCGTTTAGTACTCTAAGGTGCATGGTGCTGCCACTGAAGCAGATGTCTATCGAATCCATCGTATTAGATGTTACATAGACACTGGACGATGCCAAGGATGTGCTCTGGTGCCTTTAGTACTCTAAGGTGCATGGTGCTGCCACTGAAGCAGATGTCTATCGAATTCATCGTATTAGATGTTACATGGACACTGGACGATGCCAAGTATGTGCTCTGGTGCTTTTAGTACTCTAAGGTGCATGGTGCTGCCACTGAAGCAGATGGGCGAATCCATCGTATTAGATGTTACATGGACACTAGACGATGCCAAGGATGTGCTTTGGTGCTTTTAGTACTCTAAGGTGCATGGTGCTCCCACTGAAGCAGATGTCTATCGAATCCATCGTATTAGATGTTACATGGACACTGGACGATGCCAAGGATGTGCTCTGGTGTGTTTAGTACTGTAAGGTGCATGGTGCTGCCACTGAAGCAGATGTCTATCGAATACATCGTATTACATGTTACATGGACACTGTACGATGCCAAGGATGTGCTCTGGTGCTCTCAGTACTCTAAGGTGCACGGTGCTGCCACTGAAGCAGATGTCCATCGAATCCATCGTATTAGATGTTACATGGACACTGGATGATGCCAAGGATGTGCTCTGGTGCTTTTAGTACTCTAAGGTGCATGGTGCTGCCTCTGAAGCAGATGTCTATCGAATCCATCGTATTAGATGTTACATGGACACTGGACGATGCCAAGGATGTGCTCTGGTGCGTTTAGTACTCTAAGGTGCATGGTGCTGCCACTGAAGCAGATGTCTATCGAATCCATCGTATTAGATGTTACATGGACACTGGACGATGCCAAGTATGTGCTCTGGTGCTTTTAGTACTCTAAGGTGCATGGTGCTGCCACTGAAGCAGATGTTTATCGAATCCATCGTATTACATGTTACATGGACACTGGACGATGCCAAGGATGTGCTCTGGTGCGTTTAGTACTCTAAGGTGCATGGTGCTGCCACTGAAGCAGATGTCTATCGAATCCATCGTATTAGATGTTACATGGACACTGGACGATGCCAAGGATGTGTGAAACGTCCCCTTTGAACAATTTTACACGACTGTGCTTAACCTGACACACAATATTTTGTTAGCGCAACGCAATCTGACTTTCAAAAATCTCTACAAAAGAATGGCCCTGACTAACATTAAACTATACCTTTCACAAATCACTTACCTCACAAAAATCTTCGCTGCTCAAGCTACTGCAATACAGCAAGCGCCACTACTGCCAGCTAAATAAAAGATTCAAACTACTAAAGGCACTAACTACTGATAGGGATAGTTAGCAAATGAAAGATATTAATAGAGAACAACAATGTATTTACCTTAATATCATCACAAGTCATAATATATATATCAGTTCATGACAAATTGCAAACCTCCGCCATCTCTCTCCCCACATCCACCACTGCTGGCGGCTCACCTCCAACTGCGCAAGGCTACGCGCTGTTCACAGCCAGCTGCCGCTGCCCAACACTACAATGGCAGACAACAATGCAAACTAGCCACAGACTGCACACAGCACAGCCAGTGATTTCATTTTCATATTGAGCGCTACGTAACGTTGCCAATAAGAAAACATAAACAGCCTACTTGTAACGTTGCCAATAAGAAAACATAAACAGCCTACTTACATAGAGAAAACATAAACAGCCTACTTACATAGCCCCCATGCTCCCCACAAAAAATTTTAGAAAATATTTTTGGGCAGTGGCCAATACATATTTGTTAAAATTTTTCACCATCGTAATTACAATAACAAAGAAATCAAATGCACACACTTATTGATATTATGTTGGTCAAAAGCTCAAATTTTCTCACAGTCTATAAAGACAGTCTTGATCATTCATCACAGTGAAACTGCCGTTTCTTTTCTCAAAGTCTGAGCAGTAAAAGACAATGCACACAGAAGTAGTGGATTTCCATGCAGTCTTGAAGAAGTAGTGTTGTCCTTCCAACGGAAAGACAGTGCTGACTCTTGACATGCTGACAGGTAATGGGCCATAACAGAGCAAACCCACAGCAGAGTTCATTCGACGTTTTGAAGAATATTGTAGGTAGGTCATCACAGAGCAGACCCACTGTAGTCCTGGTAGAGATTGTGGTATTGGTGGGCCATCAGAGGTGCAGACCCACTGCAGTCCTTGTAGAAATAAGGATACTGATGGATCATCAAAGATGTAGACCCACTGTAGTCCTTGTAGAGATAGCCAGCAGCCATCTGTTGTGACTGTGCAGGTGCACAATCACCATTGAAGAGTCTTGCGGATAATGTTGCAAGTCCATAACCACCACTTGTGCGCTCACAAAGTTTTTGGAATTGTCCTTAGAACCAGCAATGCTGTTATCCAGTCCCTTGCTGAATTATTAACACACGTGCAAACACTAACAGTCCCTACTTCTCACATATTGTCCATATACTATGACCAACAGAAACGTGTGCAGTGAAATGTAACTAACAAGTTAATAATATCATGAACTGGTGACAATTACAATTTTATAACATAAGAATACAATAACAAAGGTACAAAATACATCATTAAAAACATAATAATACAGATAACATTTGTAGTAATAGGGGCTTTACAAAAGAATAGAAATAAACATATACATCAGTGGAATTATGACATGAGTACATACATAGAAGATCAGAATAACTTGCGAAACATCAACTTCACACATGAGCATTTAAACAGAATGAATAATGTCTAATATCTTTACAAAGTAAATAACATATTATTAATGCCAATTATATTTGAGGATAACAGTATTCCTCATCATAGTGAATGTAGCTTAATATTAAAAGAAGAAAAAATTCTATGAAACTACACAGAGACAGGAAGAAAACAAATACTCAAGGGTACACAAACTCATAGTGGGATAACACCAATAGGAAAGGACAGGGTTCGTTTTCAGTGTAACATTTGGTACTGCAGTCCAACCCAAAACTTCATATATCTTTCCTCTTATTTCATCCTTAATATCTATGTAATTAAAGTGGTGCACCACAAGAAGTTATTCTACCAAAAAGTTACCAATTACTTGAAAAGAAAATTATGAATGCAGTTACTAGTTCCTTCTTATTGTTCTCTCCATTCGAAGAGCTCCTTTTTCGAAGAATGTGGATCAGAAAATAATTATTTAATAAATCTGTTGACAGATAGTGTTCACATTAGCAAATGCATTTAATTTTATTTTATGAAACCAATGCTGCAACACAGCTGGAAAACAGATGTCAAATGAAATAAGCAATTATGCAAACCAAAGCATAAAAACATCATTCAATAGTCATGTGGCATTTCGTAAGTCAGTAGCTCTCAACTCTCATAGAAAGACACTTGTCATAATCAGGTGTGCAGATGTACGAATATTTCCCATCAATTCATAAGCATTTCAGCAATTAGCACAAAGTGCGAGTAATCATATGTTTTCAAGTAACGAGGGTGTCGCATTAGCGATGAAAGGCACACCCTAATGGCTTGTTCTCCAGGTGTTTTCCTGTGCTCTGAAAGGCACGCGCTAATGGCTTTTTCTCCAGGCGTCTGACACAGCTGGGTGCCCACGACGCATTATGTGTAGGTGATCCGTTAACATTCTTACGGAAATATTTACGACAGCAGTTTCCGCTACAGAGACAGTCGCATATAAAAATATTTCACAGGTCAAGATTTTGCGTTACAAATCTGTAGAAACAAAATGCTATTGATATAACAGTGTCCAAAAAAAATTTTCGTCTGCATTGTAATACATTCACGAATATACACACACATTTCATAACTCTTAAAGTACGTTTCTTGGTTTCCAACATCCTTTTCATAAATCAGAGTCCCTAAACACTACTCATTATTCCTTACCTCATTGTACATATACATATTCGTCGACACTTCTTCAATATTTCATCATGAGAAATACGTAGCATAATAAACATTCCTCAACAACATAATACACATCGTCGTCGTAATAATAACATCATAACACTTCAGTCAAATCTCAAAATCGTCGTAACTTCCTCCAATAATTTCTAAGCCTAAAAAAATTCTCTGCTCATGTCAATAGTGTCATCTGCCTGAAACGTACTTTAAAAATCATGACCCCATACCAAATACATCATTCAAAGCTCTCATAGTATCACAATGATTCCGAAAAAATATGAACAGTTTACAAAGTACAGACAAAATACAGTTTCGTAAGTGTGAAGTTATCCAACTGTGTAATTACGTAAACATCTGTCACTGATATAGTAAAAGCGTTTGTCTGTCTCAGTTAAATGATCAGATAGCTGTGTAATTATGTGTTGGAGAAATATGGTACCGATGTGTAAAGTTGTATAAGCAAATACCATATTAGCTAGGGTTCCTTGTGGTTGCCAAACACATGGTACACAAAGTAAGCGTGTACCCCCCTGAGGATAAATGTAATTATACCCTCAGGTGTTACAAATTACAGCAATGGAATGAAATGTATCACGGAAAACTTTCTTTGTAATTAAAAAATCTTTGAAAATAAGTGTTTTAAGTATAAGATTAATTACTCAAATGCGTGTCCTGTAGCGCTAAATGCGCGTCTTGCTGTAAGATAATTCTGTGGAACTGTCGTAGTTATCGTCCTCTGTAAGCAAAGTTCTGCTAAAGTCAATGTACTTACCTCATGATACACAAAAGTGAAATGCTTTACGTATAGATATCTTAGTTATTACGCTTATTGCCGTGATGAGGAAAGTACTGTACAGTAACGTATTGTTATGCCACGAAAAAGGCTGTCTCATTGTTGCTATACCACAAAAGTTACTACTAAAACATGTTTTTCTTCCTAGAAGAATTCAGAAAACTGTGCAGATATAAAACAGATACACTGCAAAAGCAACATTGTAAATTGTCACTCATTAGTAGCGTCGTGATAAAAATCGTGTAGCTGTCACATAAACTAACCTCTGTGTCATCTGGTATCTCTCAGAAAGTACTTTAAATCCGGAATGTATTTTCAAGTAAACCAAAATGTTGCATTAAAATCTCATTAGCAGTACTGGTAAATGTTCTAATCGTACAACTAACAAGCAAGAATGTACACACACAATTACACTGTGTCGTCTGTTCGCAATAACAATGCATTCGTAATTTCTGTTTAAATAATTTCTCTTGGTTCTTGGCTGGATATTGAACTTCAAACATTGTTGCATGGTAACAGTTTCTACAGCATACTAGTAACGTGAAGTGAAACGTTTTATGGCAAAGACAAAGTTAAAAAGCAGATTATCTTTCAATAAACGGTTTTACATGTGAAATATGGTGTAAACCTTTACTCTTCCTAGTACGCAGAATTTCAACTTGAATGCAATTATCATGCGGTATTCGCCCGTAAAGAATACTGGAATCTTGCTCAAGGTTAGCGTCAATGTTATTTTTCTCTGAGCCAGCCGGCGCACGCGGCTGCCTGCGGTGTGAGTCATTGTCTGTTTCTTTGTTGGCGCGCGTCGTTATTGGGATTAGGAGACCTAACTTCTACAAATTCGCGTTGCCCAGAGGGCCCAGCTCTGTTTAAAGCTCGCCAGTTCTGATGGAATTCAGGTCTGTCGTTATGTCGGTAGTTGACATAGTTTCTTGTTTGTCGGTCATGTGGTGGAGAATTTCTCCCGGAATCGTAATTGCGTGGTGGACCGTTGCGTCTGAAGTTATTCTGTCTCCCTTGATAATAATTATTTTGGTTCCCATATTGTCTGTTTCTCTGATTGTCTCTGTGATAGTCATTACTGCGGCGAGGTGATCTTTCCCTGTACTTATTACTACTCTGCCAGCGGTTGTCATACGGGTGGTGTCTATTTTGGTCACGATTTACGTTGTAAGAATAGAATTGTCGTGTCCAGTTATTGTTTCTGTCGTCACGGAATTGTGACGGATGTGCCCTGTAGTGATTGTTTTGCTCCTGTTTTCGCGTTCCGCGGTTGTCAGTGTCAATTTCCAGTTCTTCTAACAGTCCCTGAAAAGCTTCAATGTCATCTTTGCAACGTCCTGCCAAAATAATATGCCGTAAGTGTTCAGGCAGTTTGATTAAGCAAATGCGGATGAGTTCTGAGGGGCTGTATGGGTTTGATAAGTACTGATTCTTGTGCAACATGTCTTCAAAATATTTGACAAGACTGGAAAATTCAGATTGTTCAAAGTGTTTCATCATCATGATGCTATGTTTTACGCGGTCTTGTGTAGCTTGAGACCAATATGCTGAGAGGAAGGCATGGTAAAACTCTCCTTCACTGTGGCAATCGTGAATTACCGATCGCATTCTTACAGCTGGTTCATTCTCCAAGTAGCCACACATAAATTCTAATCTGCGTTCTAACGACCAGTTGGGAGGAAAACAATGAGAGAATTGATGGAGCCATGCTTGTGGATGAATGTCGTTGCCAGAATTCTTAAATGTTTTGAATTTACGTGTAGTAATGAACAGCTTATAGTCAAAATCGTCATGTCGGCGAGTCGCATATCGGTCATTGTTACTTCGTTTCGGCGGTTCCATCTCGAAATTCGGTGCACATTGCCAGTTTCTTTCATAACTTCCGAAATGCCCTGTGTTATTATTTTGCGTCTTTTCCGTATTTCTAAGTCCCTCTTCCCGTGTTGGGGCGCGAGTGTCCTCTGAAATACGTAATTCTTGTATTACCTGTGTCAGCTGATCTTGTACTTCCCGGATTTCTCTTTGGTGTTGTGTATTAATTTGATTCTGATTTTGTTTGAATTTTCTGATTTGTTCATACTCTTCTGTGTCAGTGAAGGCTACGGGTCTTGTGTCATTCAGATCATCATCTACCTTTGTAGATAAGTTAGTGACCTGATCCGAAAGTTCGGCTACTTTCTCCGATAGTGTACTTATTTCTTCAGTGTGTTTTTCTGAACCAAGTTTCAGAGTATCGACTGTGTCCTTAAAGTTTTCCTGAGTTTTTGCAAGTTGCGTAACCGAATCGGTAGATGCAACTGAGTCAAATTTAGCTTGCAAGGTCTCATGATTTTCATGAACAATAGTTTGCAGTTCTTTTATGGCTGCTTCGTGCTTCTGTAATACATTTTCATGACGCGAAAAAATAGGTTGGAAATGCTCACAAATTTGTGTTTTTACGTCATTACAGACTTTTTGACATTTCGATTCAATGTGATGTAACTCAGTAGTTAAATCTTCACGCGTTTGTTCAAGAGTTTGTTCCAATGAGTCTAACTTTTGAAGCTGTTGCTGTGTTTGTCTCTGATTTTGTTCCATTGTGTCTAACTTTTCAAGCTTTTGCTGTGTTTGTCTCTGATTTTGTTCCATTGTGTCTAACTTTTCAAGCTTTTGCTGTGTTTGTCTCTGATTTTGTTCCATTTGTTGCATTAATTGCAATAATAATGTATTAGTGTCTGGAATCTGTTTCTCTACGCTTTTCGGCAGTGCATTTGCACCGGCAACATTCACATTTTGACAAGCAGAAAATGCGTCTTGACTTATTTGAGAAAACGGTGATAACCCAAAACCTGAATCTACAGTATTTGCGAAATTGTGTCCTGTCATTTCGGATTCCTGAGACGAGCTGTTGCCGACCGATCGATCGATAATGCTTCCCTCTTCACTAATTGTTTCACTGTCCATGCCATTGTTTGCCGCCCGCTCCATTTCCCTATTCACAATTACCAAATTACTACTTTGAACATCAGTTAATTCACTACTCGGTGGCGCTAACACACTGCTTTCGTCTTCACTGTCATTTCTCAGTTTACTTTGGAGCCTAGTATTACGTTTTTCCCACGCCATTATTGTCACAATATTTCACACGACAACACAGAAAAACACAATTTGAAGATCAAAAATAAGAGAACACATTAACATAGCACCGAAAATAATATCTAGTTACTTGCAAGCGCAGCTGCGAAATACTTGGTGCAAATCTACATGCATGCCACAACTGTTTTACTATACAACAATGAAAGGCTGCAACTACAAAGGAGATTCTCTCTACAATTACGCGCTAGCAATAAACAAAAGCTACACTAATTACACAAACTACAAGAAAAAAATTAGAAGATTCCAGTGAGGTATCCTAGGCTAAGGGTCGCCATATGAAACGTCCCCTTTCAACAATTTTACACGACTGTGCTTAACCTGACACACAATATTTTGTTAGCGCAACGCAATCTGACTTTCAAAAATCTCTACAAAAGAATGGCCCTGACTAACATTAAACTATACCTTTCACAAATCACTTACCTCACAAAAATCTTCGCTGCTCAAGCTACTGCAATACAGCAAGCGCCACTACTGCCAGCTAAATAAAAGATTCAAACTACTAAAGGCACTAACTACTGATAGGGATAGTTAGCAAATGAAAGATATTAATAGAGAACAACAATGTATTTACCTTAATATCATCACAAGTCATAATATATATGTCAGTTCATGACAAATTGCAAACCTCCGCCATCTCTCTCCCCACATCCACCACTGCTGGCGGCTCACCTCCAACTGCGCAAGGCTACGCGCTGTTCACAGCCAGCTGCCGCTGCCCAACACTACAATGGCAGACAACAATGCAAACTAGCCACAGACTGCACACAGCACAGCCAGTGATTTCATTTTCATATTGAGCGCTACGTAACGTTGCCAATAAGAAAACATAAACAGCCTACTTGTAACGTTGCCAATAAGAAAACATAAACAGCCTACTTACATAGAGAAAACATAAACAGCCTACTTACATGTGCTCTGGTGCTTTTAGTACTCTAAGGTGCATGGTGCTGCCACTGAAGCAGATGTCTATCGAATCCATCGTATTAGATGTTACATGGACACTGGACGATGCCAAGGATGTGCTCTGGTGCTTTTAGTACTCTAAGGTGCTTGGTGCTGCCACTGAAGCAGATGTCTATCGAATCCATCGTATTAGATGTTACATGGACACTGGACGATGCCAAGTATGTGCTTTAGTGCTTTTAGTACTCTAAGGTGCATGGTGTTGTCACTGAAGCAGATGTCTATCGAATCCATCGTATTAAATGTTACATCGACACTGGACGATGCCAAGGATGTGCTCTGGTGCTTGTAGTACTCTAAGGTGCATGGTGCTGACACTGAAGCAGAACTCTACCGAATCCATCGTATTAGATGTTACATGGACACTGGACGATGCCAAGGATGTGCTCTGGTGCTTTTAGTACTCTAAGGTGCTTGGTGCTGCCACCGAAGCAGATGTCTATCGAATCCATCGTATTAGATGTTACATGGACACTGGACGATGCCAAGGATGTGCTCTGGTGGTTTTAGTACTCTAAGGTACATGGTGCTGCCACTGAAGCAGATGTCTATCGAATCCATCGTATTAGATGATACATGGACACTGGACGATGCCAAGGATGTGCTCTCGTGCTTTTAGTACTCTAAGGTGCATGGTGCTGCAACTGAAGCAGATGTCTACCGAATCCATAGTATTAGGACGATGTCAAGGATGTGCTCTGGTGCTTTTAGTACTCTAAGGTGCATGGTGCTGCCACTGAAGCAGATGTCTATCGAATCCATCGTATTAGATGTTACATGGACACTGGACGATGCCAAGGATGTGCTATGGTGCGTTTAGTACTCTAAGGTGCATGGTGCTGCCACTGAAGCAGATGTCTATCGAATCCGTCGTATTAGATGTTACATGGACACTGGACGATGCCAAGGATGTGCTCTGGTGCGTTTAGTACTGTAAGGTGCATGGTGCTGCCACTGAAGCAGATGTCTATTGAATCCATCGTATTAGATGTTACTTGGACACTGGACGATGCCAAGGATGTGCTCTGGTGCGTTTAGTACTCTAAGGTGCATGGTGCTGCCACTGAAGCAGATGTCTATCGAATCCATCGTATTAGATGTTACATGGACACTGGACGATGCCAAGTATGTGCTCTGGTGCTTTAAGTACTCTAAGGTGCATGGTTCTGCCACTGAAGCAGATGTTTATCGAATCCATCGTATTACATGTTACATGGACACTGGACGATGCCAAGGATGTGCTCTGGTGCTTTTAGTACTCTAAGGTGCATGGTGCTGCCACTGAAGCAGATGTCTATCGAATCCATCGTATTAGATGTTACATGGACACTGGACGATGCCAAGGATGTGCTCTGGTGCTTTTAGTACTCTAAGGTGCATGGTGCTGCCACTGAAGCAGATGTCTATCGAATCCATCGTATTAGATGTTACATGGACACTGGACGATGCCAAGGATGTGCTCTGGTGCTTTTAGTACTCTAAGGTGCTTGGTGCTGCCACTGAAGCAGATGTCTATCGAATCCATCGTATTAGATGTTACATGGACACTGGACGATGCCAAGTATGTGCTTTAGTGCTTTTAGTACTCTAAGGTGCATGGTGTTGTCACTGAAGCAGATGTCTATCGAATCCATCGTATTAAATGTTACATGGACTCTGGACGATGCCAAGGATGTGCTCTGGTGCTTGTAGTACTCTAAGGTGCATGGTGCTGACACTGAAGCAGAAGTCTACCGAATCAATCGTATTAGATGTTACATGGACACTGGACGATGCCAAGGATGTGCTCTGGTGCGTTTAGTACTCTAAGGTGCATGGTGCTGCCACTGAAGCAGATGTCTATCGAATCCATCGTATTAGATGTTACATGGACACTGGACGATGCCAAGGATGTGCTCTGGTGCGTTTAGTTCTCTAAGGTGCATGGTGCTGCCACTGAAGCAGATGTATATCGAATCCATCATATTAGATGTTACATGGACACTGGACGATGCCAAGGATGTGCTCTGGTGGTTTTAGTACTCTAAGGTACATGGTGCTGCCATTGAAGCAGTTGTCTATCGAATCCATCGTATTAGATGTTACATGGACACTGGACGATGCCAAGGATGTGCTCTGGTGCTTTTAGTACTCTAAGGTGCATGGTGCTGCCACTGAAGCAGATGTCTATCGAATCCATCGTATTAGATGTTACATGGACACTGTACGATGCCAAGGATGTGCTCTGGTGCTTTTAGTACTCTAAGGTGCATGGTGCTGACACTGAAGCAGATGCCTTTCGAATCCATCGTATTAGATGTTACATGGACACTGGATGATGCCAAGGATGTGCTCTGGTGCTTTTAGTACTCTAAGGTGCATGGTGCTGCCACTGAAGCAGATGTCTATCGAATCCATCGTATTAGATGTTACATGGACACTGGACGATGCCAAGGATGTGCTCTGGTGCGTTTAGTACTCTAAGGTGCATGGTGCTGCCACTGAAGCAGATGTCTATCGAATCCATCGTATCAGATGTTACATGGACACTGGACGATGCCAAGGATGTGCTCTGGTGCTTTTAGTACTCTAAGGTGCATGGTGCTGCCACTGAAGCAGATGTCTATCGAATCCATCGTATTAGATGTTACATGGACACTGGACGATGCCAAGGATGTGCTCTGGTGCGTTTAGTACTCTAAGGTGCATGGTGCTGCCACTGAAGCAGATGTCTATCGAATCCATCATATTAGATGTTACATGGACACTGGACGATGCCAAGGATGTGCTCTGGTGCTTTTAGTACTCTAAGGTGCATGGTGCTGCCACTGAAGCAGATTATCGAATCCATCGTATTAGATCTTACATGGACACTGGACAATGCCAAGGATGTGCTCTGGTGCTTTTAGTACTCTAAGGTGCATGGTGCTGCCACTGAAGCAGATGTCTATCGAATCCATCGTATTAGATGTTACATGGACACTGGACGATGCCAAGGATGTGCTCTGGTGCGTTTAGTACTCTAAGGTGCATGGTGCTGCCACTGAAGCAGAAGTCTATCGAATCCATCGTATTAGATGTTACATGGACACTGGACGATGCCAAGGATGTGCTCTGGTGCGTTTAGTACTCTAAGGTGCATGGTGCTGCCACTGAAGCAGATGTCTATCGAATCCAACGTAGTAGATTTACATGGACACTGGACGATGCCAAGGATGTGCTCTGGTGCTTTTAGTACTCTAAGGTGCATGGTGCTGCCACTGAAGCAGATGTCTATCGAATCCATCGTATTAGATGTTACATGGACACTGGACGATGCCAAGGATGTGCTCTGGAGCTTTTACTACTCTAAGGTGCATGGTGCTGCCACTGAAGCAGATGTCTATCGAATTCATCGTATTAGATGTTACATGGACACTGGACGATGCCAAGGATGTGCACTGGTGCGTTTAGTACTCTAAGGTGCATGGTGCTGCCACTGAAGCAGATGTCTATCGAATCCACCGTATTAGATGTTACATGGGCACTGGACGATGCCAAGGATGTGCTCTGGTGCTTTTAGTACTCTAAGTTGCATGGTGCTGCCACTGAAGCAGTTGTCTATCGAATCCATCGTATTAGATGTTACATGGACACTGGACGATGCCACGGATGTGCTCTGGTGCGTTTAGTACTCTAAGGTGCATGGTGCTGCCACTGAAGCAGATGTCTATCGAATCCAACGTAGTAGATGTTACATGGACACTGGACGATGCCAAGGATGTGCTCTGGTGCGTTTAGTACTCTAAGGTGCATGGTGCTGCCACTGAAGCAGATGTCTATCGAATCCATCATATTAGATGTTACATGGACACTGGACGATGCCAAGGATGTGCTCTGGTGCTTTTAGTACTCTAAGGTGCATGGTGCTGCCACTGAAGCAGATGTCTATCGAATCCATCGTATTAGATCTTACATGGACACTGGACAATGCCAAGGATGTGCTCTGGTGCTTTTAGTACTCTAAGGTGTATGGTGCTGCCACTGAAGCAGATGTCTATCGAATCCATCGTATTAGATGTTACATGGACACTGGACGATGCCAAGGATGTGCTCTGGTGCGTTTAGTACACTAAGGTGCATGGTGCTGCCACTGAAGCAGATGTCTATCGAATCCATCGTATTAGATGTTACATGGACACTGGACGATGCCAAGGATGTGCTCTGGTGCGTTTAGTACTCTAAGGTGCATGGTGCTGCCACTGAAGCAGATGTCTATCGAATCCATCATATTAGATGTTACATGGACACTGGACGATGCCAAGGATGTGCTCTGGTGCTTTTAGTACTCTAAGGTGCATGGTGCTGCCACTGTAGCAGATGTCTATCGAATCCACCGTATTAGATGCTACATGGACACTGGACGATGCCAAGGATGTGCTCTGTTGCTTTTAGTACTCTAAGGTGCATGGTGCTGCCACTGAAGCAGATGTCTATCGAATCCATCGTATTAGATGTTACATGGACACTGGACGATGCCAAGGATGTGCTCTGGTGCTTTTAGTACTCTAAGGTGCATGGTGCTGCCACTGAAGCAGATGTCTATCGAATCCATCGTATTAGATGTTACATGGACACTGGACGATGCCAAGGATGTGCTCTGGTGCGTTTAGTACTCTAAGGTGCATGGTGCTGCCACTGAAGCAGATGTCTATCGAATCCACCGTATTAGATGTTACATGGACACTGGACGATGCCAAGGATGTGCTCTGGTGCTTTTAGTACTCTAAGGTGCATGGTGCTACCACTGAAGCAGATGTCAATCGAATCCATCGTGTTAGATGTTCCATGGACACTGGACTATGCCAAGTATGTGCTCTGGTGCTTTTAGTACTCTAAGGTGCATTTTGCTGCCACTGAAGCAGATGTCTATCGAATCCATCGTATTAGATGTTACATGGACACTGGACGATGCCAAAGATGTGCTCTGGTGCGTTTAGTACTCTAAGGTGCATGGTGCTGCCACTGAAGCAGATGTCTATCGAATCCATCGTATTAGATGTTGCATAGACACTGGACGATGCCAAGGATGTGCTCTGGTGCTTTTAGTACTCTAAGGTGCATGGTGCTGCCACTGAAGCTGATGTCTATCGAATCCATCGTATTAGATGTTACATGGACACTGGACGATGACAAGGATGTGCTCTGGTGCTTTTAGTACTCTATGGTGCATGGTGCTGTCACTGAAGCAGATGTCTATCGAATCCATCGTATTAGATGTTACATGGACACTGGACGATGCCAAGGATGTGCTCTGGTGCGTTTAGTACTCTAAGGTGCATGGTGCTGCCACTGAAGCAGATGTCTATCGAATCCATCGTATTAGATGTTACATGGACACTGGACGATGCCAAAGATGTGCTCTGGTGCGTTTAGTACTCTATGGAGCATGGTGCTGCCACTGAAGCAGATGTCTATCGAATCCATCGTATTAGATGTTACATGGACACTGGACGATGCCAAGGATGTGCTCTGGTGCGTTTAGTACTCTAAGGTGCATGGTGCTGCCACTGAAGCAGATGTCTATCGAATCCATCGTATTAGATATTACATGGACACTGGACGATGCCAAGGATGTGCTCTGGTGCTTTTAGTACTCTAAGGTGCATGGTGCTGCCACTGAAGCAGATGTCTATCGAATAAATCGTATTAGATGCTACATGGACACTGGACGATGCCAAGGATGTGCTCTGGTGCTTTTAGTACTCTAAGGTGCATGGTGCTGCCACTGAAGCAGATGTCTATCGAATACATCGTATTAGATGTTACATGGACACTGGACGATGCCAAGGATGTGCTCTGGTGCGTTTAGTACTCTAAGGTGCATGGTGCTGCCACTGAAGCAGATGTCTATCGAATCCATCGTATTAGATGTTACATGGACACTGGACGATGCCAAGGATGTGCTCTGGTGCTTTTAGTACTCTAAGGTGCATGGTGCTGCCACTGAAGCAGATGTCTATCGAATCCATCGTATTAGATGTTACATGGACACTGGACGATGCCAAGGATGTGCTCTGGTGCGTTTAGTACTCTAAGGTGCATGGTGCTGCCACTGAAGCAGATGTCTATCGAATCCATCGTATTAGATGTTACATGGACACTGGACGATGCCAAGGATGTGCTCTGGTGCGTTTAGTCCTCTAAGGTGCATGGTGCTGCCACTGAAGCAGATGTCTATCGAATCCATCGTATTAGATGTTACATGGACACTGGACGATGCCAAGGATGTGCTCTGGTGCGTTTAGTACTCTAAGGTGCATGGTGCTGCCACTGAAGCAGATGTCTATCGAATCCATCGTATTAGATGTTACATGGACACTGGACGATGCCAAGGATGTGCTCTGGTGCTTTTAGTACTCTAAGGTGCATGGTGCTGCCACTGAAGCAGATGTCTATCGAATCCATCGTATTAGATGTTACATGGACACTGGACGATGCCAAGGATGTGCTCTGGTGCTTTTAGTACTCTAAGGTGCATGGTGCTGCCACTGAAGCAGATGTCTATCGAATCCATCGTATTAGATGTTACATGGACACTGGACGATGCCAAGTATGTGCTCTGGTGCTTTTAGTACTCTAAGGTGCATGGTGCTGCCACTGAAGCAGATGTCTATCGAATCCATCGTATTAGATGTTACATGGACACTGGACGATGCCAAAGATGTGCTCTGGTGCGTTTAGTACTCTAAGGTGCATGGTGCTGCCACTGAAGCAGATGTCTATCGAATCCATCGTATTAGATGTTGCATAGACACTGGACGATGCCAAGGATGTGCTCTGGTGCTTTTAGTACTCTAAGGTGCATGGTGCTGCCACTGAAGCTGATGTCTATCGAATCCATCGTATTAGATGTTACATGGACACTGGACGATGACAAGGTTGTGCTCTGGTGCATTTAGTACTCTATGGTGCATGGTGCTGCCACTGAAGCAGATGTCTATCGAATCCATCGTATTAGATGTTACATGGACACTGGACGATGCCAAGGATGTGCTCTGGTGCGTTTAGTACTCTAAGGTGCATGGTGCTGCCACTGAAGCAGATGTCTATCGAATCCATCGTATTAGATGTTACATGGACACTGGACGATGCCAAGGATGTGCTCTGGTGCGTTTAGTACTCTAAGGTGCATGGTGCTGCCACTGAAGCAGATGTCTATCGAATCCATCGTATTAGATGTTACATGGACACTGGACGATGCCAAGGATGTGCTCTGGTGCGTTTAGTACTCTAAGGTGCATGGTGCTGCCACTGAAGCAGATGTCTATCGAATCCATCATATTAGATGTTACATGGACACTGGACGATGCCAAGGATGTGCTCTGGTGCTTTTAGTACTCTAAGGTGCATGGTGCTGCCACTGAAGCAGATTATCGAATCCATCGTCTTAGATCTTACATGGACACTGGACAATGCCAAGGATGTGCTCTGGTGCTTTTAGTACTCTAAGGTGCATGGTGCTGCCACTGAAGCAGATGTCTATCGAATCCATCGTATTAGATGTTACATGGACACTGGACGATGCCAAGGATGTGCTCTGGTGCGTTTAGTACTCTAAGGTGCATGGTGCTGCCACTGAAGCAGAAGTCTATCGAATCCATCGTATTAGATGTTACATGGACACTGGACGATGCCAAGGATGTGCTCTGGTGCGTTTAGTACTCTAAGGTGCATGGTGCTGCCACTGAAGCAGATGTCTATCGAATCCATCGTATTAGATGTTACATGGACACTGGACGATGCCAAGGATGTGCTCTGGTGCTTTTAGTACTCTAAGGTGCATGGTGCTGCCACTGAAGCAGATGTCTATCGAATCCATCGTATTAGATGTTACATGGACACTGGACGATGCCAAGGATGTGCTCTGGAGCTTTTACTACTCTAAGGTGCATGGTGCTGCCACTGAAGCAGATGTCTATCGAATTCATCGTATTAGATGTTACATGGACACTGGACGATGCCAAGGATGTGCTCTGGTGCGTTTAGTACTCTAAGGTGCATGGTGCTGCCACTGAAGCAGATGTCTATCGAATCCACCGTATTAGATGTTACATGGGCACTGGACGATGCCAAGGATGTGCTCTGGTGCTTTTAGTACTCTAAGTTGCATGGTGCTGCCACTGAAGCAGATGTCTATCGAATCCATCGTATTAGATGTTACATGGACACTGGACGATGCCACGGATGTGCTCTGGTGCGTTTAGTACTCTAAGGTGCATGGTGCTGCCACTGAAGCAGATGTCTATCGAATCCAACGTAGTAGATGTTACATGGACACTGGACGATGCCAAGGATGTGCTCTGGTGCGTTTAGTACTCTAAGGTGCATGGTGCTGCCACTGAAGCAGATGTCTATCGAATCCATCATATTAGATGTTACATGGACACTGGACGATGCCAAGGATGTGCTCTGGTGCTTTTAGTACTCTAAGGTGCATGGTGCTGCCACTGAAGCAGATGTCTATCGAATCCATCGTATTAGATCTTACATGGACACTGGACAATGCCAAGGATGTGCTCTGGTGCTTTTAGTACTCTAAGGTGCATGGTGCTGCCACTGAAGCAGATGTCTATCGAATCCATCGTATTAGATGTTACATGGACACTGGACGATGCCAAGGATGTGCTCTGGTGCGTTTAGTACACTAAGGTGCATGGTGCTGCCACTGAAGCAGATGTCTATCGAATCCATCGTATTAGATGTTACATGGACACTGGACGATGCCAAGGATGTGCTCTGGTGCGTTCAGTACTCTAAGGTGCATGGTGCTGCCACTGAAGCAGATGTCTATTGAATCCATCGTATTAGATGTTACATGCACACTGGACGATGCCAAGGATGTGCTCTGGTGCGTTTAGTACTCTAAGGTGCATGGTGCTGCCACTGAAGCAGATGTCTATCGAATCCATCGTATTAGATGTTACATGGACACTGGACGATGCCAAGGATGTGCTCTGGTGCTTTTAGTACTCTAAGGTGCATGGTGCTGCCACTGAAGCAGATGTCTATCGAATCCATCGTATTAGATGTTACATGGACACTGGACGATGCCAAGGATGTGCTATGGTGCGTTTAGTACTCTAAGGTGAATGTTGCTGCCACTGAAGCAGATGTCTATCGAATCCGTCGTATTAGATGTTACATGGACACTGAACGATGCCAAGGATGTGCTCTGGTGCGTTTAGTACTGTAAAGTGCATGGTGCTGCCACTGAAGCAGATGTCTATTGAATCCATAGTATTAGATGTTACATGGACACTGGACGATGCCAAGGATGTGCTCTGGTGCGTTTAGTACTCTAAGGTGCATGGTGCTGCCACTGTAGCAGATGTCTATCGAATCCATCGTATTAGATGCTACATGGACACTGGACGATGCCAAGGATGTGCTCTGTTGCTTTTAGTACTCTAAGGTACATGGTGCTGCCACTGAAGCAGATGTCTATCGAATCCATCGTATTAGATGTTACATGGACACTGGACGATGCCAAGGATGTGCTCTGGTGCTTTTAGTACTCTAAGGTGCATGGTGCTGCCACTGAAGCAGATGTCTATCGAATCCATCGTATTAGATGTTACATGGACACTGGACGATGCCAAGGATGTGCTCTGGTGCGTTTAGTACTCTAAGGTGCATGGTGCTGCCACTGAAGCAGATGTCTATCGAATCCATCGTATTAGATGTTACATGGACACTGGACGATGCCAAGGATGTGCTCTGGTGCTTTTAGTACTCTAAGGTGCATGGTGCTGCCACTGAAGCAGATGTCTATCGAATCCATCGTATTAGATGTTCCATGGACACTGGACTATGCCAAGTATGTGCTCTGGTGCTTTTAGTACTCTAAGGTGCATTTTGCTGCCACTGAAGCAGATGTCTATCGAATCCATCGTATTAGATGTTACATGGACACTGGACGATGCCAAAGATGTGCTCTGGTGCGTTTAGTACTCTAAGGTGCATGGTGCTGCCACTGAAGCAGATGTCTATCGAATCCATCGTATTAGATGTTGCATAGACACTGGACGATGCCAAGGATGTGCTCTGGTGCTTTTAGTACTCTAAGGTGCATGGTGCTGCCACTGAAGCTGATGTCTATCGAATCCATCGTATTAGATGTTACATGGACACTGGACGATGACAAGGATGTGCTCTGTTGCTTTTAGTACTCTAAGGTGCATGGTGCTGCCACTGAAGCAGATGTCTATCGAATCCATCGTATTAGATGTTACATGGACACTGGACGATGCCAAGGATGTGCTCTGGAGCTTTTACTACTCTAAGGTGCATGGTGCTGCCACTTAAGCAAATGTCTATCGAATTCATCGTATTAGATGTTACATGGACACTGGACGATGCCAAGGATGTGCTCTGGTGCGTTTAGTACTCTAAGGTGCATGGTGCTGCCACTGAAGCAGATGTCTATCGAATCCACCGTATTAGATGTTACATGGGCACTGGACGATGCCAAGGATGTGCTCTGGTGCTTTTAGTACTCTAAGTTGCATGGTGCTGCCACTGAAGCAGATGTCTATCGAATCCATCGTATTAGATGTTACATGGACACTGGACGATGCCACGGATGTGCTCTGGTGCGTTTAGTACTCTAAGGTGCATGGTGCTGCCACTGAAGCAGATGTCTATCGAATCCAACGTAGTAGATGTTACATGGACACTGGACGATGCCAAGGATGTGCTCTGGTGCGTTTAGTACTCTAAGGTGCATGGTGCTGCCACTGAAGCAGATGTCTATCGAATCCATCATATTAGATGTTACATGGACACTGGACGATGCCAAGGATGTGCTCTGGTGCTTTTAGTACTCTAAGGTGCATGGTGCTGCCACTGAAGCAGATGTCTATCGAATCCATCGTATTAGATCTTACATGGACACTGGACAATGCCAAGGATGTGCTCTGGTGCTATTAGTACTCTAAGGTGCATGGTGCTGCCACTGAAGCAGATGTCTATCGAATCCATCGTATTAGATGTTACATGGACACTGGACGATGCCAAGGATGTGCTCTGGTGCGTTTAGTACACTAAGGTGCATGGTGCTGCCACTGAAGCAGATGTCTATCGAATCCATCGTATTAGATGTTACATGGACACTGGACGATGCCAAGGATGTGCTCTGGTGCGTTCAGTACTCTAAGGTGCATGGTGCTGCCACTGAAGCAGATGTCTATTGAATCCATCGTATTAGATGTTACATGCACACTGGACGATGCCAAGGATATGCTCTGGTGCGTTTAGTACTCTAAGGTGCATGGTGCTGCCACTGAAGCAGATGTCTATCGAATCCATCGTATTAGATGTTACATGGACACTGGACGATGCCAAGGATGTGCTCTGGTGCTTTTAGTACTCTAAGGTGCGTGGGGCTGCCACTGAAGCAGATGTCTATCGAATCCATCGTATTAGATGTTACATGGACACTGGACGATGCCAAGGATGTGCTATGGTGCGTTTAGTACTCTAAGGTGAATGTTGCTGCCACTGAAGCAGATGTCTATCGAATCCTTCGTATTAGATGTTACATGGACACTGAACGATGCCAAGGATGTGCTCTGGTGCGTTTAGTACTGTAAAGTGCATGGTGCTGCCACTGAAGCAGATGTCTATTGAATCCATAGTATTAGATGTTACATGGACACTGGACGATGCCAAGGATGTGCTCTGGTGCGTTTAGTACTCTAAGGTGCATGGTGCTGCCACTGTAGCAGATGTCTATCGAATCCACCGTATTTGATGCTACATGGACACTGGACGATGCCAAGGATGTGCTCTGTTGCTTTTAGTACTCTAAGGTACATGGTGCTGCCACTGAAGCAGATGTCTATCGAATCCATCGTATTAGATGTTACATGGACACTGGACGATGCCAAGGATGTGCTCTGGTGCTTTTAGTACTCTAAGGTGCATGGTGCTGCCACTGAAGCAGATGTCTATCGAATCCATCGTATTAGATGTTACATGGACACTGGACGATGCCAAGGATGTGCTCTGGTGCGTTTAGTACTCTAAGGTGCATGGTGCTGCCACTGAAGCAGATGTCTATCGAATCCATCGTATTAGATGTTACATGGACACTGGACGATGCCAAGGATGTGCTCTGGTGCTTTTAGTACTCTAAGGTGCATGGTGCTGCCACTGAAGCAGATGTCTATCGAATCCATCGTATTAGATGTTCCATGGACACTGGACTATGCCAAGTATGTGCTCTGGTGCTTTTAGTACTCTAAGGTGCATTTTGCTGCCACTGAAGCAGATGTCTATCGAATCCATCGTATTAGATGTTACATGGACACTGGACGATGCCAAAGATGTGCTCTGGTGCGTTTAGTACTCTAAGGTGCATGGTGCTGCCACTGAAGCAGATGTCTATCGAATCCATCGTATTAGATGTTGCATAGACACTGGACGATGCCAAGGATGTGCTCTGGTGCTTTTAGTACTCTAAGGTGCATGGTGCTGCCACTGAAGCTGATGTCTATCGAATCCATCGTATTAGATGTTACATGGACACTGGACGATGACAAGGATGTGCTCTGGTGCTTTTAGTACTCTATGGTGCATGGTGCTGCCACTGAAGCAGATGTCTATCGAATCCATCGTATTAGATGTTACATGGACACTGGACGATGCCAAGGATGTGCTCTGGTGCGTTTAGTACTCTAAGGTGCATGGTGCTGCCACTGAAGCAGATGTCTATCGAATCCATCGTATTAGATGTTACATGGACACTGGACGATGCCAAAGATGTGCTCTGGTGCGTTTAGTACTCTATGGAGCATGGTGCTGCCACTGAAGCAGATGTCTATCAAATCCATCGTATTAGATGTTACATGGACACTGGACGATGCCAAGGATGTGCTCTGGTGCGTTTAGTACTCTAAGGTGCATGGTGCTGCCACTGATGCAGATGTCTATCGAATCCATCGTATTAGATATTACATGGACACTGGACGATGCCAAGGATGTGCTCTGGTGCTTTTAGTACTCTAAGGTGCATGGTGCTGCCACTGAAGCAGATGTCTATCGAGTCCATCGTATTAGATGCTACATGGACACTGGACGATACCAAGGATGTGCTCTGGTGCTTTTAGTACTCTAAGGTGCATGGTGCTGCCACTGAAGCAGATGTCTATCGAATACATCGTATTAGATGTTACATGGACACTGGACGATGCCAAGGATGTGCTCTGTTGCTTTTAGTACTCTAAGGTACATGGTGCTGCCACTGAAGCAGATGTCTATCGAATCCATCGTATTAGATGTTACATGGACACTGGACGATGCCAAGGATGTGCTCTGGTGCTTTTAGTACTCTAAGGTGCATGGTGCTGCCACTGAAGCAGATGTCTATCGAATCCATCGTATTAGATGTTACATGGACACTGGACGATGCCAAGGATGTGCTCTGGTGCTTTTAGTACTCTAAGGTGCATGGTGCTGCCACTGAAGCAGATGTCTATCGAATCCATCGTATTAGATGTTACATGGACACTGGACGATGCCAAGTATGTGCTCTGGTGCTTTTAGTACTCTAAGGTGCATGGTGCTGCCACTGAAGCAGATGTCTATCGAATCCATCGTATTAGATGTTACATGGACACTGGACGATGCCAAAGATGTGCTCTGGTGCGTTTAGTACTCTAAGGTGCATGGTGCTGCCACTGAAGCAGATGTCTATCGAATCCATCGTATTAGATGATGCATAGACACTGGACGATGCCAAGGATGTGCTCTGGTGCTTTTAGTACTCTAAGGTGCATGGTGCTGCCACTGAAGCTGATGTCTATCGAATCCATCGTATTAGATGTTACATGGACACTGGACGATGACAAGGATGTGCTCTGGTGCATTTAGTACTCTATGGTGCATGGTGCTGCCACTGAAGCAGATGTCTATCGAATCCATCGTATTAGATGTTACATGGACACTGGACGATGCCAAGGATGTGCTCTGGTGCGTTTAGTACTCTAAGGTGCATGGTGCTGCCACTGAAGCAGATGTCTATCGAATCCATCGTATTAGATGTTACATGGACACAGGACGATGCCAAGGATGTGCTCTGGTGCGTTTAGTACTCTAAGGTGCATGGTGCTGCCACTGAAGCAGATGTCTATCGAATCCATCGTATTAGATGTCACATGGACACTGGACGATGCCAAGGATGTGCTCTGGTGCGTTTAGTACTCTAAGGTGCATGGTGCTGCCACTGAAGCAGATGTCTATCGAATCCATCATATTAGATGTTACATGGACACTGGACGATGCCAAGGATGTGCTCTGGTGCTTTTAGTACTCTAAGGTGCATGGTGCTGCCACTGAAGCAGATTATCGAATCCATCGTATTAGATCTTACATGGACACTGGACAATGCCAAGGATGTGCTCTGGTGCTTTTAGTACTCTAAGGTGCATGGTGCTGCCACTGAAGCAGATGTCTATCGAATCCATCGTATTAGATGTTACATGGACACTGGACGATGCCAAGGATGTGCTCTGGTGCGTTTAGTACTCTAAGGTGCATGGTGCTGCCACTGAAGCAGAAGTCTATCGAATCCATCGTATTAGATGTTACATGGACACTGGACGATGCCAAGGATGTGCTCTGGTGCGTTTAGTACTCTAAGGTGCATGGTGCTGCCACTGAAGCAGATGTCTATCGAATCCATCGTATTAGATGTTACATGGACACTGGACGATGCCAAGGATGTGCTCTGGTGCTTTTAGTACTCTAAGGTGCATGGTGCTGCCACTGAAGCAGATGTCTATCGAATCCATCGTATTAGATGTTACATGGACACTGGACGATGCCAAGGATGTGCTCTGGAGCTTTTACTACTCTAAGGTGCATGGTGCTGCCACTGAAGCAGATGTCTATCGAATTCATCGTATTAGATGTTACATGGACACTGGACGATGCCAAGGATGTGCTCTGGTGCGTTTAGTACTCTAAGGTGCATGGTGCTGCCACTGAAGCAGATGTCTATCGAATCCACCGTATTAGATGTTACATGGGCACTGGACGATGCCAAGGATGTGCTCTGGTGCTTTTAGTACTCTAAGTTGCATGGTGCTGCCACTGAAGCAGATGTCTATCGAATCCATCGTATTAGATGTTACATGGACACTGGACGATGCCACGGATGTGCTCTGGTGCGTTTAGTACTCTAAGGTGCATGGTGCTGCCACTGAAGCAGATGTCTATCGAATCCAACGTAGTAGATGTTACATGGACACTGGACGATGCCAAGGATGTGCTCTGGTGCGTTTAGTACTCTAAGGTGCATGGTGCTGCCACTGAAGCAGATGTCTATCGAATCCATCATATTAGATGTTACATGGACACTGGACGATGCCAAGGATGTGCTCTGGTGCTTTTAGTACTCTAAGGTGCATGGTGCTGCCACTGAAGCAGATGTCTATCGAATCCATCGTATTAGATCTTACATGGACACTGGACAATGCCAAGGATGTGCTCTGGTGCTTTTAGTACTCTAAGGTGCATGGTGCTGCCACTGAAGCAGATGTCTATCGAATCCATCGTATTAGATGTTACATGGACACTGGACGATGCCAAGGATGTGCTCTGGTGCGTTTAGTACACTAAGGTGCATGGTGCTGCCACTGAAGCAGATGTCTATCGAATCCATCGTATTAGATGTTACATGGACACTGGACGATGCCAAGGATGTGCTCTGGTGCGTTCAGTACTCTAAGGTGCATGGTGCTGCCACTGAAGCAGATGTCTATTGAATCCATCGTATTAGATGTTACATGCACACTGGACGATGCCAAGGATGTGCTCTGGTGCGTTTAGTACTCTAAGGTGCATGGTGCTGCCACTGAAGCAGATGTCTATCGAATCCATCGTATTAGATGTTACATGGACACTGGACGATGCCAAGGATGTGCTCTGGTGCTTTTAGTACTCTAAGGTGCATGGTGTTGCCACTGAAGCAGATGTCTATCGAATCCATCGTATTAGATGTTACATGGACACTGGACGATGCCAAGGATGTGCTATGGTGCGTTTAGTACTCTAAGGTGAATGTTGCTGCCACTGAAGCAGATGTCTATCGAATCCGTCGTATTAGATGTTACATGGACACTGAACGATGCCAAGGATGTGCTCTGGTGCGTTTAGTACTGTAAAGTGCATGGTGCTGCCACTGAAGCAGATGTCTATTGAATCCATAGTATTAGATGTTACATGGACACTGGACGATGCCAAGGATGTGCTCTGGTGCGTTTAGTACTCTAAGGTGCATGGTGCTGCCACTGTAGCAGATGTCTATCGAATCCACCGTATTAGATGCTACATGGACACTGGACGATGCCAAGGATGTGCTCTGTTGCTTTTAGTACTCTAAGGTACATGGTGCTGCCACTGAAGCAGATGTCTATCGAATCCATCGTATTAGATGTTACATGGACACTGGACGATGCCAAGGATGTGCTCTGGTGCTTTTAGTACTCTAAGGTGCATGGTGCTGCCACTGAAGCAGATGTCTATCGAATCCATCGTATTAGATGTTACATGGACACTGGACGATGCCAAGGATGTGCTCTGGTGCGTTTAGTACTCTAAGGTGCATGGTGCTGCCACTGAAGCAGATGTCTATCGAATCCATCGTATTAGATGTTACATGGACACTGGACGATGCCAAGGATGTGCTCTGGTGCTTTTAGTACTCTAAGGTGCATGGTGCTGCCACTGAAGCAGATGTCTATCGAATCCATCGTATTAGATGTTCCATGGACACTGGACGATGCCAAGGATGTGCTCTGGTGCGTTTAGTACACTAAGGTGCATGGTGCTGCCACTGAAGCAGATGTCTATCGAATCCATCGTATTAGATGTTACATGGACACTGGACGATGCCAAGGATGTGCTCTGGTGCGTTCAGTACTCTAAGGTGCATGGTGCTGCCACTGAAGCAGATGTCTATTGAATCCATCGTATTAGATGTTACATGCACACTGGACGATGCCAAGGATGTGCTCTGGTGCGTTTAGTACTCTAAGGTGCATGGTGCTGCCACTGAAGCAGATGTCTATCGAATTCATCGTATTAGATGTTACATGGACACTGGACGATGCCAAGGATGTGCTCTGGTGCTTTTAGTACTCTAAGGTGCATGGTGCTGCCACTGAAGCAGATGTCTATCGAATCCATCGTATTAGATGTTACATGGACACTGGACGATGCCAAGGATGTGCTATGGTGCGTTTAGTACTCTAAGGTGAATGTTGCTGCCACTGAAGCAGATGTCTATCGAATCCGTCGTATTAGATGTTACATGGACACTGAACGATGCCAAGGATGTGCTCTGGTGCGTTTAGTACTGTAAAGTGCATGGTGCTGCCACTGAAGCAGATGTCTATTGAATCCATAGTATTAGATGTTACATGGACACTGGACGATGCCAAGGATGTGCTCTGGTGCGTTTAGTACTCTAAGGTGCATGGTGCTGCCACTGTAGCAGATGTCTATCGAATCCACCGTATTAGATGCTACATGGACACTGGACGATGCCAAGGATGTGCTCTGTTGCTTTTAGTACTCTAAGGTACATGGTGCTGCCACTGAAGCAGATGTCTATCGAATCCATCGTATTAGATGTTACATGGACACTGGACGATGCCAAGGATGTGCTCTGGTGCTTTTAGTACTCTAAGGTGCATGGTGCTGCCACTGAAGCAGATGTCTATCGAATCCATCGTATTAGATGTTACATGGACACTGGACGATGCCAAGGATGTGCTCTGGTGCGTTTAGTACTCTAAGGTGCATGGTGCTGCCACTGAAGCAGATGTCTATCGAATCCATCGTATTAGATGTTACATGGACACTGGACGATGCCAAGGATGTGCTCTGGTGCTTTTAGTACTCTAAGGTGCATGGTGCTGCCACTGAAGCAGATGTCTATCGAATCCATCGTATTAGATGTTCCATGGACACTGGACTATGCCAAGTATGTGCTCTGGTGCTTTTAGTACTCTAAGGTGCATTTTGCTGCCACTGAAGCAGATGTCTATCGAATCCATCGTATTAGATGTTACATGGACACTGGACGATGCCAAAGATGTGCTCTGGTGCGTTTAGTACTCTAAGGTGCATGGTGCTGCCACTGAAGCAGATGTCTATCGAATCCATCGTATTAGATGTTGCATAGACACTGGACGATGCCAAGGATGTGCTCTGGTGCTTTTAGTACTCTAAGGTGCATGGTGCTGCCACTGAAGCTGATGTCTATCGAATCCATCGTATTAGATGTTACATGGACACTGGACGATGACAAGGATGTGCTCTGGTGCTTTTAGTACTCTAAGGTGCATGGTGCTGCCACTGAAGCAGATGTCTATCGAATCCATCGTATTAGATGTTACATGGACACTGGACGATGCCAAGGATGTGCTCTGGAGCTTTTACTACTCTAAGGTGCATGGTGCTGCCACTGAAGCAGATGTCTATCGAATTCATCGTATTAGATGTTACATGGACACTGGACGATGCCAAGGATGTGCTCTGGTGCGTTTAGTACTCTAAGGTGCATGGTGCTGCCACTGAAGCAGATGTCTATCGAATCCACCGTATTAGATGTTACATGGGCACTGGACGATGCCAAGGATGTGCTCTGGTGCTTTTAGTACTCTAAGTTGCATGGTGCTGCCACTGAAGCAGATGTCTATCGAATCCATCGTATTAGATGTTACATGGACACTGGACGATGCCACGGATGTGCTCTGGTGCGTTTAGTACTCTAAGGTGCATGGTGCTGCCACTGAAGCAGATGTCTATCGAATCCAACGTAGTAGATGTTACATGGACACTGGACGATGCCAAGGATGTGCTCTGGTGCGTTTAGTACTCTAAGGTGCATGGTGCTGCCACTGAAGCAGATGTCTATCGAATCCATCATATTAGATGTTACATGGACACTGGACGATGCCAAGGATGTGCTCTGGTGCTTTTAGTACTCTAAGGTGCATGGTGCTGCCACTGAAGCAGATGTCTATCGAATCCATCGTATTAGATCTTACATGGACACTGGACAATGCCAAGGATGTGCTCTGGTGCTTTTAGTACTCTAAGGTGCATGGTGCTGCCACTGAAGCAGATGTCTATCGAATCCATCGTATTAGATGTTACATGGACACTGGACGATGCCAAGGATGTGCTCTGGTGCGTTTAGTACACTAAGGTGCATGGTGCTGCCACTGAAGCAGATGTCTATCGAATCCATCGTATTAGATGTTACATGGACACTGGACGATGCCAAGGATGTGCTCTGGTGCGTTCAGTACTCTAAGGTGCATGGTGCTGCCACTGAAGCAGATGTCTATTGAATCCATCGTATTAGATGTTACATGCACACTGGACGATGCCAAGGATGTGCTCTGGTGCGTTTAGTACTCTAAGGTGCATGGTGCTGCCACTGAAGCAGATGTCTATCGAATCCATCGTATTAGATGTTACATGGACACTGGACGATGCCAAGGATGTGCTCTGGTGCTTTTAGTACTCTAAGGTGCATGGTGCTGCCACTGAAGCAGATGTCTATCGAATCCATCGTATTAGATGTTACATGGACACTGGACGATGCCAAGGATGTGCTATGGTGCGTTTAGTACTCTAAGGTGAATGTTGCTGCCACTGAAGCAGATGTCTATCGAATCCGTCGTATTAGATGTTACATGGACACTGAACGATGCCAAGGATGTGCTCTGGTGCGTTTAGTACTGTAAAGAGCATGGTGCTGCCACTGAAGCAGATGTCTATTGAATCCATAGTATTAGATGTTACATGGACACTGGACGATGCCAAGGATGTGCTCTGGTGCGTTTAGTACTCTAAGGTGCATGGTGCTGCCACTGCAGCAGATGTCTATCGAATCCACCGTATTAGATGCTACATGGACACTGGACGATGCCAAGGATGTGCTCTGTTGCTTTTAGTACTCTAAGGTACATGGTGCTGCCACTGAAGCAGATGTCTATCGAATCCATCGTATTAGATGTTACATGGACACTGGACGATGCCAAGGATGTGCTCTGGTGCTTTTAGTACTCTAAGGTGCATGGTGCTGCCACTGAAGCAGATGTCTATCGAATCCATCGTATTAGATGTTACATGGACACTGGACGATGCCAAGGATGTGCTCTGGTGCGTTTAGTACTCTAAGGTGCATGGTGCTGCCACTGAAGCAGATGTCTATCGAATCCATCGTATTAGATGTTACATGGACACTGGACGATGCCAAGGATGTGCTCTGGTGCTTTTAGTACTCTAAGGTGCATGGTGCTGCCACTGAAGCAGATGTCTATCGAATCCATCGTATTAGATGTTCCATGGACACTGGATTATGCCAAGTATGTGCTCTGGTGCTTTTAGTACTCTAAGGTGTATTTTGCTGCCACTGAAGCAGATGTCTATCGAATCCATCGTATTAGATGTTACATGGACACTGGACGATGCCAAAGATGTGCTCTGGTGCGTTTAGTACTCTAAGGTGCATGGTGCTGCCACTGAAGCAGATGTCTATCGAATCCATCGTATTAGATGTTGCATAGACACTGGACGATGCCAAGGATGTGCTCTGGTGCTTTTAGTACTCTAAGGTGCATGGTGCTGCCACTGAAGCTGATGTCTATCGAATCCATCGTATTAGATGTTACATGGACACTGGACGATGACAAGGATGTGCTCTGGTGCTTTTAGTACTCTATGGTGCATGGTGCTGCCACTGAAGCAGATGTCTATCGAATCCATCGTATTAGATGTTACATGGACACTGGACGATGCCAAGGATGTGCTCTGGTGCGTTTAGTACTCTAAGGTGCATGGTGCTGCCACTGAAGCAGATGTCTATCGAATCCATCGTATTAGATGTTACATGGACACTGGACGATGCCAAAGATGTGCTCTGGTGCGTTTAGTACTCTATGGAGCATGGTGCTGCCACTGAAGCAGATGTCTATCGAATCCATCGTATTAGATGTTACATGGACACTGGACGATGCCAAGGATGTGCTCTGGTGCGTTTAGTACTCTAAGGTGCATGGTGCTGCCACTGATGCAGATGTCTATCGAATCCATCGTATTAGATATTACATGGACACTGGACGATGCCAAGGATGTGCTCTGGTGCTTTTAGTACTCTAAGGTGCATGGTGCTGCCACTGAAGCAGATGTCTATCGAGTCCATCGTCTTAGATGCTACATGGACACTGGACGATGCCAAGGATGTGCTCTGGTGCTTTTAGTACTCTAAGGTGCATGGTGCTGCCACTGAAGCAGATGTCTATCGAATACATCGTATTAGATGTTACATGGACACTGGACGATGCCAAGGATGTGCTCTGGTGCGTTTAGTACTCTAAGGTGCATGGTGCTGCCACTGAAGCAGATGTCTATCGAATCCATCGTATTAGATGTTACATGGACACTGGACGATGCCAAGGATGTGCTCTGGTGCTTTTAGTACTCTAAGGTGCATGGTGCTGCCACTGAAGCAGATGTCTATCGAATCCATCGTATTAGATGTTACATGGACACTGGACGATGCCAAGGATGTGCTCTGGTGCGTTTAGTACTCTAAGGTGCATGGTGCTGCCACTGAAGCAGATGTCTATCGAATCCATCGTATTAGATGTTACATGGACACTGGACGATGCCAAGGATGTGCTCTGGTGCGTTTAGTACTCTAAGGTGCATGGTGCTGCCACTGAAGCAGATGTCTATCGAATCCATCGTATTAGATGTTACATGGACACTGGACGATGCCAAAGATGTGCTCTGGTGCGTTTAGTACTCTATGGAGCATGGTGCTGCCACTGAAGCAGATGTCTATCGAATCCATCGTATTAGATGTTACATGGACACTGGACGATGCCAAGGATGTGCTCTGGTGCGTTTAGTACTCTAAGGTGCATGCTGCTGCCACTGATGCAGATGTCTATCGAATCCATCGTATTAGATATTACATGGACACTGGACGATGCCAAGGATGTGCTCTGGTGCTTTTAGTACTCTAAGGTGCATGGTGCTGCCACTGAAGCAGATGTCTATCGAATCCATCGTATTAGATGTTACATGGACACTGGACGATGCCAAGGATGTGCTCTGGTGCTTTTAGTACTCTAAGGTGCATGGTGCTGCCACTGAAGCAGATGTCTATCGAATCCATCGTATTAGATGTTACATGGACACTGGACGATGCCAAGTATGTGCTCTGGTGCTTTTAGTACTCTAAGGTGCATGGTGCTGCCACTGAAGCAGATGTCTATCGAATCCATCGTATTAGATGTTACATGGACACTGGACGATGCCAAAGATGTGCTCTGGTGCGTTTAGTACTCTAAGGTGCATGGTGCTGCCACTGAAGCAGATGTCTATCGAATCCATCGTATTAGATGTTGCATAGACACTGGACGATGCCAAGGATGTGCTCTGGTGCTTTTAGTACTCTAAGGTGCATGGTGCTGCCACTGAAGCTGATGTCTTTCGAATCCATCGTATTAGATGTTACATGGACACTGGACGATGACAAGGATGTGCTCTGGTGCATTTAGTACTGTATGGTGCATGGTGCTGCCACTGAAGCAGATGTCTATCGAATCCATCGTATTAGATGTTACATGGACACTGGACGATGCCAAGGATGTGCTCTGGTGCGTTTAGTACTCTAAGGTGCATGGTGCTGCCACTGAAGCAGATGTCTATCGAATCCATCGTATTAGATGTTACATGGACACTGGACGATGCCAAGGATGTGCTCTGGTGCGTTTAGTACTCTAAGGTGCATGGTGCTGCCACTGAAGCAGATGTATATCGAATCCATCGTATTAGATGTTACATGGACACTGGACGACGCCAAGGATGTGCTCTGGTGCTTTTAGTACTCTAAGGTGCATGGTGCTGCCACTGAAGCAAATGTCTATCGAATCCATCGTATTAGATGTTACATGGACACTGGACGATGCCAAGGATGTGCTCTGGTGCGTTTAATACTCTAAGGTGCATCGTGCTGCCACTGAAGCAGATGTATATCGATTCCATCGTATTAGATGTTACATGGACACTGGACGATGCCACGGATGTGCTCTGGTGCGTTTAGTACTCTAAGGTGCATGGTGCTGCCACTGAAGCAGATGTCTATCGAATCCACCGTATTAGATGTTACATGGACACTGGACGATGACAAGTATGTGCTCTGGTGCTTTTAGTACTCTAAGGTGCATGGTGCTGCCACTGAAGCAGATGTCTATCGAATCCATCGTATTAGATGTTACATGGACACTGGACGATGCCAAGGATGTGCTCTGGTGCGTTTAGTACTCTAAGGTGCATGGTGCTGCCACTGAAGCAGATGTCTATCGAATCCATCGTATTAGATGTTACATGGACACTGGACGATGCCAAGGATGTGCTCTGGTGCGTCTAGTACTCTAAGGTGCATGGTGCTGCCACTGAAGCAGATGTCTATCGAATCCATCATATTAGATGTTACATGGACACTGGACGATGCCAAGGATGTGCTCTGGTGCTTTTTGTACTCTAAGGTGCACGGTGTTGCCACTGAAGCAGATGTCTATCGAATCCATCGTATTAGATGTTACATGGACAATGGACAATGCCAAGGATGTGCTCTGGTGCTTTTAGTACTCTAAGGTGCATGGTGCTGCCACCTAAGCAGATGTCTACCGAATCCATCGTATTAGATGTTACATGGACACTGGACGATGCCAAGGATGTGCTCTGGTGCGTTTAGTACTCTAAGGTGCATGGTGCTGCCACTGAAGCAGATGTCTATAGAATCCATCGTATTAGATGTTACATGGACACTGGACGATGCCAAGTATGTGCTCTGGTGCTTTTAGTTCTCTAAGGTGCAAGGTGCTGCCACTGAAGCAGATGTCTATCGAATCCATCGTATTAGATGTTACCTGGACACTGGACGATGCCAAAGATGTGCTCTGGTGCGTTTAGTACTCTAAGGTGCATGGTGCTGCCACTGAAGCAGATGTCTATCGAATCCATCGTATTAGATGTTACATAGACACTGGACGATGCCAGGGATGTGCTCTGGTGCGTTTAGTACTCTAAGGTGCATGGTGCGGCCACTGAAGCAGATGTCTATCGAATCCATCGGATTAGATGTTACATGGACACTGGACGATGCCAAGGATGTGCACTGGTCGTTTTAGTACTCTAAGGTACATGGTGCTGCCACTGAAGCAGATGTCTATCGAATCCATCGTATTAGATGTTACATGGACACTGGACGATGCCAAGGATGTGCTCTGGTGCGTTTAGTACTCTAAGGTGCATGGTGCTGCCACTGAAGCTGATGTCTATCGAATCCATCGTATTAGATGTTACATGGACACTGGACGATGCCACGGATGTGCTCTGGTGCGTTTAGTACTCTAAGGTGCATGGTGCTGCCACTGAAGCAGATGTCTATCGAATCCACCGTATTAGATGTTACATGGACACTGGACGATGACAAGTATGTGCTCTGGTGCTTTTAGTACTCTAAGGTGCATGGTGCTGCCACTGAAGCAGATGTCTATCGAATCCATCGTATTAGATGTTACATGGACACTGGACGATGCCAAGGATGTGCTCTGGTGCGTTTAGTACTCTAAGGTGCATGGTGCTGCCACTGAAGCAGATGTCTATCGAATCCATCGTATTAGATGTTACATGGACACTGGACGATGCCAAGGATGTGCTCTGGTGCGTCTAGTACTCTAAGGTGCATGGTGCTGCCACTGAAGCAGATGTCTATCGAATCCATCATATTAGATGTTACATGGACACTGGACGATGCCAAGGATGTGCTCTGGTGCTTTTTGTACTCTAAGGTGCACGGTGTTGCCACTGAAGCAGATGTCTATCGAATCCATCGTATTAGATGTTACATGGACAATGGACAATGCCAAGGATGTGCTCTGGTGCTTTTAGTACTCTAAGGTGCATGGTGCTGCCACCTAAGCAGATGTCTACCGAATCCATCGTATTAGATGTTACATGGACACTGGACGATGCCAAGGATGTGCTCTGGTGCGTTTAGTACTCTAAGGTGCATGGTGCTGCCACTGAAGCAGATGTCTATAGAATCCATCGTATTAGATGTTACATGGACACTGGACGATGCCAAGTATGTGCTCTGGTGCTTTTAGTTCTCTAAGGTGCAAAGTGCTGCCACTGAAGCAGATGTCTATCGAATCCATCGTATTAGATGTTACCTGGACACTGGACGATGCCAAAGATGTGCTCTGGTGCGTTTAGTACTCTAAGGTGCATGGTGCTGCCACTGAAGCAGATGTCTATCGAATCCATCGTATTAGATGTTACATAGACACTGGACGATGCCAGGGATGTGCTCTGGTGCGTTTAGTACTCTAAGGTGCATGGTGCGGCCACTGAAGCAGATGTCTATCGAATCCATCGGATTAGATGTTACATGGACACTGGACGATGCCAAGGATGTGCACTGGTCGTTTTAGTACTCTAAGGTACATGGTGCTGCCACTGAAGCAGATGTCTATCGAATCCATCGTATTAGATGTTACATGGACACTGGACGATGCCAAGGATGTGCTCTGGTGCGTTTAGTACTCTAAGGTGCATGGTGCTGCCACTGAAGCTGATGTCTATCGAATCCATCGTATTAGATGTTACATGGACACTGGACGATGCCAAGGATGTGCTCTGGTGCTTTTAGTACTCTAATGTGCATGGTGCTGCCACTGAAGCAGATGTCTATCGAATCCATCCTATTAGATGTTACATGGATACTGTACGATGCCAAGGATGTGCTTTGGTGCTTTTAGTACTCTAAGGTGCATGGTGCTGCCACTGAAGCAGATGTCTGTCGAATCCATCGTATTAGATGTTACATGGACACTGGACGATGCCAAGGATGTGCTCTGGTGCGTTTAGTACTCTAAGGTGCATGGTGCTGCCACTTAAGCAGATGTCTATCGAATCCATCGTATTAGATGTTACATGGACACTGGACGATGCCAAGGATGTGCTCTGCTGCGTTTAGTACTCTAAGGTGCATTGTGCTGCCACTGAAGCAGATGTCTATCGAATCCATCGTATTAGATGTTACATGGACACTGGACGATGCCAAGTATGTGCTCTGGTGCTTTTAGTACTCTAAGGTGCAAGGTGCTGCCACTGAAGCAGATGTCTATCGAATCCATCGTATTAGTTGTTACATGGACACTGGACGATGACAAAGATGTGCTCTGGTTCGTTTAGTACTCTAAGGTGCATGGTGCTGCCACTGGAGCAGATGTCTATCGAATCCATCGTATTAGATGTTACATAGACACTGGACGATGCCAAGGATGTGCTCTGTTGCTTTTAGTACTCTAAGGTGCATGGTGCTGCCACTGAAGCAGATGTCTATCAAATCCATCGTATTAAATGATACATGGACACTGGACGATGCCAAGGATGTGCTCTGGTGCTTTTAGTACTCTATGGTGCATGGTGCTGCCACTGAAGCAGATGTCTATCGAATCCATCGTATTAGATGTTACATGGACACTGGACGATGCCAAGGATGTGCTCTGGTGCCTTTAGTACTCTAAGGTGCATGGTGCTGCCACTGAAGCAGATGTCTATCGAATCCATCGTATTAGATGTTACATGGACACTGGACGATGCCAAGGATGTGCTCTGGTGCGTTTAGTACTCTAAGGTGCATGGTGCTGCCACTGAAGCAGATGTCTAACGAATCCATCATATTAGATGTTACATGGACACTGGACGATGCCAAGGATGTGCTCTGGTGCTTTTAGTACTCTAAGGTGCATGGTGCTGCCACTGAAGCAGATGTGTGTCGAATCCATCGTATTAGATGTTACATGGACACTGGACGATGCCAAGGATGTGCTCTGGTGCGTTTAGTACTCTAAGGTGCATGGTGCTGCCACTGAAGCAGATGTCTATCGAATCCATCGTATTAGATGTTACATGGACACTGGACGATGCCAAGGATGTGCTCTGGTGCTTTTAGTACTCTAAGGTGCATGGTGTTGCCACTGAAGCAGATGTCTATCGAATCCATCGTATTAGATGTTACATGGACAATGGACAATGCCAAGGATGAGCTCTGGTGCTTTTAGTACTCTAAGGTGCATGGTGCTGCCACTTAAGCAGATGTCTATAGAATCCATCGTATTAGATGTTACATGGACACTGGACGATGCCAAGGATGTGCTCTGGTGCTTTTAGTACTCTAAGGTGCATGGTGCTGCCACTTAAGCAGATGTCTATCGAATCCATCGTATTAGATGTTACATGGACACTGGACGATGCCAAGGATGTGCTCTGGTGCGTTTAGTACTCTAAGGTCCATGGTGCTGCCACTGAAGCAGATGTCTATCGAATCCATCGTATTAGATGTTACATGGACAATGGACGATGCCAAGGATGTGCTCTGGTGCGTTTAGTGCTGTAAGGTGCATGGTGCTGCCACTGAAGCAGATGTCTATCGAATCCATCATATTAGATGTTACATGGACACTGGACGATGCCAAGGATGTGCTCTGGTGCTTTTAGTACTCTAAGGTGCATGGTGTTGCCACTGAAGCAGATGTCTATCGAATCCATCGTATTAGATGTTACATGGACAATGGACAATGCCAAGGATGTGCTCTGGTGCTTTTAGTACTCTAAGGTGCATGGTGCTGCCACTTAAGCGGATGTCTATGGAATCCATCGTGTTAGATGTTACATGGGCACTGGACGATGTCAAGGATGTGCTCTGGTGCGTTTAGTCCTCTAAGGTGCATGGTGCTGCCACTGAAGCAGAAGTCTATCGAATCCATCGTATTAGATGTTACATGGACACTGGATGATGCCAAGGATGTGCTCTGGTGCGTTTAGTACTCTAAGGTGCATGGTGCTGCCGCTGAAGCAGATGTCTATCGAATCCATCATATTAGATGTTACATGGACACTGGACGATGCCAAGGATGTGCTCTGGTGCGTTTAGTACTCTAAGGTGCATGGTGCTGCCACTGAAGCAGATGTCTATCGAATCCATCATATTAGATGTTACATGGACACTGGACGATGCCAAGTATGTGCTCTGGTGCTTTTAGTACTCTAAGGTGCAAGGTGCTGCCACTGAAGCAGATGTCTATCGGATCCATCGTATTAGATGTTACATGGACACTGGACGATGCCAAGGATGTGCTCTGGTGGTTTTAGTACTCTAAGGTACATGGTGCTGCCACTGAAGCAGATGTCTATCGAATCCATCGTATTAGATGTTACATGGACACTGGACGATGCCAAGGATGTGCTCTGGTGCGTTTAGTACTCTAAGGTGCATGGTGCTGCCACTGAAGCAGATGTCTATCGAATCCATCGTATTAGATGTTACATGGACACTGGACGATGCCAAGGATGTGCTCTGGTGCTTTTAGTACTCTAAGGTGCATGGTGCTGCCACTGAAGCAGATGTCTATCGAATCCATTGTATTAGATGTTACATGGACACTGGACGATGCCAAGGATGTGCTCTGGTGCGTTTAGTACTCTAAGGTGAATGGTGTGCCACTGATGTAGATGTCTATCGTATCCATCGTATTAGATGTTACATGGACACTGGACGATGCCAAGGATGTGCTCTGGTGCGTTTATTACTCTAAGGTGCATGGTGCTGCCACTGAAGCAGATGTCTATCGAATCCATTGTATTAGATGTTACATGGACACTGGACGATGCCAAGGATGTGCTCTGGTGCTTTTAGTACTCTAAGGTGCATGGTGCTGCCACTGAAGCAGATGTCTATCGAATCCATCGTATTAGATGTTACATGGACACTGGACGATGCCAAGGATGTGCTCTGGTGCGTTTAATACTCTAAGGTGCATCGTGCTGCCACTGAAGCAGATGTCTATCGAATCCATCATATTAGAAGTTACATGGACACTGGGCGATGCCACGGATGTGGTCTGGTGCGTTTAGTACTCTAAGGTGCATGGTGCTGCCACTGAAGCAGATGTCTATCGAATCCACCGTATTAGATGTTACATGGACACTGGACGATGCCAAGGATGTGCTCTGGTGCTTTTAGTACTCTAAGGAGCATGGTGCTGCCACTGAAGCAGATGTCTATCGAATCCATCGTATTAGATGTTACATGGACACTGGACGATGCCAAGGATGTGCTCTGGTGCGTTTAGTACTCTAAGGTGCATGGTGCTGCCACTGAAGCAGATGTCTATCGAATCCATCGTATTAGATGTTACATGGACACTGGACGATGCCAAGGATGTGCTCTGGTTCGTTTAGTACTCTAAGGTGCATGGTGCTGCCACTGAAGCAGATGTCTATCGAATCCATCATATTAGATGTTACATGGACACTGGACGATGCCAAGGATGTGCTCTGGTGCTTTCAGTACTCTAAGGTGCATGGAGCTGCCACTGAAGCGGATATCTATCGAATCCATCGTATTAGATGTTACATGGACAATGGACAATGCCAAGGATGTGCTCTGGTGCTTTTAGTACTCTAAGGTGCATGATGCTGCCACTTAAGCAGATGTCTATCGAATCCATCGTGTTAGATGTTACATGGACACTGGACGATGCCAAGGATGTGCTCTGGTGCGTTTAGTACTCTAAGGTGCATGGTGCTGCCACTGAAGCAGATGTCTATCGAATCCATCGTATTAGATGTTACACGGACACTGGACGATGCCAAGGATGTGCTCTGGTGCGTTTGGTGCTGTAAGGTGCATGGTGCTGCCACTGAAGCAGATGTCTATCGAATCCATCATATTAGATGTTACATGGACACTGGACGATGCCAAGGATGTGCTCTGGTGCTTTTAGTACTCTAAGGTGCATGGTGTTGCCACTGAAGCAGATGTCTATCGAATCCATCGTATTAGATGTTACATGGACAATGGACAATGCCAAGGATGTGCTCTGGTGCTTTTAGTACTCTAAGGTGCACGGTGCTGCCACTTAAGCGGATGTCTATGGAATCCATCGTATTAGATGTTACATGGACACTGGACGATGCCAAGGATGTGCTCTGGTGCGTTTAGTACTCTAAGGTGCATGGTGCTGCCACTGAAGCAGATGTCTATCGAATCCATCGTATTAGATGTTACATGGACACTGGATGATGCCAAGGATGTGCTCTGGTGCGTTTAGTACTCTAAGGTGCATGGTGCTGCCACTGAACCAGATGTCTATCGAATCCATCATATTAGATGTTACATGGACACTGGACGATGCCAAGGATGTGCTCTGGTGCGTTTAGTATTCTAAGGTGCATGGTGCTGCCACTGAAGCAGATGTCTATCGAATCCATCATGTTAGATGTTACATGGACACAGGACGATGCCAAGGATGTGCTCAGGTGCTTTTTGTACTCTAAGGTGCATGGTGTTGCCACTTAAGCAGATGTCTATCGAATCCATCGTATTAGATGTTACATGGACACTGGACGATGCCAAGGATGTGCTCTGGTGCGTTTAGTACTCTAAGGTGCATGGTGCTGCCACTGAAGCAGATGTCTATCGAATCCATCGTATTAGATGTTACATGGACACTGGACGATGCCAAGTATGTGCTCTGGTGCTTTTAGTACTCTAAGGTGCAAGGTGCTGCCACTGAAGCAGATGTCTATCGAATCCATCGTATTAGATGTTACATGGACACTGGACGATGCCAAAGACGTGCTCTGGTGCGTTTAGTACTCTAAGGTGCATGGTGCTGCCACTGAAGCAGATGTCTATCGAATCCATCGTATTAGATGTAACATAGACACTGGACGATGCCAAGGATGTGCTCTGGTGCGTTTAGTACTCTAAGGTGCATGGTGCTGCCACTGAAGCAGATGTTTATCGAATCCATCGTATTAGATGTTACATGGACACTGGACGATGCCAAGGATATGCTCTGGTGGTTTTAGTACTCTAAGGTACATGGTGCTGCCACTGAAGCAGATGTCTATCGAATCCATCGTATTAGATGTTACATGGACACTGGACGATGCCAAGGATGTGGTCTGGTGCGTTTAGTACTCTAAGGTGCATGGTGCTGCCACTGAAGCAGATGTCTATCGAATCCATCGTATTAGATGTTACGTGGACACTGGACGATGCCAAGGATGTGCTCTGGTGCTTTTAGTACTCTAAGGTGCATGGTGCTGCCACTGAAGCAGATGTCTATCGTATCCATTCTATTAGATGTTACATGGACACTGGACGATGCCAAGGATGTGCTCTGGTGCGTTTAGTACTCTAAGGTGCATGGTGTTGCCACTGATGCAGATGTCTATCGAATCCATCGTATTACATGTTACATGGACACTGGACGATGCCAAGGATGTGCTCTGGTGCGTTTAGTACTCTAAGGTGCATGGTGCTGCCACTGAAGCAGATGTCTATCGAATCCATCGTATTAGATGTTACATGGACACTGGACGATGCCAAGGATGTGCTCTGGTGCTTTTAGTACTCTAAGGTGCATGGTGCTGCCACTGAAGCAGATGTCTATCGAATCCATCGTATTAGATGTTACATGGACACTGGACGATGCCAAGGATGTGCTCTGGTGCGTTTAATACTCTAAAGTGCATCGTGCTGCCACTGAAGCAGATGTCTATCGAATCCATCGTATTAGATGTTACATGGACACTGGGCGATGCCACGGATGTGGTCTGGTGCGTTTAGTACTCTAAGGTGCATGGTGCTGCCACTGAAGCAGATGTCTATCGAATCCACCGTATTAGATGTTACATGGACACTGGACGATGCCAAGGATGTGCTCTGGTGCTTTTAGTACTCTAAGGTGAATGGTGCTGCCACAGAAGCAGATGTCTATCGAATCCATCGTATTAGATGTTACATGGACACTGGACGATGCCAAGGATGTGCTCTGTTGCGTTTAGTACTCTAAGGTGCATGGTGCTGCCACAGAAGCAGATGTCTATCGAATCCATCGTATTAGATGTTACATGGACACTGGACGATGCCAAGGATGTGCTCTGGTGCGTTTAGTACTCTAAGGTGCATGGTGCTGCCACTGAAGCAGATGTCTATCGAATCCATCGTAATAGATGTTACATGGACACTGGACGATGCCAAGGATGTGCTCTGGTGCTTTTAGTACTCTAAGGTGCATGGCGTTGCCACTGAAGCGGATATCTATCGAATCCATCGTATTAGATGTTACATGGACAATGGACAATGCCAAGGATGTGCTCTGGTGCTTTTAGTACTCTAAGGTGCATGGTGCTTCCACTTAAGCAGATGTCTATCGAATCCATCGTATTAGATGTTACATGGACACTGGACGATGCCAAGGATGTGCTCTGGTCCGGATAGTACTCTAAGGTGCATGGTGCTGCCACTGAAGCAGATGTCTATCGAATCCATCGTATTAGATGTTACATGGTCAATGGACGATGCCAAGTATGTGCTCTGGTGCTTTTAGTACTCTAAGGTGCAAGGTGCTGCCACTGAAGCATATGTCTATCGAATCCATCGTATTAGATGTTATATGGACACTGGACGATGCCAAAAATGTGCTCTGGTGCGTTTAGTACTCTAAGGTGCGTGGTGCTGCCACTGAAGCAGATGTCTATCGAATCCATCGTATTAGATGTTACATAGACACTGGACGATGCCAAGGATGTGCTCTGGTGCTTTTAGTACTCTAAGGTGCATGGTGCTGCCACTGAAGCAGATGTCTATCGAATCCATCGTATTAGATGTTACATGGACCTGGACGATGCCAAGGATGTGCTCTGGTGCTTTTAGTACTCTATGGTGCATGGTGCTGCCACTGAAGCAGATGTCTATCGAATCCATCGTATTAGATGTTACATGGACACTGGACGATGCCAAGGATGTGCTCTGATGCTTTTAGTACTCTAAGGTGCGTGGTGCTGCCACTGAAGCAGATGTCTATCGAATCCATCGTATTAGATGTTACATGGACACTGGACGATGCCAAGGATGTGCTCTGATGCGTTTAGTACTCTAAGGTGCATGGTGCGGCCACTGAAGCAGATGTCTATCGAATCCATCGTAATAGATGTTACATGGACACTGGACGATGCCAAGGATGTGCTCTGGTGCTTTTAGTACCCTAAGGTGCATGGTGCTGCCACTGAAGCAGATGTCTATCGAATCCATCGTATTAGATGTTACATGGACACTGGACGATGCCAAATATGTGCTCTGGTGCGTTTAGTACTCTAAGATGCATGGTGCTGCCACTGAAGCAGATGTCTATCGAATCCATCGTATTAGATGTTACATGGACACTGGACGATGCCAAGGATGTGCTCTGGTGCGTTTAGTACTCTAAGGTGCATGGTGCTGCCACTGAAGCAGATGTCTATCGAATCCATCGTATTAGATGTTACATGGACACTGGACGATGCCAAGGATGTGCTCTGGTGCGTTTAGTACTCTAAGGTGCATGGTGCTGCCACTGAAGCAGATGTCTATCGAATCCATCGTATTAGATGTTACATGGACACTGGACGATGCCAAGGATGTGCTCTGGTGCTTTTAGTACTGTAAGGTGCATGGTGCTGCCACTGAAGCAGATGTCTATCGAATCCATCGTATTAGATGTTACATGGACACTGGACGATGCCAAGGATGTGCTCTGGTGCTTTTAGTACTCTAAGGTGCATGGTGCTGCCACTGAAGCAGATGTCTATCGAATCCATCGTATTAGATATTACATGGACACTGGACGATGCCAAGGATGTGCTCTGATGCTTTTAGTACTCTAAGGCGCTTGGTGCTGCCACTGAAGCAGATGTCTATCGAATCCATCGTATTAGATGTTACATGGACACTGGACGATGCCAAGGATGTGCTCTGGCGCTTTTAGTACTCTAAGGTGCATGGTGTTGCCACTGAAGCAGATGTCTATCGAATCCATCGTATTAGATGATACATGGACAATGGACGATGCCAAGGATGTGCTCTCGTGCTTTTAGTACTTTAAGGTGCATGGTGCTGCCACTGAAGCAGATGTCTACCGAATCCATCGTATTAGATGTTACATGTACACTGGACGATGCCAAGGATGTGCTCTGGTGCGTTTAGTACTCTAAGGTGCATGGTGCTGCCACTGAAGCAGATGTCTATCGAATCCATCGTATTAGATGTTACATGGACACTGGACGATGCCAAGGATGTGCTCTGGTGCTTTTAGTACTCTAAGGTACATGGTGCTGCCACTGAAGCAGATGTCTATCGAATCCATCGTATTAGATGTTACATGGACACTGGACGATGCCAAGGATGCGCTCTGGTGCTTTTAGTACTCTATGGTGCATGGTGCTGCCACTTAAGCAGATGTCGATCGAATCCATCGTATTAGATGTTACATGGACACTGGACGATGCCAAGGATGTGCTCTGGTGCGTTTAGTACTCTAAGGTGCATGGTGCTGCCACTGAAGCAGATGTCTATCGAATCCATCGTATTAGATGTTACATGGACACTGGACGATGCCAAGGATGTGCTCTGGTGCGTTTAGTACTGTAAGGTGCATGGTGCTGCCACTGAAGCAGATGTCTATCGAATCCATCATATTAGATGTTACATGGACACTGGACGATGCCAAGGATGTGCTCTGGTGCTTTTAGTACTCTAAGGTGCATGGTGTTGCCACTGAAGCAGATGTCTATCGAATCCATCGTATTAGATGTTACATGGACAATGGACAATGCCAAGGATGTGCTCTGGTGCTTTTAGTACTCTAAGGTGCATGGTGCTGCCACTTAAGCAGATGTCTATGAAATCCATCGTATTAGATGTTACATGGACACTGGACGATGCCAAGGATGTGCTCTGGTGCGTTTAGTACTCTAAGGTGCATGGTGCTGCCACTGAAGCAGATGTCTATCGAATCCATCGTATTAGATGTTACATGGACACTGGACGATGCCAAGTATGTGCTCTGGTGCTTTTAGTACTCTAAGGTGCAAGGTGCTGTCACTGAAGCAGATGTCTATCGAATCCATCGTATTAGATGTTACATGGACACTGGACGATGCCAAATATGTGCTCTGGTGCGTTTAGTACTCTAAGGTGCATGGTGCTGCCACAGAAGCAGATGTCTATCGAATCCATCGTATTAGATGTTACATGGACACTGGACGATGCCAAGGATGTGCTCTGGTGCGTTTAGTACTCTAAGGTGCATGGTGCTGCCACTGAAGCAGATGTCTATCGAATCCATCGTAATAGATGTTACATGGACACTGGACGATGCCAAGGATGTGCTCTGGTGCTTTTAGTACTCTAAGGTGCATGGTGTTGCCACTGAAGCGGATATCTAACGAATCCATCGTATTAGATGTTACATGGACAATGGACAATGCCAAGGATGTGCTCTGGTGCTTTTAGTACTCTAAGGTGCATGGTGCTGCCACTTAAGCAGATGTCTATCGAATCCATCGTATTAGATGTTACATGGACACTGGACGATGCCAAGGATGTGCTCTGGTCCGGATAGTACTCTAAGGTGCATGGTGCTGCCACTGAAGCAGATGTCTATCGAATCCATCGTATTAGATGTTACATGGTCAATGGACGATGCCAAGTATGTGCTCTGGTGCTTTTAGTACTCTAAGGTGCAAGGTGCTGCCACTGAAGCATATGTCTATCGAATCCATCGTATTAGATGTTACATGGACACTGGACGATGCCAAAAATGTGCTCTGGTGCGTTTAGTACTCTAAGGTGTGTGGTGCTGCCACTGAAGCAGATGTCTATCGAATCCATCGTATTAGATGTTACATAGACACTGGACGATGCCAAGGATGTGCTCTGGTGCTTTTAGTACTCTAAGGTGCATGGTGCTGCCACTGAAGCAGATGTCTATCGAATCCATCGTATTAGATGTTACATGGACCTGGACGATGCCAAGGATGTGCTCTGGTGCTTTTAGTACTCTATGGTGCATGGTGCTGCCACTGAAGCAGATGTCTATCGAATCCATCGTATTAGATGTTACATGGACACTGGACGATGCCAAGGATGTGCTCTCGTGCCTTTAGTACTCTAAGGTGCATGGTGCTGCCACTGAAGCAGATGTCTATCGAATCCATCGTATTAGATGTTACATGGACACTGGACGATGCCAAGGATGTGCTCTGATGCGTTTAGTACTCTAAGGTGCATGGTGCGGCCACTGAAGCAGATGTCTATCGAATCCATCGTAATAGATGTTACATGGACACTGGACGATGCCAAGGATGTGCTCTGGTGCTTTTAGTACTCTAAGGTGCATGGTGCTGCCACTGAAGCAGATGTCTATCGAATCCATCGTATTAGATGTTACATGGACACTGGACGATGCCAAATATGTGCTCTGGTGCGTTTAGTACTCTAAGGTGCATGGTGCTGCCACTGAAGCAGATGTCTATCGAATCCATCGTATTAGATGTTACATGGACACTGGACGATGCCAAGGATGTGCTCTGGTGCTTTTAGTACTGTAAGGTGCATGGTGCTGCCACTGAAGCAGATGTCTATCGAATCCATCGTATTAGATGTTACATGGACAGTGGACGATGCCAAGGATGTGCTCTGGTGCTTTTAGTACTCTAAGGTGCATGGTGCTGCCACTGAAGCAGATGTCTATCGAATCCATCGTATTAGATATTACATGGACACTGGACGATGCCAAGGATGTGCTCTGGTGCGTTTAATACTCTAAGGTGCATCGTGCTGCCACTGAAGCAGATGTCTATCGAATCCATCGTATTAGATGTTACATGGACACTGGGCGATGCCACGGATGTGGTCTGGTGCGTTTAGTACTCTAAGGTGCATGGTGCTGCCACTGAAGCAGATGTCTATCGAATCCACCGTATTAGATGTTACATGGACACTGGACGATGCCAAGGATGTGCTCTGGTGCTTTTAGTACTCTAAGGTGCATGGTGCTGCCACTGAAGCAGATGTCTATCGAATCCATCGTATTAGATGTTACATGGGCACTGGACGATGCCAAGGATGTGCTCTGTTGCGTTTAGTACTCTAAGGTGCATGGTGCTGCCACAGAAGCAGATGTCTATCGAATCCAGCGTATTAGATGTTACATGGACACTGGACGATGCCAAGGATGTGCTCTGGTGCGTTTAGTACTCTAAGGTGCATGGTGCTGCCACTGAAGCAGATGTCTATCGAATCCATCGTAATAGATGTTACATGGACACTGGACGATGCCAAGGATGTGCTCTGGTGCTTTTAGTACTCTAAGGTGCATGGTGTTGCCACTGAAGCGGATATCTATCGAATCCATCGTATTAGATGTTACATGGACAATGGACAATGCCAAGGATGTGCTCTGGTGCTTTTAGTACTCTAAGGTGCATGGTGCTGCCACTTAAGCAGATGTCTATCGAATCCATCGTATTAGATGTTACATGGACACTGGACGATGCCAAGGATGTGCTCTGGTCCGGATAGTACTCTAAGGTGCATGGTGCTGCCACTGAAGCAGATGTCTATCGAATCCATCGTATTAGATGTTACATGGTCAATGGACGATGCCAAGTATGTGCTCTGGTGCTTTTAGTACTCTAAGGTGCAAGGTGCTGCCACTGAAGCATATGTCTATCGAATCCATCGTATTAGATGTTATATGGACACTGGACGATGCCAAAAATGTGCTCTGGTGCGTTTAGTACTCTAAGGTGCGTGGTGCTGCCACTGAAGCAGATGTCTACCGAATCCATCGTATTAAATGTTACATAGACACTGGACGATGCCAAGGATGTGCTGTGGTGCTTTTAGTACTCTAAGGTGCATGGTGCTGCCACTGAAGCAGATGTCTATCGAATCCATCGTATTAGATGTTACATGGACCTGGACGATGCCAAGGATGTGCTCTGGTGCTTTTAGTACTCTATGGTGCATGGTGCTGCCACTGAAGCAGATGTCTATCGAATCCATCGTATTAGATGTTACATGGACACTGGACGATGCCAAGGATGTGCTCTCGTGCCTTTAGTACTCTAAGGTGCATGGTGCTGCCACTGAAGCAGATGTCTATCGAATCCATCGTATTAGATGTTACATGGACACTGGACGATGCCAAGGATGTGCTCTGATGCGTTTAGTACTCTAAGGTGCATGGTGCGGCCACTGAAGCAGATGTCTATCGAATCCATCGTAATAGATGTTACATGGACACTGGACGATGCCAAGGATGTGCTCTGGTGCTTTTAGTACTCTAAGGTGCATGGTGCTGCCACTGAAGCAGATGTCTATCGAATCCATCGTATTAGATGTTACATGGACACTGGACGATGCCAAATATGTGCTCTGGTGCGTTTAGTACTCTAAGATGCATGGTGCTGCCACTGAAGCAGATGTCTATCGAATACATCGTATTAGATGTTACATGGACACTGGACGATGCCAAGGATGTGCTCTGGTGCGTTTAGTACTCTAAGGTGCATGGTGCTGCCACTGAAGCAGATGTCTATCGAATCCATCGTATTAGATGTTACATGGACACTGGACGATGCCAAGGATGTGCTCTGGTGCGTTTAGTACTCTAAGGTGCATGGTGCTGCCACTGAAGCAGATGTCTATCGAATCCATCGTATTAGATGTTACATGGACACTGGACGATGCCAAGGATGTGCTCTGGTGCTTTTAGTACTGTAAGGTGCATGGTGCTGCCACTGAAGCAGATGTCTATCGAATCCATCGTATTAGATGTTACATGGACACTGGACGATGCCAAGGATGTGCTCTGGTGCTTTTAGTACTCTAAGGTGCATGGTGCTGCCACTGAAGCAGATGTCTATCGAATCCATCGTATTAGATATTACATGGACACTGGACGATGCCAAGGATGTGCTCTGATGCTTTTAGTACTCTAAGGCGCTTGGTGCTGCCACTGAAGCAGATGTCTATCGAATCCATCGTATTAGATGTTACATGGACACTGGACGATGCCAAGGATGTGCTCTGGCGCTTTTAGTACTCTAAGGTGCATGGTGTTGCCACTGAAGCAGATGTCTATCGAATCCATCGTATTAGATGATACATGGACAATGGACGATGCCAAGGATGTGCTCTCGTGCTTTTAGTACTCTAAGGTGCATGGTGCTGCCACTGAAGCAGATGTCTACCGAATCCATCGTATTAGATGTTACATGTACACTGGACGATGCCAAGGATGTGCTCTGGTGCGTTTAGTACTCTAAGGTGCATGGTGCTGCCACTGAAGCAGATGTCTATCGAATCCATCGTATTAGATGTTACATGGACACTGGACGATGCCAAGGATGTGCTCTGGTGCTTTTAGTACTCTAAGGTACATGGTGCTGCCACTGAAGCAGATGTCTATCGAATCCATCGTATTAGATGTTACATGGACACTGGACGATGCCAAGGATGCGCTCTGGTGCTTTTAGTACTCTATGGTGCATGGTGCTGCCACTTAAGCAGATGTCGATCGAATCCATCGTATTAGATGTTACATGGACACTGGACGATGCCAAGGATGTGCTCTGGTGCGTTTAGTACTCTAAGGTGCATGGTGCTGCCACTGAAGCAGATGTCTATCGAATCCATCGTATTAGATGTTACATGGACACTGGACGATGCCAAGGATGTGCTCTGGTGTGTTTAGTACTGTAAGGTGCATGGTGCTGCCACTGAAGCAGATGTCTATCGAATCCATCATATTAGATGTTACATGGACACTGGACGATGCCAAGGATGTGCTCTGGTGCTTTTAGTACTCTAAGGTGCATGGTGTTGCCACTGAAGCAGATGTCTATCGAATCCATCGTATTAGATGTTACATGGACAATGGACAATGCCAAGGATGTGCTCTGGTGCTTTTAGTACTCTAAGGTGCATGGTGCTGCCACTTAAGCAGATGTCTATGAAATCCATCGTATTAGATGTTACATGGACACTGGACGATGCCAAGGATGTGCTCTTTTGCGTTTAGTACTCTAAGGTGCATGGTGCTGCCACTGAAGCAGATGTCTATCGAATCCATCGTATTAGATGTTACATGGACACTGGACGATGCCAAGTATGTGCTCTGGTGCTTTTAGTACTCTAAGGTGCAAGGTGCTGTCACTGAAGCAGATGTCTATCGAATCCATCGTATTAGATGTTACATGGACACTGGACGATGCCAAATATGTGCTCTGGTGCGTTTAGTACTCTAAGGTGCATGGTGCTGCCACAGAAGCAGATGTCTATCGAATCCATCGTATTAGATGTTACATGGACACTGGACGATGCCAAGGATGTGCTCTGGTGCGTTTAGTACTCTAAGGTGCATGGTGCTGCCACTGAAGCAGATGTCTATCGAATTCATCGTAATAGATGTTACATGGACACTGGACGATGCCAAGGATGTGCTCTGGTGCTTTTAGTACTCTAAGGTGCATGGTGTTGCCACTGAAGCGGATATCTATCGAATCCATCGTATTAGATGTTACATGGACAATGGACAATGCCAAGGATGTGCTCTGGTGCTTTTAGTACTCTAAGGTGCATGGTGCTGCCACTTAAGCAGATGTCTATCGAATCCATCGTATTAGATGTTACATGGACACTGGACGATGCCAAGGATGTGCTCTGGTCCGGATAGTACTCTAAGGTGCATGGTGCTGCCACTGAAGCAGATGTCTATCGAATCCATCGTATTAGATGTTACATGGTCAATGGACGATGCCAAGTATGTGCTCTGGTGCTTTTAGTACTCTAAGGTGCAAGGTGCTGCCACTGAAGCATATGTCTATCGAATCCATCGTATTAGATGTTACATGGACACTGGACAATGCCAAAAATGTGCTCTGGTGCGTTTAGTACTCTAAGGTGCGTGGTGCTGCCACTGAAGCAGATGTCTATCGAATCCATCGTATTAGATGTTACATAGACACTGGACGATGCCAAGGATGTGCTCTGGTGCTTTTAGTACTCTAAGGTGCATGGTGCTGCCACTGAAGCAGATGTCTATCGAATCCATCGTATTAGATGTTACATGGACCTGGACGATGCCAAGGATGTGCTCTGGTGCTTTTAGTACTCTATGGTGCATGGTGCTGCCACTGAAGCAGATGTCTATCGAATCCATCGTATTAGATGTTACATGGACACCGGACGATGCCAAGGATGTGCTCTCGTGCCTTTAGTACTCCAAGGTGCATGGTGCTGCCACTGAAGCAGATGTCTATCGAATCCATCGTATTAGATGTTACATGGACACTGGACGATGCAAAGGATGTGCTCTGATGCGTTTAGTACTCTAAGGTGCATGGTGCGGCCACTGAAGCAGATGTCTATCGAATCCATCGTAATAGATGTTACATGGACACTGGACGATGCCAAGGATGTGCTCTGGTGCTTTTAGTACTCTAAGGTGCATGGTGCTGCCACTGAAGCAGATGTCTATCGAATCCATCGTATTAGATGTTACATGGACACTGGACGATGCCAAATATGTGCTCTGGTGCGTTAATACTCTAAGATGCATGGTGCTGCCACTGAAGCAGATGTCTATCGAATCCATCGTATTAGATGTTACATGGACACTGGACGATGCCAAGGATGTGCTCTGGTGCGTTTAGTACTCTAAGGTGCATGGTGCTGCCACTGAAGCAGATGTCTATCGAATCCATCGTATTAGATGTTACATGGACACTGGACGATGCCAAGGATGTGCTCTGGTGCGTTTAGTACTCTAAGGTGCATGGTGCTGCCACTGAAGCAGATGTCTATCGAATCCATCGTATTAGATGTTACATGGACACTGGACGATGCCAAGGATGTGCTCTGGTGCTTTTAGTACTGTAAGGTGCATGGTGCTGCCACTGAAGCAGATGTCTATCGAATCCATCGTATTAGATGTTACATGGACACTGGACGATGCCAAGGATGTGCTCTGGTGCTTTTAGTACTCTAAGGTGCATGGTGCTGCCACTGAAGCAGATGTCTATCGAATCCATCGTATTAGATATTACATGGACACTGGACGATGCCAAGGATGTGCTCTGATGCTTTTAGTACTCTAAGGCGCTTGGTGCTGCCACTGAAGCAGATGTCTATCGAATCCATCGTATTAGATGTTACATGGACACTGGACCATGCCAAGGATGTGCTCTGGCGCTTTTAGTACTCTAAGGTGCATGGTGTTGCCACTGAAGCAGATGTCTATCGAATCCATCGTATTAGATGATACATGGACAATGGACGATGCCAAGGATGTGCTCTCGTGCTTTTAGTACTCTAAGGTGCATGGTGCTGCCACTGAAGCAGATGTCTACCGAATCCATCGTATTAGATGTTACATGTACAATGGACGATGCCAAGGATGTGCTCTGGTGCATTTAGTACTCTAAGGTGCATGGTGCTGCCACTGAAGCAGATGTCTATCGAATCCATCGTATTAGATGTTACATGGACACTGGACGATGCCAAGGATGTGCTCTGGTGCTTTTAGTACTCTAAGGTACATGGTGCTGCCACTGAAGCAGATGTCTATCGAATCCATCGTATTAGATGTTACATGGACACTGGACGATGCCAAGGATGTGCTCTGGTGCTTTTAGTACTCTAAGGTGCATGGTGCTGCCACTTAAGCAGATGTCGATCGAATCCATCGTATTAGATGTTACATGGACACTGGACGATGCCAAGGATGTGCTCTGGTGCGTTTAGTACTCTAAGGTGCATGGTGCTGCCACTGAAGCAGATGTCTATCGAATCCATCGTATTAGATGTTACATGGACACTGGACGATGCCAAGGATGTGCTCTGGTGCGTTTAGTACTGTAAGGTGCATGGTGCTGCCACTGAAGCAGATGTCTATCGAATCCATCATATTAGATGTTACATGGACACTGGACGATGCCAAGGATGTGCTCTGGTGCTTTTAGTACTCTAAGGTGCATGGTGTTGCCACTGAAGCAGATGTCTATCGAGTCCATCGTATTAGATGTTACATGGACACTGGACAATGCCAAGGATGTGCTCTGGTGCTTTTAGTACTCTAAGGTGCATGGTGCTGCCACTTAAGCAGATGTCTATGAAATCCATCGTATTAGATGTTACATGGACACTGGACGATGCCAAGGATGTGCTCTGGTGCGTTTAGTACTCTAAGGTGCATGGTGCTGCCACTGAAGCAGATGTCTATCGAATCCATCGTATTAGATGTTACATGGGCACTGGACGATGCCAAGTATGTGCTCTGGTGCTTTTAGTACTCTAAGGTGCAAGGTGCTGTCACTGAAGCAGATGTCTATCGAATCCATCGTATTAGATGTTACATGGACACTGGACGATGCCAAATATGTGCTCTGGTGCGTTTAGTACTCTAAGGTGCATGGTGCTGCCACTGAAGCAGATGTCTATCGAATCCATCGTATTAGATGTTACATTGACACTGGACGATGCCAAGGATGTGCTCTGGTGTGTTTAGTACTCTAAGGTGCATGGTGCTGCCACTGAAGCAGATGTGTGTCGAATCCATCGTATTAGATGTTACATGGACACTGGACGATGCCAAGGATGTGCCCTTTGGTTTTAGTACTCTAAGGTGCATAGTGCTGCCAGTGAAGCAGATATCTATCGAATCCATCGTATTAGATGTTACATGGACAGTGGACAATGCCAAGGATGTGCTCTGGTGCTTTTAGTACTCTAAGGTGCATGGTGCTGCCACTTAAGCAGATGTCTATCGAATCCATCGTATTAGATGTTACATGGACACTGGACGATGCCAAGGATGTGCTCTGGTGCGTTTAGTACTCTAAGGTGCATGGTGCTGCCACTGAAGCAGATGTCTATCGAATCCATCGTATTAGATGTTACATGGGAAGTGGAAGATGCCAAGTATGTGCTCTGGTGCTTTTAGTACTCTAAGGTGCAAGGTGCTGCCACTGAAGCAGATGTCTATCGCATCCATCGTATTAGATGTTACATGGACACTGGACGATGCCAAAGTTGTGCTCTGGTGCGTTTAGTACTCTAAGGTGCATGGTGCTGCCACTGAAGCAGATGTCTATCGAATCCATCGTATTAGATGTTACATAGACACTGGACGATGCCAAGGATGTGCTCTGGTGCTTTTAGTACTCTAAGGTGCATGGTGCTGCCACTGAAGCAGATGTCTATCGAATCCATCGTATTAGATGTTACATGGACACTGGACGATGCCAAGGATGTGCTCTGGTGCTTTTAGTACTCTATGGTGCACGGTGCTGCCTCTGAAGCAGATGTCTATCGAATCCATCGTATTAGATGTTACATGGACACTGGACGATGCCAAGGATGTGCTCTGGTTCCATTAGTACTCTAAGGTGCATGGTGCTGCCACTGAAGCAGATGTCTATCGAATCCATCGTATTAGATGTTACATGGACACTGGACGATGCCAAGGATGTGCTCTGGTGCGTTTAGTACTCTAAGGTGCATGGTGCTGCCACTGAAGCAGATGTCTATCGAATTCATCGTATTAGATGTTACATGGACCGTGGACGATGCCAGGGATGTGCTCTGGTGCTTTTAGTACTCTAAGGTGCATGGTGCTGCCACTGAAGCAGATGTCTATCGAATCCATCGTATTAGATGTTACATGGACACTGTACGATGCCAAGGATGTGCTTTGGTGCTTTTAGTACTCTAAGGTGCATGGTGCTGCCACTGAAGCAGATGTCTTTCGAATCCATCGTATTAGATGTTACATGGACACTGGACGATGCCAAGGATGTGCTCTGGTGCTTTTAGTACTCTAAGGTGCATGGTGCTGCCACTTAAGCAGATGTCGATCGAATCCATCGTATTAGATGTTACATGGACACTGGACGATGCCAAGGATGTGCTCTGGTGCGTTTAGTACTCTAAGGTGCATGGTGCTGCCACTGAAGCAGATGTCTATCGAATCCATCGTATTAGATGTTACATGGACACTGGACGATGCCAAGGATGTGCTCTGGTGCGTTTAGTACTGTAATGTGCATGGTGCTGCCACTGAAGCAGATGTCTATCGAATCCATCATATTAGATGTTACATGGACACTGGACGATGCCAAGGATGTGCTCTGGTGCTTTTAGTACTCTAAGGTGCATGGTGTTGCCACTGAAGCAGATGTCTATCGAATCCATCGTATTAGATGTTACATGGACACTGGACAATGCCAAGGATGTGCTCTGGTGCTTTTAGTACTCTAAGGTGCATGGTGCTGCCACTTAAGCAGATGTCTATGAAATCCATCGTATTAGATGTTACATGGACACTGGACGATGCCAAGGATGTGCTCTGGTGCGTTTAGTACTCTAAGGTGCATGGTGCTGCCACTGAAGCAGATGTCTATCGAATCCATCGTATTAGATGTTACATGGACACTGGACGATGCCAAGTATATGCTCTGGTGCTTTTAGTACTCTAAGGTGCAAGGTGCTGTCACTGAAGCAGATGTCTATCGAATCCATCGTATTAGATGTTACATGGACACTGGACGATGCCAAATATGTGCTCTGGTGCGTTTAGTACTCTAAGGTGCATGGTGCTGCCACTGAAACAGATGTCTATCGAATCCATCGTATTAGATGTTACATTGACACTGGACGATGCCAAGGATGTGCTCTGGTGTGTTTAGTACTCTAAGGTGCATGGTGCTGCCACTGAAGCAGATGTGTGTCGAATCCATCGTATTAGATGTTACATGGACACTGGACGATGCCAAGGATGTGCCCTTTGGTTTTAGTACTCTAAGGTGCATAGTGCTGCCAGTGAAGCAGATATCTATCGAATCCATCGTATTAGATGTTACATGGACAGTGGACAATGCCAAGGATGTGCTCTGGTGCTTTTAGTACTCTAAGGTGCATGGTGCTGCCACTTAAGCAGAAGTCTATCGAATCCATCGTATTAGATGTTACATGGACACTGGACGATGCCAAGGATGTGCTCTGGTGCGTTTAGTACTCTAAGGTGCATGGTGCTGCCACTGAAGCAGATGTCTATCGAATCCATCGTATTAGATGTTACATGGACAGTGGAAGATGCCAAGTATGTGCTCTGGTGCTTTTAGTACTCTAAGGTGCAAGGTGCTGCCACTGAAGCAGATGTCTATCGCATCCATCGTATTAGATGTTACATGGACACTGGACGATGCCAAAGTTGTGCTCTGGTGCGTTTAGTACTCTAAGGTGCATGGTGCTGCCACTGAAGCAGATGTCTATCGAATCCATCGTATTAGATGTTACATAGACACTGGACGATGCCAAGGATGTGCTCTGGTGCTTTTAGTACTCTAAGGTGCATGGTGCTGCCACTGAAGCAGATGTCTATCGAATCCATCGTATTAGATGTTACATGGACACTGGACGATGCCAAGGATGTGCTCTGGTGCTTTTAGTACTCTATGGTGCACAGTGCTGCCACTGAAGCAGATGTCTATCGAATCCATCGTATTAGATGTTACATGGACACTGGACGATGCCAAGGATGTGCTCTGGTTCCATTAGTACTCTAAGGTGCATGGTGCTGCCACTGAAGCAGATGTCTATCGAATCCATCGTATTAGATGTTACATGGACACTGGACGATGCCAAGGATGTGCTCTGGTGCGTTTAGTACTCTAAGGTGCATGGTGCTGCCACTGAAGCAGATGTCTATCGAATTCATCGTATTAGATGTTACATGGACACTGGACGATGCCAAGGATGTGCTCTGGTGCTTTTAGTACTCTAAGGTGCATGGTGCTGCCACTGAAGCAGATGTGTGTCGAATCCATCGTATTAGATGTTACATGGACACTGGACGATGCCAAGGATGTGCTCTGGTGCGTTTAGTACTCTAAGGTGCATGGTGCTGCCACTGAAGCAGATGTCTATCGAATCCATCGTATTAGATGTTACATGGACACTGGACGATGCCAAGGATGTGCTCTGGTGCTTTTAGTACTCTAAGGTGCATGGTGTTGCCACTGAAGCAGATGTCTATCGAATCCATCGTATTAGATGTTACATGGACAATGGACAATGCCAAGGATGAGCTCTGGTGCTTTTAGTACTCTAAGGTGCATGGTGCTGCCACTTAAGCAGATGTCTATAGAATCCATCGTATTAGATGTTACATGGACACTGGACGATGCCAAGGATGTGCTCTGGTGCTTTTAGTACTCTAAGGTGCATGGTGCTGCCACTTAAGCAGATGTCTATCGAATCCATCGTATTAGATGTTACATGGACACTGGACGATGCCAAGGATGTGCTCTGGTGCGTTTAGTACTCTAAGGTCCATGGTGCTGCCACTGAAGCAGATGTCTATCGAATCCATCGTATTAGATGTTACATGGACAATGGACGATGCCAAGGATGTGCTCTGGTGCGTTTAGTGCTGTAAGGTGCATGGTGCTGCCACTGAAGCAGATGTCTATCGAATCCATCATATTAGATGTTACATGGACACTGGACGATGCCAAGGATGTGCTCTGGTGCTTTTAGTACTCTAAGGTGCATGGTGTTGCCACTGAAGCAGATGTCTATCGAATCCATCGTATTAGATGTTACATGGACAATGGACAATGCCAAGGATGTGCTCTGGTGCTTTTAGTACTCTAAGGTGCATGGTGCTGCCACTTAAGCGGATGTCTATGGAATCCATCGTGTTAGATGTTACATGGACACTGGACGATGTCAAGGATGTGCTCTGGTGCGTTTAGTACTCTAAGGTGCATGGTGCTGCCACTGAAGCAGAAGTCTATCGAATCCATCGTATTAGATGTTACATGGACACTGGACGATGCCAAGGATGTGCTCTGGTGCTTTTAGTACTCTAAGGTGCATGGTGTTGCCACTGAAGCAGATGTCTATCGAATCCATCGTATTAGATGTTACATGGACAATGGACAATGCCAAGGATGTGCTCTGGTGCTTTTAGTACTCTAAGGTGCATGGTGCTGCCACTTAAGCGGATGTCTATGGAATCCATCGTGTTAGATGTTACATGGACACTGGACGATGTCAAGGATGTGCTCTGGTGCGTTTAGTACTCTAAGGTGCATGGTGCTGCCACTGAAGCAGAAGTCTATCGAATCCATCGTATTAGATGTTACATGGACACTGGATGATGCCAAGGATGTGCTCTGGTGCGTTTAGTACTCTAAGGTGCATGGTGCTGCCGCTGAAGCAGATGTCTATCGAATCCATCATATTAGATGTTACATGGACACTGGACGATGCCAAGGATGTGCTCTGGTGCGTTTAGTACTCTAAGGTGCATGGTGCTGCCACTGAAGCAGATGTCTATCGAATCCATCATATTAGATGTTACATGGACACTGGACGATGCCAAGTATGTGCTCTGGTGCTTTTAGTACTCTAAGGTGCAAGGTGCTGCCACTGAAGCAGATGTCTATCGAATCCATCGTATTAGATGTTACATGGACACTGGACGATGCCAAGGATGTGCTCTGGTGGTTTTAGTACTCTAAGGTACATGGTGCTGCCACTGAAGCAGATGTCTATCGAATCCATCGTATTAGATGTTACATAGACACTGGACGATGCCAAGGATGTGCTCTGGTGCGTTTAGTACTCTAAGGTGCATGGTGCTGCCACTGAAGCAGATGTCTATCGAATCCATCGTGTTAGATGTTACATGGACACTGGACGATGCCAAGGATGTGCTCTGGTGCTTTTAGTACTCTAAGGTGCATGGTGCTGCCACTGAAGCAGATGTCTATCGAATCCATTGTATTAGATGTTACATGGACACTGGACGATGCCAAGGATGTGCTCTGGTGCGTTTAGTACTCTAAGGTGAATGGTGTGCCACTGATGTAGATGTCTATCGTATCCATCGTATTAGATGTTACATGGACACTGGACGATGCCAAGGATGTGCTCTGGTGCGTTTATTACTCTAAGGTGCATGGTGCTGCCACTGAAGCAGATGTCTATCGAATCCATCGTATTAGATGTTACATGGACACTGGACGATGCCAAGGATGTGCTCTGGTGCTTTTAGTACTCTAAGGTGCATGGTGCTGCCACTGAAGCAGATGTCTATCGAATCCATCGTATTAGATGTTACATGGACACTGGACGATGCCAAGGATGTGCTCTGGTGCGTTTAATACTCTAAGGTGCATCGTGCTGCCACTGAAGCAGATGTCTATCGAATCCATCATATTAGAAGTTACATGGACACTGGGCGATGCCACGGATGTGGTCTGGTGCGTTTAGTACTCTAAGGTGCATGGTGCTGCCACTGAAGCAGATGTCTATCGAATCCACCGTATTAGATGTTACATGGACACTGGACGATGCCAAGGATGTGCTCTGGTGCTTTTAGTACTCTAAGGTGCATGGTGCTGCCACTGAAGCAGATGTCTATCGAATCCATCGTATTAGATGTTACATGGACACTGGACGATGCCAAGGATGTGCTCTGGTGCGTTTAGTACTCTAAGGTGCATGGTGCTGCCACTGAAGCAGATGTCTATCGAATCCATCGTATTAGATGTTACATGGACACTGGACGATGCCAAGGATGTGCTCTGGTTCGTTTAGTACTCTAAGGTGCATGGTGCTGCCACTGAAGCAGATGTCTATCGAATCCATCATATTAGATGTTACATGGACACTGGACGATGCCAAGGATGTGCTCTGGTGCTTTCAGTACTCTAAGGTGCATGGTGCTGCCACTGAAGCGGATATCTATCGAATCCATCGTATTAGATGTTACATGGACAATGGACAATGCCAAGGATGTGCTCTGGTGCTTTTAGTACTCTAAGGTGCATGGTGCTGCCACTTAAGCAGATGTCTATCGAATCCATCGTGTTAGATGTTACATGGACACTGGACGATGCCAAGGATGTGCTCTGGTGCGTTTAGTACTCTAAGGTGCATGGTGCTGCCACTGAAGCAGATGTCTATCGAATCCATCGTATTAGATGTTACACGGACACTGGACGATGCCAAGGATGTGCTCTGGTGCGTTTGGTGCTGTAAGGTGCATGGTGCTGCCACTGAAGCAGATGTCTATCGAATCCATCATATTAGATGTTACATGGACACTGGACGATGCCAAGGATGTGCTCTGGTGCTTTTAGTACTCTAAGGTGCATGGTGTTGCCACTGAAGCAGATGTCTATCGAATCCATCGTATTAGATGTTACATGGACAATGGACAATGCCAAGGATGTGCTCTGGTGCTTTTAGTACTCTAAGGTGCACGGTGCTGCCACTTAAGCGGATGTCTATGGAATCCATCGTATTAGATGTTACATGGACACTGGACGATGCCAAGGATGTGCTCTGGTGCGTTTAGTACTCTAAGGTGCATGGTGCTGCCACTGAAGCAGATGTCTATCGAATCCATCGTATTAGATGTTACATGGACACTGGATGATGCCAAGGATGTGCTCTGGTGCGTTTAGTACTCTAAGGTGCATGGTGCTGCCACTGAACCAGATGTCTATCGAATCCATCATATTAGATGTTACATGGACACTGGACGATGCCAAGGATGTGCTCTGGTGCGTTTAGTATTCTAAGGTGCATGGTGCTGCCACTGAAGCAGATGTCTATCGAATCCATCATGTTAGATGTTACATGGACACAGGACGATGCCAAGGATGTGCTCAGGTGCTTTTTGTACTCTAAGGTGCATGGTGTTGCCACTTAAGCAGATGTCTATCGAATCCATCGTATTAGATGTTACATGGACACTGGACGATGCCAAGGATGTGCTCTGGTGCGTTTAGTACTCTAAGGTGCATGGTGCTGCCACTGAAGCAGATGTCTATCGAATCCATCGTATTAGATGTTACATGGACACTGGACGATGCCAAGTATGTGCTCTGGTGCTTTTAGTACTCTAAGGTGCAAGGTGCTGCCACTGAAGCAGATGTCTATCGAATCCATCGTATTAGATGTTACATGGACACTGGACGATGCCAAAGACGTGCTCTGGTGCGTTTAGTACTCTAAGGTGCATGGTGCTGCCACTGAAGCAGATGTCTATCGAATCCATCGTATTAGATGTAACATAGACACTGGGCGATGCCAAGGATGTGCTCTGGTGCGTTTAGTACTCTAAGGTGCATGGTGCTGCCACTGAAGCAGATGTTTATCGAATCCATCGTATTAGATGTTACATGGACACTGGACGATGCCGAGGATATGCTCTGGTGGTTTTAGTACTCTAAGGTACATGGTGCTGCCACTGAAGCAGATGTCTATCGAATCCATCGTATTAGATGTTACATGGACACTGGACGATGCCAAGGATGTGGTCTGGTGCGTTTAGTACTCTAAGGTGCATGGTGCTGCCACTGAAGCAGATGTCTATCGAATCCATCGTATTAGATGTTACATGGACACTGGACGATGCCAAGGATGTGCTCTGGTGCTTTTAGTACTCTAAGGTGCATGGTGCTGCCACTGAAGCAGATGTCTATCGAATCCATTCTATTAGATGTTACATGGACACTGGACGATGCCAAGGATGTGCTCTGGTGCGTTTAGTACTCTAAGGTGCATGGTGTTGCCACTGATGCAGATGTCTATCGAATCCATCGTATTACATGTTACATGGACACTGGACGATGCCAAGGATGTGCTCTGGTGCGTTTAGTACTCTAAGGTGCATGGTGCTGCCACTGAAGCAGATGTCTATCGAATCCATCGTATTAGATGTTACATGGACACTGGACGATGCCAAGGATGTGCTCTGGTGCTTTTAGTACTCTAAGGTGCATGGTGCTGCCACTGAAGCAGATGTCTATCGAATCCATCGTATTAGATGTTACATGGACACTGGACGATGCCAAGGATGTGCTCTGGTGCGTTTAATACTCTAAGGTGCATCGTGCTGCCACTGAAGCAGATGTCTATCGAATCCATCGTATTAGATGTTACATGGACACTGGGCGATGCCACGGATGTGGTCTGGTGCGTTTAGTACTCTAAGGTGCATGGTGCTGCCACTGAAGCAGATGTCTATCGAATCCACCGTATTAGATGTTACATGGACACTGGACGATGCCAAGGATGTGCTCTGGTGCTTTTAGTACTCTAAGGTGAATGGTGCTGCCACTGAAGCAGATGTCTATCGAATCCATCGTATTAGATGTTACATGGACACTGGACGATGCCAAGGATGTGCTCTGTTGCGTTTAGTACTCTAAGGTGCATGGTGCTGCCACAGAAGCAGATGTCTATCGAATCCATAGTATTAGATGTTACATGGACACTGGACGATGCCAAGGATGTGCTCTGGTGCGTTTAGTACTCTAAGGTGCATGGTGCTGCCACTGAAGCAGATGTCTATCGAATCCATCGTAATAGATGTTACATGGACACTGGACGATGCCAAGGATGTGCTCTGGTGCTTTTAGTACTCTAAGGTGCATGGTGTTGCCACTGAAGCGGATATCTATCGAATCCATCGTATTAGATGTTACATGGACAATGGACAATGCCAAGGATGTGCTCTGGTGCTTTTAGTACTCTAAGGTGCATGGTGCTTCCACTTAAGCAGATGTCTATCGAATCCATCGTATTAGATGTTACATGGACACTGGACGATGCCAAGGATGTGCTCTGGTCCGGATAGTACTCTAAGGTGCATGGTGCTGCCACTGAAGCAGATGTCTATCGAATCCATCGTATTAGATGTTACATGGTCAATGGACGATGCCAAGTATGTGCTCTGGTGCTTTTAGTACTCTAAGGTGCAAGGTGCTGCCACTGAAGCATATGTCTATCGAATCCATCGTATTAGATGTTATATGGACACTGGACGATGCCAAAAATGTGCTCTGGTGCGTTTAGTACTCTAAGGTGCGTGGTGCTGCCACTGAAGCAGATGTCTATCGAATCCATCGTATTAGATGTTACATAGACACTGGACGATGCCAAGGATGTGCTCTGGTGCTTTTAGTACTCTAAGGTGCATGGTGCTGCCACTGAAGCAGATGTCTATCGAATCCATCGTATTAGATGTTACATGGACCTGGACGATGCCAAGGATGTGCTCTGGTGCTTTTAGTACTCTATGGTGCATGGTGCTGCCACTGAAGCAGATGTCTATCGAATCCATCGTATTAGATGTTACATGGACACTGGACGATGCCAAGGATGTGCTCTCGTGCCTTTAGTACTCTAAGGTGCATGGTGCTGCCACTGAAGCAGATGTCTATCGAATCCATCGTATTAGATGTTACATGGACACTGGACGATGCCAAGGATGTGCTCTGATGCGTTTAGTACTCTAAGGTGCATGGTGCGGCCACTGAAGCAGATGTCTATCGAATCCATCGTAATAGATGTTACATGGACACTGGACGATGCCAAGGATGTGCTCTGGTGCTTTTAGTACTCTAAGGTGCATGGTGCTGCCACTGAAGCAGATGTCTATCGAATCCATCGTATTAGATGTTACATGGACACTGGACGATGCCAAATATGTGCTCTGGTGCGTTTAGTACTCTAAGATGCATGGTGCTGCCACTGAAGCAGATGTCTATCGAATCCATCGTATTAGATGTTACATGGACACTGGACGATGCCAAGGATGTGCTCTGGTGCGTTTAGTACTGTAAGGTGCATGGTGCTGCCACTGAAGCAGATGTCTATCGAATCCATCGTATTAGATGTTACATGGACACTGGACGATGCCAAGGATGTGCTCTGGTGCGTTTAGTACTCTAAGGTGCATGGTGCTGCCACTGAAGCAGATGTCTATCGAATCCATCGTATTAGATGTTACATGGACACTGGACGATGCCAAGGATGTGCTCTGGTGCTTTTAGTACTGTAAGGTGCATGGTGCTGCCACTGAAGCAGATGTCTATCGAATCCATCGTATTAGATGTTACATGGACACTGGACGATGCCAAGGATGTGCTCTGGTGCTTTTAGTACTCTAAGGTGCATGGTGCTGCCACTGAAGCAGATGTCTATCGAATCCATCGTATTAGATATTACATGGACACTGGACGATGCCAAGGATGTGCTCTGATGCTTTTAGTACTCTAAGGCGCTTGGTGCTGCCACTGAAGCAGATGTCTATCGAATCCATCGTATTAGATGTTACATGGACACTGGACGATGCCAAGGATGTGCTCTGGCGCTTTTAGTACTCTAAGGTGCATGGTGTTGCCACTGAAGCAGATGTCTATCGAATCCATCGTATTAGATGATACATGGACAATGGACGATGCCAAGGATGTGCTCTCGTGCTTTTAGTACTCTAAGGTGCATGGTGCTGCCACTGAAGCAGATCTCTACCGAATCCATCGTATTAGATGTTACATGTACACTGGACGATGCCAAGGATGTGCTCTGGTGCGTTTAGTACTCTAAGGTGCATGGTGCTGCCACTGAAGCAGATGTCTATCGAATCCATCGTATTAGATGTTACATGGACACTGGACGATGCCAAGGATGTGCTCTGGTGCTTTTAGTACTCTAAGGTACATGGTGCTGCCACTGAAGCAGATGTCTATCGAATCCATCGTATTAGATGTTACATGGACACTGGACGATGCCAAGGATGCGCTCTGGTGCTTTTAGTACTCTATGGTGCATGGTGCTGCCACTTAAGCAGATGTCGATCGAATCCATCGTATTAGATGTTACATGGACACTGGACGATGCCAAGGATGTGCTCTGGTGCGTTTAGTACTCTAAGGTGCATGGTGCTGCCACTGAAGCAGATGTCTATCGAATCCATCGTATTAGATGTTACATGGACACTGGACGATGCCAAGGATGTGCTCTGGTGCGTTTAGTACTGTAAGGTGCATGGTGCTGCCACTGAAGCAGATGTCTATCGAATCCATCATATTAGATGTTACATGGACACTGGACGATGCCAAGGATGTGCTCTGGTGCTTTTAGTACTCTAAGGTGCATGGTGTTGCCACTGAAGCAGATGTCTATCGAATCCATCGTATTAGATGTTACATGGACAATGGACAATGCCAAGGATGTGCTCTGGTGCTTTTAGTACTCTAAGGTGCATGGTGCTGCCACTTAAGCAGATGTCTATGAAATCCATCGTATTAGATGTTACATGGACACTGGACGATGCCAAGGATGTGCTCTGGTGCGTTTAGTACTCTAAGGTGCATGGTGCTGCCACTGAAGCAGATGTCTATCGAATCCATCGTATTAGATGTTACATGGACACTGGACGATGCCAAGTATGTGCTCTGGTGCTTTTAGTACTCTAAGGTGCAAGGTGCTGTCACTGAAGCAGATGTCTATCGAATCCATCGTATTAGATGTTACATGGACACTGGACGATGCCAAATATGTGCTCTGGTGCGTTTAGTACTCTAAGGTGCATGGTGCTGCCACAGAAGCAGATGTCTATCGAATCCATCGTATTAGATGTTACATGGACACTGGACGATGCCAAGGATGTGCTCTGGTGCGTTTAGTACTCTAAGGTGCATGGTGCTGCCACTGAAGCAGATGTCTATCGAATCCATCGTAATAGATGTTACATGGACACTGGACGATGCCAAGGATGTGCTCTGGTGCTTTTAGTACTCTAAGGTGCATGGTGTTGCCACTGAAGCGGATATCTAACGAATCCATCGTATTAGATGTTACATGGACAATGGACAATGCCAAGGATGTGCTCTGGTGCTTTTAGTACTCTAAGGTGCATGGTGCTGCCACTTAAGCAGATGTCTATCGAATCCATCGTATTAGATGTTACATGGACACTGGACGATGCCAAGGATGTGCTCTGGTCCGGATAGTACTCTAAGGTGCATGGTGCTGCCACTGAAGCAGATGTCTATCGAATCCATCGTATTAGATGTTACATGGTCAATGGACGATGCCAAGTATGTGCTCTGGTGCTTTTAGTACTCTAAGGTGCAAGGTGCTGCCACTGAAGCATATGTCTATCGAATCCATCGTATTAGATGTTACATGGACACTGGACGATGCCAAAAATGTGCTCTGGTGCGTTTAGTACTCTAAGGTGCGTGGTGCTGCCACTGAAGCAGATGTCTATCGAATCCATCGTATTAGATGTTACATAGACACTGGACGATGCCAAGGATGTGCTCTGGTGCTTTTAGTACTCTAAGGTGCATGGTGCTGCCACTGAAGCAGATGTCTATCGAATCCATCGTATTAGATGTTACATGGACCTGGACGATGCCAAGGATGTGCTCTGGTGCTTTTAGTACTCTATGGTGCATGGTGCTGCCACTGAAGCAGATGTCTATCGAATCCATCGTATTAGATGTTACATGGACACTGGACGATGCCAAGGATGTGCTCTCGTGCCTTTAGTACTCTAAGGTGCATGGTGCTGCCACTGAAGCAGATGTCTATCGAATCCATCGTATTAGATGTTACATGGACACTGGACGATGCCAAGGATGTGCTCTGATGCGTTTAGTACTCTAAGGTGCATGGTGCGGCCACTGAAGCAGATGTCTATCGAATCCATCGTAATAGATGTTACATGGACACTGGACGATGCCAAGGATGTGCTCTGGTGCTTTTAGTACTCTAAGGTGCATGGTGCTGCCACTGAAGCAGATGTCTATCGAATCCATCGTATTAGATGTTACATGGACACTGGACGATGCCAAATATGTGCTCTGGTGCGTTTAGTACTCTAAGGTGCATGGTGCTGCCACTGAAGCAGATGTCTATCGAATCCATCGTATTAGATGTTACATGGACACTGGACGATGCCAAGGATGTGCTCTGGTGCTTTTAGTACTGTAAGGTGCATGGTGCTGCCACTGAAGCAGATGTCTATCGAATCCATCGTATTAGATGTTACATGGACAGTGGACGATGCCAAGGATGTGCTCTGGTGCTTTTAGTACTCTAAGGTGCATGGTGTTGCCACTGAAGCAGATGTCTATCGAATCCATCGTATTAGATATTACATGGACACTGGACGATGCCAAGGATGTGCTCTGGTGCGTTTAATACTCTAAGGTGCATCGTGCTGCCACTGAAGCAGATGTCTATCGAATCCATCGTATTAGATGTTACATGGACACTGGGCGATGCCACGGATGTGGTCTGGTGCGTTTAGTACTCTAAGGTGCATGGTGCTGCCACTGAAGCAGATGTCTATCGAATCCAACGTATTAGATGTTACATGGACACTGGACGATGCCAAGGATGTGCTCTGGTGCTTTTAGTACTCTAAGGTGCATGGTGCTGCCACTGAAGCAGATGTCTATCGAATCCATCGTATTAGATGTTACATGGGCACTGGACGATGCCAAGGATGTGCTCTGTTGCGTTTAGTACTCTAAGGTGCATGGTGCTGCCACAGAAGCAGATGTCTATCGAATCCAGCGTATTAGATGTTACATGGACACTGGACGATGCCAAGGATGTGCTCTGGTGCGTTTAGTACTCTAAGGTGCATGGTGCTGCCACTGAAGCAGATGTCTATCGAATCCATCGTAATAGATGTTACATGGACACTGGACGATGCCAAGGATGTGCTCTGGTGCTTTTAGTACTCTAAGGTGCATGGTGTTGCCACTGAAGCGGATATCTATCGAATCCATCGTATTAGATGTTACATGGACAATGGACAATGCCAAGGATGTGCTCTGGTGCTTTTAGTACTCTAAGGTGCATGGTGCTGCCACTTAAGCAGATGTCTATCGAATCCATCGTATTAGATGTTACATGGACACTGGACGATGCCAAGGATGTGCTCTGGTCCGGATAGTACTCTAAGGTGCATGGTGCTGCCACTGAAGCAGATGTCTATCGAATCCATCGTATTAGATGTTACATGGTCAATGGACGATGCCAAGTATGTGCTCTGGTGCTTTTAGTACTCTAAGGTGCAAGGTGCTGCCACTGAAGCATATGTCTATCGAATCCATCGTATTAGATGTTATATGGACACTGGACGATGCCAAAAATGTGCTCTGGTGCGTTTAGTACTCTAAGGTGCGTGGTGCTGCCACTGAAGCAGATGTCTACCGAATCCATCGTATTAAATGTTACATAGACACTGGACGATGCCAAGGATGTGCTGTGGTGCTTTTAGTACTCTAAGGTGCATGGTGCTGCCACTGAAGCAGATGTCTATCGAATCCATCGTATTAGATGTTACATGGACCTGGACGATGCCAAGGATGTGCTCTGGTGCTTTTAGTACTCTATGGTGCATGGTGCTGCCACTGAAGCAGATGTCTATCGAATCCATCGTATTAGATGTTACATGGACACTGGACGATGCCAAGGATGTGCTCTCGTGCCTTTAGTACTCTAAGGTGCATGGTGCTGCCACTGAAGCAGATGTCTATCGAATCCATCGTATTAGATGTTACATGGACACTGGACGATGCCAAGGATGTGCTCTGATGCGTTTAGTACTCTAAGGTGCATGGTGCGGCCACTGAAGCAGATGTCTATCGAATCCATCGTAATAGATGTTACATGGACACTGGACGATGCCAAGGATGTGCTCTGGTGCTTTTAGTACTCTAAGGTGCATGGTGCTGCCACTGAAGCAGATGTCTATCGAATCCATCGTATTAGATGTTACATGGACACTGGACGATGCCAAATATGTGCTCTGGTGCGTTTAGTACTCTAAGATGCATGGTGCTGCCACTGAAGCAGATGTCTATCGAATCCATCGTATTAGATGTTACATGGACACTGGACGATGCCAAGGATGTGCTCTGGTGCGTTTAGTACTCTAAGGTGCATGGTGCTGCCACTGAAGCAGATGTCTATCGAATCCATCGTATTAGATGTTACATGGACACTGGACGATGCCAAGGATATGCTCTGGTGCGTTTAGTACTCTAAGGTGCATGGTGCTGCCACTGAAGCCGATGTCTATCGAATCCATCGTATTAGATGTTACATGGACACTGGACGATGCCAAGGATGTGCTCTGGTGCTTTTAGTACTGTAAGGTGCATGGTGCTGCCACTGAAGCAGATGTCTATCGAATCCATCGTATTAGATGTTACATGGACACTGGACGATGCCAAGGATGTGCTCTGGTGCTTTTAGTACTCTAAGGTGCATGGTGCTGCCACTGAAGCAGATGTCTATCGAATCCATCGTATTAGATATTACATGGACACTGGACGATGCCAAGGATGTGCTCTGATGCTTTTAGTACTCTAAGGCGCTTGGTGCTGCCACTGAAGCAGATGTCTATCGAATCCATCGTATTAGATGTTGCATGGACACTGGACGATGCCAAGGATGTGCTCTGGCGCTTTTAGTACTCTAAGGTGCATGGTGTTGCCACTGAAGCAGATGTCTATCGAATCCATCGTATTAGATGATACATGGACAATGGACGATGCCAAGGATGTGCTCTCGTGCTTTTAGTACTCTAAGGTGCATGGTGCTGCCACTGAAGCAGATGTCTACCGAATCCATCGTATTAGATGTTACATGTACACTGGACGATGCCAAGGATGTGCTCTGGTGCGTTTAGTACTCTAAGGTGCATGTTGCTGCCACTGAAGCAGATGTCTATCGAATCCATCGTATTAGATGTTACATGGACACTGGACGATGCCAAGGATGTGCTCTGGTGCTTTTAGTACTCTAAGGTACATGGTGCTGCCACTGAAGCAGATGTCTATCGAATCCATCGTATTAGATGTTACATGGACACTGGACGATGCCAAGGATGCGCTCTGGTGCTTTTAGTACTCTATGGTGCATGGTGCTGCCACTTAAGCAGATGTCGATCGAATCCATCGTATTAGATGTTACATGGACACTGGACGATGCCAAGGATGTGCTCTGGTGCGTTTAGTACTCTAAGGTGCATGGTGCTGCCACTGAAGCAGATGTCTATCGAATCCATCGTATTAGATGTTACATGGACACTGGACGATGCCAAGGATGTGCTCTGGTGCGTTTAGTACTGTAAGGTGCATGGTGCTGCCACTGAAGCAGATGTCTATCGAATCCATCATATTAGATGTTACATGGACACTGGACGATGCCAAGGATGTGCTCTGGTGCTTTTAGTACTCTAAGGTGCATGGTGTTGCCACTGAAGCAGATGTCTATCGAATCCATCGTATTAGATGTTACATGGACAATGGACAATGCCAAGGATGTGCTCTGGTGCTTTTAGTACTCTAAGGTGCATGGTGCTGCCACTTAAGCAGATGTCTATGAAATCCATCGTATTAGATGTTACATGGACACTGGACGATGCCAAGGATGTGCTCTGGTGCGTTTAGTACTCTAAGGTGCATGGTGCTGCCACTGAAGCAGATGTCTATCGAATCCATCGTATTAGATGTTACATGGACACTGGACGATGCCAAGTATGTGCTCTGGTGCTTTTAGTACTCTAAGGTGCAAGGTGCTGTCACTGAAGCAGATGTCTATCGAATCCATCGTATTAGATGTTACATGGACACTGGACGATGCCAAATATGTGCTCTGGTGCGTTTAGTACTCTAAGGTGCATGGTGCTGCCACAGAAGCAGATGTCTATCGAATCCATCGTATTAGATGTTACATGGACACTGGACGATGCCAAGGATGTGCTCTGGTGCGTTTAGTACTCTAAGGTGCATGGTGCTGCCACTGAAGCAGATGTCTATCGAATTCATCGTAATAGATGTTACATGGACACTGGACGATGCCAAGGATGTGCTCTGGTGCTTTTAGTACTCTAAGGTGCATGGTGTTGCCACTGAAGCGGATATCTATCGAATCCATCGTATTAGATGTTACATGGACAATGGACAATGCCAAGGATGTGCTCTGGTGCTTTTAGTACTCTAAGGTGCATGGTGCTGCCACTTAAGCAGATGTCTATCGAATCCATCGTATTAGATGTTACATGGACACTGGACGATGCCAAGGATGTGCTCTGGTCCGGATAGTACTCTAAGGTGCATGGTGCTGCCACTGAAGCAGATGTCCATCGAATCCATCGTATTAGATGTTACATGGTCAATGGACGATGCCAAGTATGTGCTCTGGTGCTTTTAGTACTCTAAGGTGCAAGGTGCTGCCACTGAAGCATATGTCTTTCGAATCCATCGTATTAGATGTTACATGGACACTGGACAATGCCAAAAATGTGCTCTGGTGCGTTTAGTACTCTAAGGTGCGTGGTGCTGCCACTGAAGCAGATGTCTATCGAATCCATCGTATTAGATGTTACATAGACACTGGACGATGCCAAGGATGTGCTCTGGTGCTTTTAGTACTCTAAGGTGCATGGTGCTGCCACTGAAGCAGATGTCTATCGAATCCATCGTATTAGATGTTACATGGACCTGGACGATGCCAAGGATGTGCTCTGGTGCTTTTAGTACTCTATGGTGCATGGTGCTGCCACTGAAGCAGATGTCTATCGAATCCATCGTATTAGATGTTACATGGACACCGGACGATGCCAAGGATGTGCTCTGGTGCGTTTAGTACTCTAAGGTGCATGGTGCTGCCACTGAAGCAGATGTCTATCGAATCCATCGTATTAGATGTTACATGGACACTGGACGATGCCAAGGATGTGCTCTGGTGCTTTTAGTACTGTAAGGTGCATGGTGCTGCCACTGAAGCAGATGTCTATCGAATCCATCGTATTAGATGTTACATGGACACTGGACGATGCCAAGGATGTGCTCTGGTGCTTTTAGTACTCTAAGGTGCATGGTGCTGCCACTGAAGCAGATGTCTATCGAATCCATCGTATTAGATATTACATGGACACTGGACGATGCCAAGGATGTGCTCTGATGCTTTTAGTACTCTAAGGCGCTTGGTGCTGCCACTGAAGCAGATGTCTATCGAATCCATCGTATTAGATGTTACATGGACACTGGACCATGCCAAGGATGTGCTCTGGCGCTTTTAGTACTCTAAGGTGCATGGTGTTGCCACTTAAGCAGATGTCTATCGAATCCATCGTATTAGATGATACATGGACAATGGACGATGCCAAGGATGTGCTCTCGTGCTTTTAGTACTCTAAGGTGCATGGTGCTGCCACTGAAGCAGATGTCTACCGAATCCATCGTATTAGATGTTACATGTACACTGGACGATGCCAAGGATGTGCTCTGGTGCATTTAGTACTCTAAGGTGCATGGTGCTGCCACTGAAGCAGATGTCTATCGAATCCATCGTATTAGATGTTACATGGACACTGGACGATGCCAAGGATGTGCTCTGGTGCTTTTAGTACTCTAAGGTACATGGTGCTGCCACTGAAGCAGATGTCTATCGAATCCATCGTATTAGATGTTACATGGACACTGGACGATGCCAAGGATGTGCTCTGGTGCTTTTAGTACTCTAAGGTGCATGGTGCTGCCACTTAAGCAGATGTCGATCGAATCCATCGTATTAGATGTTACATGGACACTGGACGATGCCAAGGATGTGCTCTGGTGCGTTTAGTACTCTAAGGTGCATGGTGCTGCCACTGAAGCAGATGTCTATCGAATCCATCGTATTAGATGTTACATGGACACTGGACGATGCCAAGGATGTGCTCTGGTGCGTTTAGTACTGTAAGGTGCATGGTGCTGCCACTGAAGCAGATGTCTATCGAATCCATCATATTAGATGTTACATGGACACTGGACGATGCCAAGGATGTGCTCTGGTGCTTTTAGTACTCTAAGGTGCATGGTGTTGCCACTGAAGCAGATGTCTATCGAATCCATCGTATTAGATGTTACATGGACACTGGACAATGCCAAGGATGTGCTCTGGTGCTTTTAGTACTCTAAGGTGCATGGTGCTGCCACTTAAGCAGATGTCTATGAAATCCATCGTATTAGATGTTACATGGACACTGGACGATGCCAAGGATGTGCTCTGGTGCGTTTAGTACTCTAAGGTGCATGGTGCTGCCACTGAAGCAGATGTCTATCGAATCCATCGTATTAGATGTTACATGGGCACTGGACGATGCCAAGTATGTGCTCTGGTGCTTTTAGTACTCTAAGGTGCAAGGTGCTGTCACTGAAGCAGATGTCTATCGAATCCATCGTATTAGATGTTACATGGACACTGGACGATGCCAAATATGTGCTCTGGTGCGTTTAGTACTCTAAGGTGCATGGTGCTGCCACTGAAGCAGATGTCTATCGAATCCATCGTATTAGATGTTACATTGACACTGGACGATGCCAAGGATGTGCTCTGGTGTGTTTAGTACTCTAAGGTGCATGGTGCTGCCACTGAAGCAGATGTGTGTTGAATCCATCGTATTAGATGTTACATGGACACTGGACGATGCCAAGGATGTGCCCTTTGGTTTTAGTACTCTAAGGTGCATAGTGCTGCCAGTGAAGCAGATATCTATCGAATCCATCGTATTAGATGTTACATGGACAGTGGACAATGCCAAGGATGTGCTCTGGTGCTTTTAGTACTCTAAGGTGCATGGTGCTGCCACCTAAGCAGATGTCTATCGAATCCATCGTATTAGATGTTACATGGACACTGGACGATGCCAAGGATGTGCTCTGGTGCGTTTAGTACTCTAAGGTGCATGGTGCTGCCACTGAAGCAGATGTCTATCGAATCCATCGTATTAGATGTTACATGGACAGTGGAAGATGCCAAGTATGTGCTCTGGTGCTTTTAGTACTCTAAGGTGCAAGGTGCTGCCACTGAAGCAGATGTCTATCGCATCCATCGTATTAGATGTTACATGGACACTGGACGATGCCAAAGTTGTGCTCTGGTGCGTTTAGTACTCTAAGGTGCATGGTGCTGCCACTGAAGCAGATGTCTATCGAATCCATCGTATTAGATGTTACATAGACACTGGACGATGCCAAGGATGTGCTCTGGTGCTTTTAGTACTCTAAGGTGCATGGTGCTGCCACTGAAGCAGATGTCTATCGAATCCATCGTATTAGATGTTACATGGACACTGGACGATGCCAAGGATGTGCTCTGGTGCTTATAGTACTCTATGGTGCACGGTGCTGCCTCTGAAGCAGATGTCTATCGAATCCATCGTATTAGATGTTACATGGACACTGGACGATGCCAAGGATGTGCTCTGGTTCCATTAGTACTCTAAGGTGCATGGTGCTGCCACTGAAGCAGATGTCTATCGAATCCATCGTATTAGATGTTACATGGACACTGGACGATGCCAAGGATGTGCTCTGGTGCGTTTAGTACTCTAAGGTGCATGGTGCTGCCACTGAAGCAGATGTCTATCGAATTCATCGTATTAGATGTTACATGGACCGTGGACGATGCCAGGGATGTGCTCTGGTGCTTTTAGTACTCTAAGGTGCATGGTGCTGCCACTGAAGCAGATGTCTATCGAATCCATCGTATTAGATGTTACATGGACACTGTACGATGCCAAGGATGTGCTTTGGTGCTTTTAGTACTCTAAGGTGCATGGTGCTGCCACTGAAGCAGATGTCTTTCGAATCCATCGTATTAGATGTTACATGGACACTGGACGATGCCAAGGATGTGCTCTGGTGCTTTTAGTACTCTAAGGTGCATGGTGCTGCCACTTAAGCAGATGTCGATCGAATCCATTGTATTAGATGTTACATGGACACTGGACGATGCCAAGGATGTGCTCTGGTGCGTTTAGTACTCTAAGGTGCATGGTGCTGCCACTGAAGCAGATGTCTATCGAATCCATCGTATTAGATGTTACATGGACACTGGACGATGCCAAGGATGTGCTCTGGTGCGTTTAGTACTGTAAGGTGCATGGTGCTGCCACTGAAGCAGATGTCTATCGAATCCATCATATTAGATGTTACATGGACACTGGACGATGCCAAGGATGTGCTCTGGTGCTTTTAGTACTCTAAGGTGCATGGTGTTGCCACTGAAGCAGATGTCTATCGAATCCATCGTATTAGATGTTACATGGACACTGGACAATGCCAAGGATGTGCTCTGGTGCTTTTAGTACTCTAAGGTGCATGGTGCTGCCACTTAAGCAGATGTCTATGAAATCCATCGTATTAGATGTTACATGGACACTGGACGATGCCAAGGATGTGCTCTGGTGCGTTTAGTACTCTAAGGTGCATGGTGCTGCCACTGAAGCAGATGTCTATCGAATCCATCGTATTAGATGTTACATGGACACTGGACGATGCCAAGTATATGCTCTGGTGCTTTTAGTACTCTAAGGTGCAAGGTGCTGTCACTGAAGCAGATGTCTATCGAATCCATCGTATTAGATGTTACATGGACACTGGACGATGCCAAATATGTGCTCTGGTGCGTTTAGTACTCTAAGGTGCATGGTGCTGCCACTGAAGCAGATGTCTATCGAATCCATCGTATTAGATGTTACATTGACACTGGACGATGCCAAGGATGTGCTCTGGTGTGTTTAGTACTCTAAGGTGCATGGTGCTGCCACTGAAGCAGATGTGTGTCGAATCCATCGTATTAGATGTTACATGGACACTGGACGATGCCAAGGATGTGCCCTTTGGTTTTAGTACTCTAAGGTGCATAGTGCTGCCAGTGAAGCAGATATCTATCGAATCCATCGTATTAGATGTTACATGGACAGTGGACAATGCCAAGGATGTGCTCTGGTGCTTTTAGTACTCTAAGGTGCATGGTGCTGCCACTTAAGCAGATGTCTATCGAATCCATCGTATTAGATGTTACATGGACACTGGACGATGCCAAGGATGTGCTCTGGTGCGTTTAGTACTCTAAGGTGCATGGTGCTGCCACTGAAGCAGATGTCTATCGAATCCATCGTATTAGATGTTACATGGACAGTGGAAGATGCCAAGTATGTGCTCTGGTGCTTTTAGTACTCTAAGGTGCAAGGTGCTGCCACTGAAGCAGATGTCTATCGCATCCATCGTATTAGATGTTACATGGACACTGGACGATGCCAAAGTTGTGCTCTGGTGCGTTTAGTACTCTAAGGTGCATGGTGCTGCCACTGAAGCAGATGTCTATCGAATCCATCGTATTAGATGTTACATAGACACTGGACGATGCCAAGGATGTGCTCTGGTGCTTTTAGTACTCTAAGGTGCATGGTGCTGCCACTGAAGCAGATGTCTATCGAATCCATCGTATTAGATGTTACATGGACACTGGACGATGCCAAGGATGTGCTCTGGTGCTTTTAGTACTCTATGGTGCACAGTGCTGCCACTGAAGCAGATGTCTATCGAATCCATCGTATTAGATGTTACATGGACACTGGACGATGCCAAGGATGTGCTCTGGTTCCATTAGTACTCTAAGGTGCATGGTGCTGCCACTGAAGCAGATGTCTATCGAATCCATCGTATTAGATGTTACATGGACACTGGACGATGCCAAGGATGTGCTCTGGTGCGTTTAGTACTCTAAGGTGCATGGTGCTGCCACTGAAGCAGATGTCTATCGAATTCATCGTATTAGATGTTACATGGACCCTGGACGATGCCAGGGATGTGCTCTGGTGCTTTTAGTACTCTAAGGTGCATGGTGCTGCCACTGAAGCAGATGTCTATCGAATCCATCGTATTAGATGTTACATGGACACTGTACGATGCCAAGGATGTGCTTTGGTGCTTTTAGTACTCTAAGGTGCATGGTGCTGCCACTGAAGCAGATGTCTTTCGAAACCATCGTATTAGATGTTACATGGACACTGGAAGATGCCAAGGATGTGCTCTGGTGCGTTTAGTAGTCTAAGGTGCATGGTGCTGCCACTGAAGCCGATGTCTATCGAATCCATCGTAATAGATGTTACATGGACACTGCACGATGCCAAGGATGTGCTCTGGTACTTTTAGTACTCTAAGGTGCATGGTGCTGCCACTGAAGCAGATGTCTATCGAATCCATCGCATTAGATGTTACATGGACACTGGACGATGCCAAGGATGTGCTCTGGTGCGTTTAGTACTCTAAGGTGCATGGTGCTGCCACTGAAGCAGATGTCTATCGAATCCATCGTATTAGATGTTACATGGACACTGGACGATGCCAAGGATGTGCTCTATTGCGTTTAGTACTCTAAGGTGCATGGTGCTGCCACTGAAGCAGATGTCTATCGAATCCATCGTATTAGATGTTACATGGACACTGGACGATGCCAAGGATGTGCTCTGGTGCGTTTAGTACTCTAAGGTGCATGGTGCTGCCACTGAAGCAGATGTCTATCGAATCCATCGTATTAGATGTTACATGGACACTGGACGATGCCAAGGATGTGCTCTGGTGCTTTTAGTACTCTAAGGTGCATGGTGCTGCCACTGAAGCAGATGTCTATCGAATCCATCGTATTAGATGTTACATGGACACTGGACGATGCCAAGGATGTGCTCTGGTGCTTTTAGTACTCTAAGGTGCATGGTGCTGCCACTGAAGCAGATGTCTATCGAATCCATCGTATTAGATGTTACATGGACACTGGACGATACCAAGGATGTGCTCTGATGCTTTTAGTACTCTAAGGTGCTTGGTGCTGCCACTGAAGCATATGTCTATCGAATCCAGCGTATTAGATGTTACATGGACACTGGACGATGCCAAGGATGTGCTCTGGTGCTTTCAGTACTCTAAGGTGCATGGTGTTGCCACTGAAGCAGATGTCTATCGAATCCATCGTATTAGATGTTACATGGACACTGGACGATGCCAAGGATGTGCTCTGGTGCGTTTAGTAGTCTAAGGTGCATGGTGCTGCCACTGAAGCCGATGTCTATCGAATCCGTCGTAATAGATGTTACATGGACACTGCACGATGCCAAGGATGTGCTCTGGTGCTTTTAGTACTCTAAGGTGCATGGTGCTGCCACTGAAGCAGATGTCTATCGAATCCATCGTATAAGATGTTACATGGACACTGGACGATGCCAAGGATGTGCTCTGGTGCGTTTAGTACTCTAAGGTGCATGGTGCTGCCACTGAAGCAGATGTCTATCGAATCCATCGTATTAGATGTTACATGGACACTGGACGATGCCAAGGATGTGCTCTGGTGCGTTTAGTACTCTAAGGTGCATGGTGCTGCCACTGAAGCAGATGTCTATCGAATCCATCGTATTAGATGTTACATGGACACTGGACGATGCCAAGGATGTGCTCTGGTGCGTTTAGTACTCTAAGGTGCATGGTGCTGCCACTGAACAGATGTTTATCGAATCCATCGTATTAGATGTTACATGGACACTGGACGATGCCAAGGATGTGCTCTGGTGCTTTTAGTACTCTAAGGTGCATGGTGCTGCCACTGAAGCAGATGTCTATCGAATCCATCGTATTAGATGTTACATGGACACTGGACGATGCCAAGGATGTGCTCTGGTGCTTTTAGTACTCTAAGGTGCATGGTGCTGCCACTGAAGCAGATGTCTATCGAATCCATCGTATTAGATGTTACATGGACACTGGACGATACCAAGGATGTGCTCTGATGCTTTTAGTACTCTAAGGTGCTTGGTGCTGCCACTGAAGCATATGTCTATCGAATCCATCGTATTAGATGTTACATGGACACTGGACGATGCCAAGGATGTGCTCTGGTGCTTTTAGTACTCTAAGGTGCATGGTGCTGCCACTGAAGCAGATGTCTTTCGAAACCATCGTATTAGATGTTACATGGACACTGGAAGATGCCAAGGATGTGCTCTGGTGCTTTTAGTACTCTAAGGTGCATGGTGCTGCCACTGAAGCAGATGTCTATCGAATCCATCGTATTAGTTGTTACATGGACACTGGACGATGCCAAGGATGTGCTCTGGTGCGTTTAGTAGTCTAAGGTGCATGGTGCTGCCACTGAAGCCGATGTCTATCGAATCCATCGTAATAGATGTTACATGGACACTGCACGATGCCAAGGATGTGCTCTGGTACTTTTAGTACTCTAAGGTGCATGGTGCTGCCACTGAAGCAGATGTCTATCGAATCCATCGTATTAGATGTTACATGGACACTGGACGATGCCAAGGATGTGCTCTGGTGCGTTTAGTACTCTAAGGTGCATGGTGCTGCCACTGAAGCAGATGTCTATCGAATCCATCGTATTAGATGTTACATGGACACTGGACGATGCCAAGGATGTGCTCTGGTGCGTTTAGTACTCTAAGGTGCATGGTGCTGCCACTGAAGCAGATGTCTATCGAATCCATCGTATTAGATGTTACATGGACACTGGACGATGCCAAGGATGTGCTCTGGTGCGTTTAGTACTCTAAGGTGCATGGTGCTGCCACTGAAGCAGATGTCTATCGAATCCATCGTATTAGATGTTACATGGACACTGGACGATGCCAAGGATGTGCTCTGGTGCTTTTAGTACTCTAAGGTGCATGGTGCTGCCATTGAAGCAGATGTCTATCGAATCCATCGTATTAGATGTTACATGGACACTGGACGATGCCAAGGATGTGCTCTGGTGCTTTTAGTACTCTAAGGTGCATGGTGCTGCCACTGAAGCAGATGTCTATCGAATCCATCGTATTAGATGTTACATGGACACTGGACGATACCAAGGATGTGCTCTGATGCTTTTAGTACTCTAAGGTGCTTGGTGCTGCCACTGAAGCATATGTCTATCGAATCCATCGTATTAGATGTTACATGGACACTGGACGATGCCAAGGATGTGCTCTGGTGCTTTCAGTACTCTAAGGTGCATGGTGTTGCCACTGAAGCAGATGTCTATCGAATCCATCGTATTAGATGATACATGGACACTGGACGATGCCAAGGATGTGCTCTCGTGCTTTTAGTACTCTAAGGTTCATGGTGCTGCCACTGAAGCAGATGTCTACCGAATCCATCGTATTAGATGTTACATGGACACTGGACGATGCCAAGGATGTGCTCTGGTGCGTTTAGTACTCTAAGGTGCATGGTGCTGCCACTGAAGCAGATGTCTATCAAATCCATCGTATTACATGTTACATGGACACTGGACGATGCCAAGGATGTGCTCTGGTGGTTTTAGTACTCTAAGGTGCATGGTGCTGCCACTGAAGCAGATGTCTATCGAATCCATCGTATTAGATGTTACATGGACACTGGACGATGCCAAGGATGTGCTCTGGTGCTTTTAGTACTCTAAGGTGCATGGTGCTGCCACTGAAGCAGATGTCTATCGAATCCATCGTATTAGATGTTACATGGACACTGGACGATGCCAAGGATGTGCTCTGGTGCGTTTAGTACTCTAAGGTGCATGGTGCTGCCACTGAGGCAGATGTCTATCGAATCCATCGTATTAGATGTTACATGGACACTGGACGATGCAAAGGATGTGCTCTGGTGCGTTTAGTACTCTAAGGTGCATGGTGCTGCCACTGAAGCAGATGTCTATCGAATCCATCGTATTAGATGTTACATGGACCCTGGACGATGCCAGGGATGTGCTCTGGTGCTTTTAGTACTCTAAGGTGCATGGTGCTGCCACTGAAGCAGATGTCTATCGAATCCATCGTATTAGATGTAACATGGACACTGTACGATGCCAAGGATGTGCTTTGGCGCTTTTAGTACTCTAAGGTGCATGGTGCTGCCACTGAAGCAGATGTCTTGCGAATCCATCGTATTAGATGTTACATGGACACTGGAAGATGCCAAGGATGTGCTCTGGTGCTTTTAGTACTCTAAGGTGCATGGTGCTGCCACTGAAGCAGATGTCTATCGAATCCATCGTATTAGTTGTTACATGGACACTGGACGATGCCAAGGATGTGCTCTGGTGCGTTTAGTAGTCTAAGGTGCATGGTGCTGCCACTGAAGCCGATGTCTATCGAATCCATCGTAATAGATGTTACATGGACACTGCACGATGCCAAGGATGTGCTCTGGTGCTTTTAGTACTCTAAGGTGCATGGTGCTGCCACTGAAGCAGATGTCTATCGAATCCATCGTATTAGATGTTACATGGACACTGGACGATGCCAAGGATGTGCTCTGGTGCGTTTAGTACTCTAAGGTGCATGGTGCTGCCACTGAAGCAGATGTCTATCGAATCCATCGTATTAGATGTTACATGGACACTGGACGATGCCAAGGATGTGCTCTGGTGCGTTTAGTACTCTAAGGTGCATGGTGCTGCCACTGAAGCAGATGTCTATCGAATCCATCGTATTAGATGTTACATGGACACTGGACGATGCCAAGGATGTGCTCTGGTGCGTTTAGTACTCTAAGGTGCATGGTGCTGCCACTGAACAGATGTTTATCGAATCCATCGTATTAGATGTTACATGGACACTGGACGATGCCAAGGATGTGCTCTGGTGCTTTTAGTACTCTAAGGTGCATGGTGCTGCCACTGAAGCAGATGTCTATCGAATCCATCGTATTAGATGTTACATGGACACTGGACGATGCCAAGGATGTGCTCTGGTGCTTTTAGTACTCTAAGGTGCATGGTGCTGCCACTGAAGCAGATGTCTATCGAATCCATCGTATTAGATGTTACATGGACACTGGACGATACCAAGGATGTGCTCTGATGCTTTTAGTACTCTAAGGTGCTTGGTGCTGCCACTGAAGCATATGTCTATCGAATCCATCGTATTAGATGTTACATGGACACTGGACGATGCCAAGGATGTGCTCTGGTGCTTTTAGTACTCTAAGGTGCATGGTGTTGCCACTGAAGCAGATGTCTATCGAATCCATCGTATTAGATGATACATGGACACTGGACGATGCCAAGGATGTGCTCTCGTGCTTTTAGTACTCTGAGGTTCATGGTGCTGCCACTGAAGCAGATGTCTACCGAATCCATCGTATTAGATGTTACATGGACACTGGACGATGCCAAGGATGTGCTCTGGTGCGTTTAGTACTCTAAGGTGCATGGTGCTGCCACTGAAGCAGATGTCTATCAAATCCATCGTATTAGATGTTACATGGACACTGGACGATGCCAAGGATGTGCTCTGGTGGTTTTAGTACTCTAAGGTGCATGGTGCTGCCACTGAAGCAGATGTCTATCGAATCCATCGTATTAGATGTTACATGGACACTGGACGATGCCAAGGATGTGCTCTGGTGCTTTTAGTACTCTAAGGAGCATGGTGCTGCCACTGAAGCAGATGTCTATCGAATCCATCGTATTAGATGTTACATGGACACTGGACGATGCCAAGGATGTGCTCTGGTGCGTTTAGTACTCTAAGGTGCATGGTGCTGCCACTGAAGCAGATGTCTATCGAATCCATCGTATTAGATGTTACATGGACACTGGACGATGCCAAGGATGTGCTCTGGTGCTTTTAGTACTCTAAGGTGCATGGTGCTGCCACTGAAGCAGATGTCTATCGAATCCATCGTATTAGATGTTACATTGACACTGGACGATGCCAAGGATGTGCTCTGGTGCTTTTAGTACTCTAAGGTGCATGGTGCTGCCACTGAAGCAGATGTCTATCGAATCCATAGTATTAGATGTTACATGGACACCGGACGATGCCAAGGATGTGCTCTGATGCTTTTAGTACTCTAAGGTGCTTGGTGATGCCACTGAAGCATATGTCTATCGAATCCATCGTATTAGATGTTACATGGACACTGGACGATGCCAAGGATGTGCTCTGGTGCTTTTAGTACTCTAAGGTGCATGGTGTTGCCACTGAAGCAGATGTCTATCGAATCCATCGTATTAGATGATACATGGACAGTGGACGATGCCATGGATGTGCTCTCGTGCTTTTAGTACTCTAAGGTTCATGGTGCTGCCACTGAAGCAGATGTCTACCGAATCCATCGTATTAGATGTTACATGGACACTGGACGATGCCAAGGATGTGCTCTGGTGCGTTTAGTACTCTAAGGTGCATGGTGCTGCCACTGAAGCAGATGTCTATCGAATCCATCGTATTAGATGCTACATGGACACTGGACGATGCCAAGGATGTGCTCTGGTGGTTTTAGTACTCTAAGGTACATGGTGCTGCCACTGAAGCAGATGTCTATCGAATCCATCGTATTAGATGTTACATGGACACTGGACGATGCCAAGGATGTGCTCTGGTGCTTTTAGTACTCTAAGGTGCATGGTGCTGCCACTTAAGCAGATGTCTATCGAATCCATCGTATTAGATGTTACAAGGACACTGGACGATGCCAAGGATGTGCTCTGGTGCGTTTAGTACTCTAAGGTGCATGGTGCTGCCACTGAAGCAGATGTCTATCGAATCCATCGTATTAGATGTTACATGGACACTGGACGATGCAAAGGATGTGCTCTGGTGCCTTCAGTACTCAAAGGTGCATGGTGCTGCCACTGAAGCAGATGTCTATCGAATCCATCGTATTAGATGTTACATGGACACTGGACGATGCCAAGGATGTGCTCTGGTGCGTTTAGTACTCTAAGGTGCATGGTGCTGCCACTGAAGCTGATGTCTATCGAATCATTCGTATTAGATGTTACATGGACACTGGACGATGCCAAGGATGTGCTCTGGTGCTTTTAGTACTCTAAGGTGCATGGTGCTGCCACTGAAGCAGATGTCTATCGAATCCATCGTATTAGATGTTACATGGACACTGTACGATGCCAAGGATGTGCTCTGGTGCTTTTAGTACTCTAAGGTGCACGGTGCTGCCACTGAAGCAGATGTCTTTCGAATCCATCGTATTAGATGTTACATGGACACTGGATGATGCCAAGGATGTGCTCTGGTGCTTTTAGTACTCTAAGGTGCATGGTGCTGCCACTGAAGCAGATGTCTATCGAATCCATCGTATTAGATGTTACATGGACACTGGACGATGCCAAGGATGTGCTCAGGTGCGTTTAGTACTCTAAGGTGCATGGTGCTGCCACTGAAGCAGATGTTTATCGAATCCATCGTATTAGATGTTACATGGACACTGGACGATGCCAAGTATGTGCTCTGGTGCTTTTAGTACTCTAAGGTGCATGGTGCTGCCACTGAAGCAGATGTCTATCGAATCCATCGTATTAGATGTTACATGGACACTAGACGATGCCAAGGATGTGCTCTGGTGTGTTTAAAACTCTAAGGTGCATGGTGCTGCCACTGAAGCAGATGTCTATCAATTCCACCGTATTAGATGTTACATGGACACTGGACGATGCCAAGGATATGCTCTGGTGCGTTTAGTACTCTAAGGTGCATGGTGCTGCCACTGAAGCAGATGTCTATCGAATCCATCGTATTAGATGTTACATGGACACTGGACGATGCCAAGGATGTGCTCTGGTGCTTTTAGTACTCTAAGGTGCATGGTGCTGCCACTGAAGCAGATGTCTATCGAATCCATCGTATTAGATGTTACATGGACACTGGACGATGCCAAGGATGTACTCTGGTGCTTTTAGTACTCTAAGGTGCTTGGTGCTGCCACTGAAGCAGATGTCTATCGAATCCATCGTATTAGATGTTACATGGACGCTGGACGATGCCAAGGATGTGCTCTAGTGCTTTTAGTACTCTAAGGTGCATGGTGTTGCCACTGAAGCAGATGTCTATCGAATCCATCGTATTAGATGTTACATGGACACTGGACGATGCCAAGGATGTGCTCTGGTGGTTTTAGTACTCTAAGGTGCATGGTGCTGCCACTGAAGCAGATGTCTACCGAATCCATCGTATTAGATGTTACATGGACACTGGACGATGCCAAGGATGTGCTCTGGTGCGTTTAGTTCTCTAAGGTGCATGGTGCTGCCACTGAAGCAGATGTCTATCGAATCCATCGTATTATATGTTACATGGACACTGGACGATGCCAAGGATGTGCTCTGGTGGTTTTAGTACTCTAAGGTGCTTGGTGCTGCCACTGAAGCAGATGTCTATCGAATCCATCGTATTAGATGTTACATGGACACTGGACGATGCCAAGGATGTGCTCTGGTGCTTGTAGTACTCTAAGGTGCATGGTGCTGCCACTGAAGCAGATGTCTACCGAATCCATCGTATTAGATGTTACATGGACACTGGACGATGCCAAGGATGTGCTCTGGTGCTTTTAGTACTCTAAGGTGCATGGTGCTGCCACTGAAGCAGATGTCTACCGAATCCATCGTATTAGATGTTACATGGACACTGGACGATGCCAAGGATGTGCTCTGGTGCGTTTAGTACTCTAAGGTGCATGGTGCTGCCACTGAAGCAGATGTCTATCGAATCCGACCAGGAGCGAAATCAAATCTTCTCAGGGAAAAACACTGAAGATACGCAGCGGGCGGTAAAAGACCTATGTCCGAGTTACGACGCATCGTGGATGATGCTGAATACTCTGTTACCACCTTGACAGAGGACTGTATGAACGCTTACTATCAAGATTTGGAGAACAGTAAACCAGAACTGGAATATCCTTCAGCTGTTGAACGGTGACCAGACAAAAATAGTGCAAAACAATTAGTTAGCTGCCACCACCTTACAAATGAGACACCAATATTCGTGCAAGATTACAAACGCAAATTATACGTCGAAATACACTCCCAAATAGTGAATATGGCGCACTGATATCGCGACCGCTCTCTTAAATATAAACTGCAAACGGCGAGCTACACAAAGTGCAACGAAAACAGGGGGAGATATGAAACATGTGCATCAACTGCAGATCACATATCACACACCCACAGCCACAAAATGTAGTAACTCTCACATCAGAGGTCCAATTTGTGCAAGCAGAGGTCGTTAGTTAGTTACATTGCCTAATAACAGGATGTGGTGTCACCGCCAGACACCACACTTGCTAGGTGGTAGCCTTTAAATCGGCCGCGGTCCGGTAGTATACGTCGGACCCGCGTGTCGCCACTATCAGTGATTGCAGACCGAGCGCCGCCACACGGCAGGTCTAGAGAGACTTCCTAGCACTCGCCCCAGTTGTACAGCCGACTTTGCTAGCGATGCTTCACTGACAAATTACGCTCTCTTTTGCCGACACGATAGCATAGCCTTCAGCTACGTCATTTGCTACGACCTAGCAAGGCGCCATTATCATTTGCTATTTATCTTGTGATGCATGTACCGTCAGACCGATGTTTACCAATTATGGATTAAAGTTAAGTAATCCAGCTGCTACGTACTTTTTTTGCTAGTATAATTACTTTACCTGTTCCAGACCTCACGCCAGCCTGCGTGAGCTTAAACGCGTGCCTTTCGGCATCCTCCTAGTGCCTTGGCTGTCTTGCCAAGTCACAACACAGGAAAACATTATGCTTATACAAAGCTCTAGCTCTCGTACAGAGAAATGAGTAGATAATATTTTGAACTTGAACATATGTCCGGAAACATACTGTTTCTGTGCTACAACCATTTGCAAACATGTTGATAATGCGACCATT